>NW_006921680.1:3504950-3538648 GCF_000298275.1 Orycteropus afer afer | reverse complement strand
AAGATTGAGGTTGTCAAAGAATTCACATTGCTTGGTTCTACATTGATGCCAATGGAAGCAGCAGTCAGGACATTAGACGATGTGTAGCACTGGACAGGTCAACTGTGAAGGAACTCTTTCAAGTACTGAGGAGCAAGGATGTCTCCTTGAGGACTAAGGTGGGCCTGACACAAACCATGTTATTTTCAATCACCTCGTATGCATGTGAGAGCCGGACAATGAATAAGGAAGACTGAAGAAGAGTTGTTGATTTTGAGTTGTGGTACTGGCGAAGAATGCTGAAAGTACCATGGACTGCTAAAAGAACTAACAGATCTGTACTGCAGGCAGTGCAGCCAAAGTGCTCCTTGGGAATGAGAAAGGCCAGACTTCATCTCATCTACTTTGGTCATGTTGTCAGAAGGGACCATTTGCTGGAGAAGGATGTCATGCTTGGTAAGGTGGAGGGTCAACGAAAGAGGGAAAGACCTTCAGTGAGATGGATTGACACGTTGGCTGCGACAATGGGCTTAAGTATAGCAAGGATCATGGAGCTGGTGCGGGATCGGGTGGTGTCTTGTTCTGCTGTGCATGGGGTCTCTATGAGTTGGAAATGACTTGACAGCACCTAACAACAACAACAACAACATAGGTCCTTTTCAAGCTCAGGGCAGGATTATCTTTTGTATCTCTGTCAATTGGGTTTTCTTTTCTTTGTTGAAGAGGATCTGTGTTGCTTGTCTTCCTATTCCTTCATCTTATTGGAAGTTCCCAGGAGGCAGCAACTTTTAAACACCTAATTAAAAAGAAATGATTTATGTAACTTAGGACCTTTTGACAATGGGAGCACAGAATATGAGATAAAGACATTATTACACAGACATTTCAAACAGCTTGAGCCCTATTATGGGAGCTCTGGTAGCATAGTGCCTAAGGCACTTGACTGCTAACCAGGAGGTTGGTGGTTCAAACCCATCAGCCACTCCTGGGAAGGAAGGCTGGGTAATCTACTTCCATAGTGATACTGCCTCGGAAACCCCAGGAGTGGTCACTATGAGTCAGGTCCGACTTGACGGCACATAACAATGCAACATAAGCCATATTATAAATTTTAAAAATATAGATAGATAGATTCAAACCAAAACAACTCACTGCCGTTGAATCAATTCAGACTCACAGTGAAACATTAGGGCAGAAAAGAACTGCCACATAGTGTTTCTGAGACTAAATCTTTATAGAAGCAGAGTGCCTCATATTTCTCCTACAGAGCAGCTGGGTTTGAACCAAGGTAGGTAGATAGGCAGGCAGGCAGGCAGGTAGACAGACAGACAGATATTACAAGATAATATATAATGTATATTGTTGTGTTGCTAGGTGCTGACGAATTGATTGCCACTCATAGACACCCTATGTACAGTAGAACAAAACACTGCCTTATCCTGCACCATGCTCAAATCCTTGCTATTCTCGACCCCATTGTTGCAGCCATGGTGTCGATCCATCTTGTTGAGGGTCTTCCCCTTTTTATCTGACCCTCCATTTTGCAAAACATTATATCAGTCTCCAGGGGCTCATCCCTTCTGATCACACGAGTAAAATAGGTGAGATGGTTTGGGCGTTCTTGCTTCCAAGGAGCACTTTGGCTGCACTTTTTCCAGAATAGATTTTGTTCATTCTTCTGGTAGTCAAATATTCTTCACCAACACCACAATTCAAAGGCACCAATTTTTCTTCAGTCTTTTTTATTTACTGTCAAACTTTCATATGCATATGAGACAATTGAAAATGCCATGGTTTGGGTTAGGTGCACCTTAGTCTTCAAAATGACATCTTTGCTCTTCAACACTTTAAGGAGATTCACCCAGTTCAACGTGACATCTGATTTCTTGACTACTGCTTCCATGAGTGTTGATTGTAGATCCAAGTTGTGAGGATTTTTTTTATTTATTTATTTTGAGGTGCAATCCATACTGAAGACTGCTGCCTTTGATCTTCATTAATAAGTGCTTCAAGTCCTTCTCCCTTCCAGAAAGCAAGGTTGTGTCATCTGCATATCACAAGTTGTTAGTGATTCTTCCTTCAATCCTGATGCCGTGTGTTCCCTTCATATAGTCCAGCTTCTTGGATTATTTGTTCAACATAAAGATTGAATAAATATGGTGAAAGGACACAACTCTGGCATGCACCCTTCCTGATTTTAAACAAGTCAATATTCCTTGTTCAAATGGCAGCTTCTTGGTCTATGTACAGGTTCCTCATGAACACAATTAAGTGCTTTGGAGTTCCCATTCTTTGCAATATTATCCATAATTTGTCACGATCCACACAAATGCCTTTGCATAGTCAATAAAACACAGGCAAACAAGTTTCTGGTATTCTTTGCTTTCAGCCAAGATCCATCTGATACCAGCAGTAATATCCCTCTTAACATGTCTTCTTCTGAATCCAGCTTGTGTTTCTGGAAGTACCCTGTCAATATACTGCCACAAACATTTTTGAATTATCTTCAGCAAAATTTTACTACCATATAGCATTAATGATATTGTTTGATAATTTCCACATTCTGCTGGATCACCTTTCTTTGGAATGGGCACAAATACGGATCTCTTCCAGACAATGTATAGGTTCTCTTGTATTTCCCCTTTTCCTAAATTATCCTACATCTTTTATGTCTGCTTGGTGAGAGAAAATAAAATGGGCTAAAATAGATATTAATACTTAATTTATCATTTAAGATATTTGTGTGTGTATGTGTGTGTGTGTGTGTGTGTGAATCTGAGTCCTTCTTGCCATTTTATAACATTAGATCCCAAATATGAGTGTTAAAAAAGAATATCTGAGGGAGTTAATATCAGTTTAACTCAATAACTAAAATTCTCTTTGAGGTGATTATTATTTTTTTTTTTTTTTCTGGTTGGAATGAAGAATTGAAATCAAACTGCTTAGTAATTAGTCTTTCAAATAAAAATACCTTCAAAATTCTGGCAGAAAATGGGCAAGGTAAGCAAATGCTGGGGATTGAAGTTGGACGGTAATGGAAGTAATATGAAATGTTGCCATGTGCTGCCTTTTAAAGCAGTGCTTGTCTCTTTCATGGTCTCCCTCCCTAGAGTGTCTTAAAATGGTCTAGTTGGGGGAAGGGCTGAAGAAGAAGAATTAAGCCTTTTAGGGGAGCTCACTAATGCTTCTTGTAGATGAGGGGGTTAGTGTGATGCCAGCCAGATTTCCTGCCAGAAATTAACCACCCCTGGTTTAGTGGTTAAGCGCTTAACTGCTAAAGAAAAGGTCAGCATTTCCAACCTACCAGCCTCCTCAGGATAAAGATATGGTAGTCTGCTTCCATAAAGATTTTGTTGTTAGGTGCCATCAAGTCGTCTCTGACTCATAGCGATCTGATGTACAACAGAATGAAGCACCACCCGGTCCTGTGTCAGTCACACAATTCTTGCTATACCTGAGCACATTGTTGCAGCCATTGTGTCAACCCATCTCATTGAAGGTCTTCCCCTCTTTCATTGACCCTCTACCTTACCAAGCATGATAACCTTCTCCAGGGAATGGTCCCTTCTGACAACATGACCAACGTAGATAACAGGAACTCTGGCCATTCTTGCTTCCAAGGAGCATTCCAGCTACACTTCTTCCATGACAGATTTGTTAGTTCTTTTGGCAATTCAATATTCTTTACCAACACCACAAATCAAAAACATCAACTCTTCTTTGGTCTTCCTTATTCATTGTCTAGCTCTCACATGCATATGAGGTGATTGAAAATACCATGGCTTGGGTTAGGCACATCTTAGTATTCAAAGAGATTTCTTTGCTCTTCAGCACTTGAAAGAGGTCTTTTGCAGCCAATTTGCCCAGTGCAATATGTCATGTCATCTGATGTCTTGGCTGCTGCTTCCATTGGTATTAATTGTGGAATCAAGTAATATGAAATCTTTGACAATTTCAATCTTTTGTCCATTTATTGTGATACTGCTTATTGGTCCAGTTGTGAGGATTTTTGTTTTCTTTATGTTGAGATGTAATCCATACTGCAGACTGTAGTCTTCAATCTTCATTAGTAGGTGCTTCAATGCATCCTCACTTTCAGCAAGCAAAGTTGTGTAATCTGCATATTGTAGGTTGTTAATGAGCCTTCCTCCAATCCTGATGCCACATTCTTCATATAATCCACCTTCTCAGATTATTTGTTCAGCATACAGATTGAATAAATATAGTGGAAGGATACAACACTGACATACTCCCTTCCTGATTTTAAAACATGCAGTATCACCTTGTGGTTGTCAGTACAAACCCATGAGCCATTCTGTGGAAGGAAGACTGGGTGGGCAATGTACTTCCATAAAGATTTACCGCCTCGGAAACCCAAAGGGGGTCTCTATAAGTCAGAATCAAGTCAATGGCAGTGTGGCAGTGAGTTTTTTTTTTTTTTTCTTTACTATAAAGTTACAGCCTTGGAAACCCTATAAAGCAGTTCCACACTATCCTGTCACTATGAGTCAGAATTGACTTGATGACAATTAATTTGGCTTGGGTTTGGGTGCTATAAAAATGACAGGAAGAGTGTTTGTAGTATCACTGCCCTTATGCTCCATATTGAACACACAAAAATGCTGACCACAGGAGAATGGATAAATAAATTATGGCTAATTTTCACAATGCAGGAAACAGCAAAAGAAGATGGATGGAATACACGGTCACTATACCAAAAAGAATTGGTAGATGATCATCCATTTCAAGAGGCAGCATATGATCAAGAACCAATGATATTGAAGGAAGAAGTCGAAGCTGCACTGAAGGAACTGGCAAAAAACAAGGCCCCAGGAATTGAAGGAATGCCCATTGAGATATTTCAACAAATGGATGCCCCTCTGGAGGCACTCACTCTTTTATGCCAGGAGATTTGGAAGACAGTTACCTGGCCAACTGACTGGAAGAGATCCATATTTGTACCCATTCCAAAGAAAGGTGATTCTACAGAATGTGGTAATTATTGAACAATATAATTGATATTACATGCGAGTAAAATCTTACTGAAGATAATTCAAAAATGGTTGCAGTAGTATATTGACAGAGAACTTCCAGAAATGCAAGCTGTATTCAGAAGGGGACATGGAACGAGGGATATCATAGCTGATGTTAGATAGATCTTGGCTCAAATCAAAGAATACCAGAAATATATTTACTTGTGTTTTATTGACTATGCAAAGGCATTCGGTTTAGTGGATCATAACAAATTGTGGATAACATTGAGAAGAATGGGAATTCCAGAACATTTTATTGTGCTCATCAGGAACCTGTTAGTAGGCCAGGAAGCTGTTCAAACAGAACAAAGGGATACTACATGGTTTAAAACTCAGGAAGGGAGTGCATCAGGGTTGTATCTTTTCACCATACTTATTCAATCTGTATGCTGAGCAACTAATCTGAGAAATCAGACTATATGAAGAAGAATGTGGCATCTGGATTGGAGGAAGGTGCATTAACAACCTGAGATACACAGATGACACAGTTTTGCTTGCTGAAAGTGAGGATGAGTTGAGGAACTTACTGATGAAGACTAAAGACTACAGTCTGCAGTATGGATTACACCTCAATATAAAGAAAACAAAAATCCTCACAACTAGACTAATAAGTAGCATTATGATAGATGGAGAAAAGATTGAAATTGTCAAAGACTTCATATACTTGATTCTACAATCAACGCCAACAGAAGCAGCAGTCAAGACACCAAAAGACATATTATATTGGGAAAATGTGTTGCAAAGGACCTCTTTCAAGTGCCAAAGAGCAAAGATATCTCCTTGAAGACTAAGATGCACCTAACACAAGCCATGGTATTTTCAATTGCCTCATATGATGTGAGAACTGAATAATGAATAAGAAGACCAAGAGTTGAAGCTTTTGAGTCATGGTGTTGGTGAAGAATGCTGAGAGTACTACTGACTGCTAAAAGAGCTAACAAATATATTCTGGAAAAAGTGCAGCCAGAATGCTCATTGGAAGCAAGAATGACCAAACTTCATCTCACCTACTTTTGTCATGATATCAGAAGGGACCGTTCTCTGGAGAAGGATATCATGCTTGGTAAAGTAGAGGGTCATGAAAGAGGGGAAGGCTGTCAACAAGATGGATTGACATGGTGGCTGTAGTGATGGGCTCAGGTATAGTAGGGATCATGAGGCTGACACAGGATTGGGCAGTATTTTGTTCTGTTGTGTATAAGGTCACTATGAGTCAGAGATGACTCAATAGCACATAACAACAACAACAATTCTCACAATGGAATATTTACTTGCAATCAATGAAAATACAGATACACAACTGGATGAATCTTTGTCACAAAATTCTCAGTGAAAAAGAAGGTCACAGAAAAACATATATAATACAATATCATTTTTATAATATTCAGGAACGAGCAACAAAAAACCCAAACTCACTGTCGTTGAGTCAGATCCAACTCATAGCGACCCCTCCTTGGGTTTCCTAGGTGGTATCACCACAAAAGTAGATTGCCCAACCTTCCTTCAAAAGAGTGGCTGGTGCAAAGGATTAATAAATACAAAATTCAGGATAGTGGTTACCCCTGAGATGGCAATAGAGGTGGGCAGGTAGAGGATGACATGGAGAGAAGATAAAAGTAGATGTAAGTTATCGTTGGAATCACTGGGTGGTATAAATGATTAATGGGCTTGGCCACTAACCAAAATGTTGGAGGTTCTATCTAGTCCACCCAGATACACCTTGATGCCTGGCAATCTACTTCTGAAAAATCAGCCATTGAAAACCTGATGGAGAGTATAGTTCTCCTCTGACATGTGGGGTTGCCATAAGCTAGAATCAACTTGATGGAAACTGGTTTTAAGTTATTGTTAACATTCTCTTGTTTTGTTTAGGTGGTGTGATCATGGGTATATATATATATATTATTTAAAACAAAATGAATATAATAAGGATCATGCATGAACTGAGATAGTGCATTACAAACAAAAGAAAAATTGCTCAATCAAATGGTATACCCATTTCCAACTTTTAAAGGAAGTGCCATACCATTCTCCATAGTGGTTGTACCATTTAAAGTCCCACCAACAATGTATGAGACTTTAAATCTCTCTACACCCTCACTACCATTTGTTGTTTTCTGTCTTGTTGAACTGTGCTCTTATTGCTGAGATGAGATGATAGATATCTCATTGTTGTTTTGATTTGCATCTCTCTAATGGCTAATGATCATGAGCATTTCCTCATGTGTTTGTTAGCTACCTAAATATCTTATTTGGTGAAGTGTCTGTTCATGTCCATGGCCTATTCTTGAAGTGGATTTTTTGTCTTTTTGATGTTGAGTTGTTGAAGTGTTCTGCAAATTGTAGAGATATGTCCCTGGTCAGATACAGCATTACCAAATATTTTTGCCCAATCTGTACATTTTCTTTTTACTCTTTTGGAGAAGTCTTTTGATGCATGTAAGAATTTATTTTTTAGAAGATCCCAGTCATCTAGTTTATCTTCTATTGTTTGTACATTTTGGTTATGCTTAATAGTCTATTTATGCCATAAATTAGGACCCCTAGTTGTGTCTATTTTTCTTTTGATGATCTTCATAATTTTAGATTATATATTTATGTCTTTGATCCATCTTGAGTTAGTTTTTGTATATGGTGTGAGGTATGAATCTTGTTTCATTATCTATGCAAATGAATATCCAGTTTTGCCAGTACTATTTGCTAAAGAAACTATCTTTTCACCATTTAATGGGTTTCAGACTTTTACCAAAGATCAGCTGTCCATAGGTGGATAGATCTTTTTTTTTCTTGTTCTTGATTCTGTTCCATTGGTCTATGGGTCTGTCATTGTACCAGTACAAGGCTGTTTTGACTACCTTGGCTGTATAGTAAGTAGGTTTTGAGGTTGGAAGTGTGAGACCTCCTACTTTGTTTTTCAGTAGTGCTTTGTTTATCTGAGGTCTCTTTCCCTCCATATAAAATTAGTGATTGTTTTTTCCCTTTCCTTAAAAAATGTTGATGGACTCTAGATCAGGATTACATTGTATTTATAGATTGCTTTGGGTAGTATTAACATTTTCATAATGTTAATTCCTATCCACGAACATGATATGTTCTTCCTTCATGTAGTTCTCTTTTAGTTTCTTGTGACAATATTTTGTAGTTTTCTTTGTATAGGTCTTTTTTATCTCTGCAAGATTTATTCCTATTTTATTTTAGACCAACTGGACCAATAAGCAGCATCACAATAAATGGAGAAAAGACTGAAGTTGCTGAAGACTTCATATCACTTGTTTCTACAATCAGCACCAATGGAAATAGCAGTCAAGACATCCAATGATGTATTGCATTGGGTAAATCTGCTGCAAAAGACCTCTTTCAGGTGCGGAAGAGCAAAGATGTCTTCTTGAAGACTAAGGTGTACCTAACCCAAGCCATGGTATTTCCAACCACCTCTTATGCATGTGAGAGCTAGACAATGAATAAAGAAGACCAAAGAAGAGTTGATGCTTTTGAGTTATGGTGAAGAATACCATGGACTGCTAAAAGAACTAACAAATCTGTCTTGGAGGAAGTGCAGCCAGAATGCTCCTTGGAGGCAAGAATGATCAGATTTACTCTCACCTACTTTGGTCATGTTGTCATAAGGGACCATTCCCTAGAGAAAAAGCATGCTTGGTAACGTGGAGGGTCAACAAAAAAGGGGAAGGCCCTCAACAAGATGAATTGACACAGTGGCTGCAATGTTGAGCTTAGGTATAGCAAGGATTGTGGGGCTGACACAGGACTGGGAAGTATTTCGTTTTGTTGTGCATAGGGTTGCTATGAGTGACAGATGACTCAACGGCACCTAACAACAACAGCATTTTATCTTTTTGGTAGCTATTATAAATGATATTATTTCTTTATTTCCTTTTCAGAGATCTCTTTGTTGATGCAGAGGAATCTGACTGATGTTTATATTTTGATCTTGTATCTGTCACTTTGCTGAGTCTCTCAATTAGTTCCATTAGTTTTCTTGCTGAGTCTCTGGGATCTTCTATGTATAGGATGACATCATCTGCAAAAAGGGATAGTTTTCCTTCTTCCTTACAAGTTTGGATGACTTTCAGTTTATTTTCTTGCTTTATTGCCCTACCTAGGACTTTCAATACAATGTTGAACAGGAGTGATGATAGAAGGCCTCTCTGTTTGGTTCCCATTCTCAAGGAGAATGCTTTCATTCTCCCTTCATTGAGAATAATATTGGGCATTGGTTTTACGTATATGCCTTTAATAAAGTTGAGGTATATTTTTTCTATTATTCTAAGAGTTTTTCTCAGTAATGGGTGTTGGATTTTACTATCATCACCTTATCTGAATTGAATGATATGATCTTGTGGTTCCTTTTCTTTGCTTTATTTATGTAGTGGATTATAATGATTGTTTTTGTAATGTTGGACCATCCTTTCATACTGGTATGAATCTCACTTGGTTGTGATGTATTATTATTATTATTTTTGATATAATATTGGAGTCTATTGAGTAGGATTTTGTTAGATTTTAGTGTCTATATTCATGATTCATGAGGGGTATTGGTCCATAATTTTATTTTTTAGTGGTGTCTTTGCTTGGTTTTGGTATCAGGATTATGTTGCTGCATAAAATGAGTTTGGAAGTATTCCATTTTTTTTATGTGTTCTGGAGTAGTTTGAGTAGGATCCCCGTCAGCTCTTCTCTGACTGTTTGGTAGAATTTGCCAATGAAGCTGTCTGGGCCAGAACTTTTCTTGTTTGGGAGTTTTTTTTTTTTTTTTTTTTTTTTTTTAATTACCTATTTAGTTTCTTTGTTTGTTATAAGCCTGTTCAAATTTTCTCTCAGTCTGTGTTAGTTTAGATAGATCATATGTTTCTAGAATTTTGTCCATTTCCTCTAGGTTTTCAAATTTGTTGGAATATAGTTCTTTATATTATTATGTTATTCTACTTTTTATTTCAGTTGGTTCTGTCATGACATTGCCCATTTCATTTCTTATTCATGTTTTTTACTTCTCTTTCTTTTCCTTATTTAAATTTGTGAGTGGTTTGACAATGGTTTTAATCTTTTAGAAGATTAGCAATTTTGTACAGCTGAAGCAGTACTAAAAGTTACAAAATTATAGTTGGCTAAAAGACAATCAGAGGAGTCCAAGATAGGATACCTAAGGGTGGAGATTTAGTAGGGATGGGTGGATAACATATGTGGGACTGCATGATTGGTTAAAGATACATAATTACAAGTGTACATACTCTTCCATTTATTATACGATGGCCACAGGACAGGATTTTCTGGTAACCTGGTATAAAAATTGTTTTATCAATCATGCTTGTTTCTGGGGGCCCATTGTAAAGATTTATCAATAATGCTATACACCAAAACTCTTTGTGTATACACTATCATATTTTGCATCTGTTAGACCACAGTAGAAAGACCCTTTGGGACTGGATTATGATACTCTGCACCTACCAGACCTCAGAGAAAAAGACTGTCTCCTTTAGGGTATATGGTTAGGTTAGTTAGCATCAAGGTTAGGTCAACATGAAGATTAGAGGAACAGCTGTTAGAAAAGGCACCTTTAAAATTCAACAAGGATTCTAGACTCATGTCAAGACTTTAAAGTGGAGTTAATGCTCTGCTTTCAGACTGCTATATTTATACACACCAAGTCCCCCCCGATTTTAGACTCCCACATAACACTACTTTCTATTAATTGAGACTAAGAATGCATTTCCTTTCCTTTTTTAATTTTTTACCCATTGCCATTGAGTGAATCCCAACTCAAGGAGACCCCATGTGTGTCAGAGTAGAACTGTGTTTCAAAGGATTTTCAATGGCTGATTTGTCAGAAATAAATCACCAGGCCTTATACTCTGGACACATATTAAACTTAGAAACAACTAACCCCTCTGGATATTTTCTGCATGAAGTATTGTCATACCAGGTCTCCACTAGCCTATGTTTGTGCAGTTAAATATTTTAAACCTACATTTATCTATGTTAGGTGTTATACTTTGTTTCCTTGTGGTAAGAGCATTTAAATTCTTGATCCTGTCCTTGATTGAAATAATTTGTGTATTTGCCTTGTGGTAGAAGAATAGTCTTCAGCATTTTGAAGGGTGAGGTGTCTTATTTTTCTTAGAAATATCTAGCAAAGCAAGCATTTTTTCTTGACCGTACATTGAAAAATAAACATATTGTGTGTGCATATACATGTGCATGTGTGCATGTATATGTATATGTGTGTGTGTGTGTTTATAATATGTAGTGGATGCTATGGGGCACTGCCCATATCTCTCCTGGGAACTAAGACATTAATTCTCCTAGTAACTGAGAAATGGAGGCTGATGGAACCTTTAGCTGAGTCCCTCTCTGGGAATTGCCCTCAAAGAGAGCCTTCTCACACAAGGTCACAGCCCTTTCCATGGTGCCATTTACATCTAATGACGGGTTTTGGCAGAAAAATAGAGGTTCAATCCATTTGCTTTGGGAAAAGACTATCCAAGCTCCAGAAATCCCCGGTGTTATAGCTGAATCTTTTGTGGTGACTCCATTGAAGTTCAACTGTTTCTGTGCACACCTACTTCTCCAGGTATTGATCCCTAGAGCAATCTAAATAAATGACCAGCTCTCATATTTCCTTCAGTATCTGTTTCCTGGGACCTGACCTAAGAGATTTGTTCCCAGGCATATGGGCTCTGAGGAAGCTGACTCTCAAATGGGATTTTGGAACTTGGTCACTTGCAGCTGGATAAACATGAAGTCTCATCTGTGGTAGATATTCCCTATCATGAGGTAAACATTTAGTTGTTAACACTTTCATTGGTGGTGACATGGGAAGAGATACTGATGGAAGGAAATGAACTGGTGGGTGCACCATTTCAGACTTTTGAGAGGTGCAGGTACTAATTATAAGAATGATGAAATAGGATGGATCATGTTTCACTAATGAAGGAGAAAAACAATGAAAGGGTGTGAGTGATTAGTCACCAATTGAAGGGGAAGTGTGAAAGTGGGGGGTCTCTTGGCAACAAATAAATAGACTCTTCTGTTCTGCAGGCTGAAAGCAGAAAACTAAGGACCACACCCAATTGGATCAATAAGCAATATCATAATAAACAGAGAAAGTATTAAAGTTTTCAAATATTTGATTATATGATCCCAGTTATATGAAACTGGCATAGGTGAATACATTGTGATAAAAGAAGATTGGTGGTTACTGGTAATGAAGGGAGAAAGGAACAGAAAAAAAAAAAAATCATCATCATGTCCACTTAAAATTGGTGATTTATATTTTATATTAATTATTCTGCAATAAAGATGGAGAAAATAAAAACAAAGCATAAAAGGAGAAAAAACTTTATGGACAATGTTAGAGAATTAAATGTTCCAGGTGGTATTTAAATTTTGTTTTGTGGTCATTTCTATAAGCATATAGGCATTAAGCTGTTAGACTATGGGAAGGTCAGATAGATAACTTTCTTGAGTAAGAGCACTTTCTCAAGTACACAGTACCTGGAAGTATAAGGATATATATTATCTCTGAAGAGCTTAGTTTTAAGGCTCAGTATTTGACTCAAGATAGTATAACTTAGAAAAACCATCCAGCTCCATATCACCCTGAGGACTGGCTGAACCCTTTGTTGCAACTGTAATACAATTCAGCTCCTCCCTCTTCCCACCCTCATTTCCTTTACTCCTCCATAGTTGTTGATCCTGAGAACATTTCTCAAGAACATTATTGTTTGGAAATAACTGTTTCAGAGTCCATTTCTCAGGAAACACAACCGAAGTCATACTGTTTTTATTTATTTTTTTATTCTGATCGATTGGCAAAGATCAGAGATCTCTTTCATGCTTGTTACAAATAGACATACAGTTGACTCTAACTCAACAACAAAAAAAACCTTACTGCCGTCAAGTCAGATCTGACTCATAGTGACCCCTCCTTAGGTTTCTGAGGTGGTATCACTGTGGAAGTAGATTGCCCAATCTTCCTTCTGAAGAGTGGCTGGTGCATTTGAACCGCCAGCCTTCTGGTGAGCAGTCAAATGCCTTAGGCACTATGCTACTAGAGCTCCTTGACCCTAACTAAGGGTGAAAAATTATATTATTATGTAGGACCTTTGTTATCATTCTTTAAATAAAGGGTAATATATTCAGAATATGTTTGGTAAGAGAACTGTGAGTGAAAACATGTTGAATAAGGTACATCTTTTTACTGAAGGAATTAAAAAAAAATAAAAAGCTTGAAAAAAACAGTGTAATTGGGGACAGGGGAAAGCCTGATCTACAGAGAACCTTTGAGATGGTTAATAGAACAGGCATTTCCGTAGTTAAGGTAGTTGAGACACCTACATGGATTTGGCTCAGATTCCACCATCAAAAGAAATCCAGGATGGATAACCAGGAAGCTGAAGACTACTACCCTAAAAAAAGCCATAATCTTGCCCTAGGTTTTGTATCTGAGCCAGTTTTCTGACTTAGAATCCATTAATTGAAGGAAAATTGGGTCCTCAGAAAGAAGCACCATACAACAAGACAAATCTATATGGTAATGTTCTGTCAGTCTTTCCCCAAAGGGCCTACGGCCAATTGCTCAGGTTACTGTGTGCTGGGAAAGAGGAATTCCCAAACATTTTGAAGAGTATTGGATAGTAAAATCTATTCTTGATATGGTCTCTAAATTCATGTGGAATATATTGAAGGTCATACTTTGGCTCTCATGGACTTATTTTAACTTTCTTTAGCTTCAGCTTAAACTTGCATATGAGCAACTGATAATCTGTTCCTCAGTTGGTCCCAGGCCTTGCTCTTACTAATGATATTAAGCTTCTCCATCATCTCTTTCCACATATGCAGTCTATTTGATTCATATATATTCTACCCAGCAAGGTCCATGTGTATAATTGCCATTTTTGTTGTTGAGAAAAAGTATTTCCAATCAATAGGTCATTGATCTTGTAAAATTTAATCATGTGATCACCTGCATTGATTCTATCACCAAGGCTGTATTTTCCAACTACTGATCTTTCTTTGGGAGCTCTGGTGCCTAAGGCATTTGACTGCTAAACAGAAGGCTGGTGGTTGAAACCCACCAACCACTCCTCAGAAGGAAAGTTGAGCCATCTACTTCAGTAGTGATACTGCCTTGGAAACCCAAGGAGGGGTTGTTATGAGTCAGATCCGACTGCACGGCAGTGAGTTTGGTTTGGTTTGGGATCTTTTTTTGTTCAAATTTTTATATTCCAATGACCAGTAATTATCAATGCATCTTGATTTCATCTTAGAGCAATTCCAGGCTGAAGAAGTTGGTAAAAATCTTTAATTTCTTCATCTTTGGCATTGGTGGTTGCTGCATAAAATTGAATAATAACTGTATTAACTGGTCTTCCTTGTAGATGTATCAATATTATCCTATCACGAACAGCATTTTACTTCAGGATAGCTCTTTAAATGTTCTTTTTTGATAATGAATGTGATGCCACCACTCCTCTTCAATTTGTCCTTCCTAGCATAGTAGACCTTATGATTATCCAGTTGAAAATGACCAATACTACTCCATTTCCAGGCATCCAGGTAAGGTGAGGGAGGGACCCAGGTCCTACCTCCACAAGCCAGGAAAGTGGGGGAGAGAAGCCAGAGGCAACAACAGAGCAGAGCAGTGCCAGGGATACAGGTAAGGGGAGGGTGGAAAGGTTTTGAACAGGTAAGTGTACTATTGGGGCTTGTGTGTTGCTGTGAGGCTTGAGGCTGTGCCACCAGTGTTTCAAGTGCTGCCAGGGTTGCACATGGTGCATAGGTTTCAATGCAGCTTACAGACTGAGACAGATTAGGAAGAAGGAAGATGCCATCTACTTCTCAAAGACCTGGCCAGGGAAACCCTTATGAATAGCAGAGAAACATTGTATGATACATTACTGTGCAACTTTGTGAATAGCCCAGAAACATTATCCAATACAGTGCAGGGCAATGAGCCCCTTAGGTTAGGGCTGATGTTAGGGTTAGGTCAGAAGGCTTTTAAACTATGACTAGGAAAGAGCTGCATCATCAGAGTTGGACCAACTTTATTGATATGGATGGAGTAAAGCTTTCAAGACCTCCATTTGCTGACATGGCACTACTCAAATTGAGGAGAAACAGCTACAAATATCCATTAATAATAGGAACATGAAATGCAGGAAGTATGAATCTAGGAAAATTGGAAATGTTCAAAAATTAGATAGAATGCATAAAGATTGATATCCTAGGCATTAGTGAGCTGAAATGGACCAGTTATTGGCCAGTGTGAATCAGACAAACATATGATCTACTATGCTGGAAGGACAATTGAAAGAGGAATGGTGTGGCATTCATCATCACAAAGAGTGTTTCAAGATCTGTCCTGAAATAAAATGCTGTCAGTGATAGGATAATATCCATACACCTACAAGGAAGACCAGTTAATATGACTGTTATTCAAATTTATGCACTAACCACCAAAGCCAAAGATGAGGAAATTGAAGATTTTTATCAACTTCTCCAGTCTGAAATTGACTAAACATGCAATCAAGATGTGTTAATTATCAGTGGTGACTAGAATGCAAAAGTTGGAAACAAAGAAGAATCACTGGCAGTTGGAAAATTTGGCCTTGGTGACAGAAATAATGCTGGAACTCGCATGGTAGAATTTTGCAAGACCATGACTTGTTCATTGCAAACACCTTTTTCAACAACACAAACGGTGGCTATACATGTGCACTTCACCAGATGGAACACATAGGAATCAGATTGATTACATCTGTGGCAAGAGGTGGTAGAAAAGCTCAGTATCTTCAGCCAAAACCAGGCCAGGAGCTGATCGTGGAACAGACCATCAACTGCTCATATGCAAGTTCAACTTGAAATTAAAGACAATTAAAACAAGTCCATGAGAGCCAAAATATGATCTAGAATATATCCCTCCTGAATATAGAGACCATCTAAAGAATAGATTTGATGCATTGAAAACCAGTGATCAGAAACCAGATGAATTGTGGGATAACATCAAGAGCATCATCCATGAAGAAAGCAAGAGGTCACTAAAAAGACAACAAAAGAAGAGAAGACCAAAGTGGATCACAGAAGAGACTCTGAAACTTGCCCTTGAGTGGAGAGCAGCTAAAGCAAATGGAAGAAATGACAAGATAAAAGAATTGAACTGAAGATTTCAAAGAGCAGCTCAAGAAGACAAAGCCAATTATTACAATGAAATGTGCAAAGACCTGGAGTTAGAAAACCAAAGGGGAAGAACACGCTCAGCATTTCTCAAGCTGAAAGAGCTGAGGAAGAAATTTAAGTCTCAAGTTGCAATATTGAAAGATTCTATGGGCAAAATATTGAATGATTCAGGAAGCATCAATAGAAGATGGAATAAATACACAGAGTCCAAAAAGAATTGGTCGATCTTTATCCCTTTCAGGAGGTGGCATATGATCAAGAACCAATGATACTGAAGGAAGAAGTCGAAGCTGTACTGAAGGAATTGACAAAGGGCAAGGCTCTGGGAATTGACAGAATACCCATTGCGATGTTTCAACAAATGGATGCCCCACTGAAGGCACTCATTTGATTATGCCAAGAGATTTGGGAGACAGCTACCTGGTCAACTAACTGGAAGAGATCCATATTTGTACCCATTCCAAAGGAAGATGATCCCACAGATTGTGGAAATTATAGAACAATATCATTAATATCACATGCAAGTAAGATCTTACTGAAGATAATTCAAAAACGTTTGCAGCAGTGTATTGACAGAGAACTTCCAGAAGTGCAGGCTGGATTCAGAAGAGGATGTGGAACAAGGGATATTATTGCTGATGTCAGATGAATCTTGGCTCAAAACAAAGAATACCAGAAAGATGTTTACTTGTGTTTTATTGACTATGCAAAAGCATTTGATTGTATGGATCATAACAAATTATGGATCACATTGAGAGGAATGGGAATTCCAGAACATTTTATTGTACTCATGAGGAACCTGTACATAGACCCAGAGGCACTCATTTGAACAGAACAAGGGGACATTGCAAGATTTAAAGTCAAGAAGGGAGTGTGTCAGGGTTGTATGTTTTCACCTTACTTTTTCAATCTATATGCTGAGCAAATAATCCAAGAATCTGGGCTATATGAAGAAGAATGTGGCATCAGGATTGGAGGAAGGCTCATTAACAGCCTGCGATACACTGATGACGCAACTTTGCTTGCTGAAAGTGAGGATGAAATGCTTACTGAAGAAGATTGAAGAATACAGTCTACAGTATGGATTACATCTCAATATAAAGAAAACAAAAATTCTCACAACTGGACCAAAAGAAGCATCATGATAAATGGAGAAAAGATTAAATTTGTCAAAGAGTTCACATTGCTTGGTTCTACAATCAATGCCAATAGCAACAGCAGTCAGGATATCAGATGATGTATAGCACTGGGCAATTCCGCTGAAGGGACTTCTTTCAAGTGCTAAGGAGCAGAGATGTCTCCTTGACGACTAAGGTGCGCCTGACACAAGCCATGATATTTTCAATCACCTCCTATGCATGTGAGACCTGGACAATGAATAAAGAGGACTGAAGAAGAATTGATGCTTTTGATCTGTGGCATTGGTGAAGAATGCTGAAAGTACCATGGACTGCTGAAAGAACTAACAAATATGTCCTGGAGGAAGTGCAGCCGGAATGCTCCTTGGTAGCGAGAATGGCCAGACCTCATTTCACCTACTTTAGTCATGTTGTCAGAAGGGACCATTTCCTGGAGAAGGATGTCATGCTTGGTAAGGTGCAGGGTCGACGAGGAAGGGGAAGGCCCTCAACGAGATGGATTGACACAGTGGCTGCAGCTATGGGGTCAAGTATAGTGGGGATCAGGGATTTGGCTCAGGACGAGGCGGTGTTTCACTCTGCTGTGCATAGTGTGGCTATGAATGAGAGGTGACTCAACAGCACATAACAACAACAGCAACAGCAACTCCATTTCAGCTTGCTAATGCCTGGGATATCTATCTTCAAGCATTCCATTTGATTTTTGACAACTTCCAATTTTCCTACATTCATACTTTGTACATTCCATGTTCTAATTATTAATGAAGTTTGTAGCTGTTTATTTTCTTTTTGAGTGCCTCCTAACCCAAGGGGCTCATCTTCTGGCAATAAGGTTTTCAACAGTCAATTTTTTAAGAAGTAGATCACCACATCCTTCTTATTCATCTATCTTAGTCTGGAATCTGTAATTACCACTGAAGGCTGTCCGCCATATGACCGTGCTGGTATTTGAAATACCAGTAGCATAGTTTCCAGCATTGCAGCAACATGCAAGCCACCACAGTATAAAAAACTGACAGATAACTGTATTGAACACTAATGCCTGAAGACCAGGTGAGTACTGGGATGACATCATACATGAAGACACAAAAGGTCATTAAAAAGACTGGAAAGAAAGAAAAGACCAAAATGGATGCCAGAAGAGACTCTGAAACTTGCTCTTGAATGGAGGGTAGCTAAAACAAATCAAGGAAATTATGACATAAAAGAGCTGAACAGAAGATTTCAAAGAGCAGCTCAAGAAGACAAAGTAAAGTATTATAATGAAATGTGCAAAGACCTGGAGCTAGAGAGTTGAAAGGGAATATTATGTTGGCATTTCTCAAGCAGAAAGAACTGAAGAAAACATTCAAGCCTCATGTTGCAAAACTGAAGGATTATTTGAGCAATATATCAATGACAAGGGAAACATCAAAAGAAGAGAGAAGAAATACATATAGTCACTGTATCAAAAAAAGAATTGATGGATGTTCAACCATTTCAAGAGGGAACATATGATCAAGAACTGATGGTATTGAAGGAAGAAATCCAAACTGTACCAAAGGCATGGGTAAAAAATAAGACTCCAAGAATTGACAGAATACCAACTGAGATATTTCAACAAACAGATGCAACACTGGAAGCACTTATTCCTCTACACTAAGAAATTTGGAAGACCTAGCCAACCAAGTGGAAGAGATCTGTATTCAAACACATTCAAAAGAAAGGCAAATTCAACAGAAAGCAGAAATTATCAAACAATATCATTAATACTACACACAAGTAAAATTAATTTTTAAAAAATGGTTCAGCAGTACATAGATGAGGAACTGCCACAAACTCAAGTTGAATTCAGAAGAGGATGTGGAACAAAGGATATCATTGTTGATGTCAGATGGATTTGGCCAAGAGCAGAAAATACCAGAAAGATGCTTACCTCTGTTTTATTGACTATGCAAAGGCATTTGACTGTGTGCATAACATTGTGAAGAATGGATATTCTAGAACCCTTAATTGTGTTCATGAGGAACCTGTACACAGCCCAAATGGCAGTCATTCAAATAGAACAAGGGGATATTGTATGGTTTAAAATCAGGAAAGGTTTGTGTGAGGGTTGTATGCTTTCATCGTAGTCATTCAATCTGTGTGCTCAGCAAATAATCCAAGAAGCTGGACTAATGAAGGAAAACATGACATCAGGATTGGAGGAAAACTCATTAATAACTTGTGATATGTAGGTGAACAACCTTGCTTGCTGAAAGCAAAGAAAATGTGAAGTACTTACTGATGAATTTTAAAGACTACAGCCTTCAGTGTGGATTACATTGCAACATAAAGAAAACAAAAATCCTCACAGCAGGGCCAATAAGCAACATCATGATAAACAGAAATGATTGAAAGTGTCAAGGATTTTACTTTGATCCACAATCAACACCTATGGAAGCAGCCTTCAAGAAATCAAATAATGTATTTCATTAGACTAATCTGCTGCAAAAGAGCTCTTTAAAGTGTTGGAAAACAAAGATTTCACTTTGAGGACTAAGGTGCCCTTGACCTAAGCCATGATGTTTTCCATTGCCTCATATGCATGTGAAAACCAGATGATGAATAAGGACGACTGAAGAAGAATTGATGCATTAAAGCTGTGTTGGCAGAGAATATTGAATATACCGTGGACTAAACAGAAGAATAAACAGATCTGTCTTAGAGAAAGCACAACCAAAATGCTCCTTAGAAGTGATGATAGTATTTATTATATGAAGCAAGTGAATCAAAGAGGTAGACTGTAGTGGATGGTGTAATGTGCTATCCAGATCCCTTATTTCAGGACCGAGGCACTGATTTCTGTAGTCTCTGGGGCTGTGGATGGTTGGTGGTTCACAAGTAGATTTTGTCTCTGGAAATTGCCCTCAACTGAAGAAAGCTGCCTCACCCTAGGTTACCGTTCATGGAAGCAGCCCATACTGAATGATTGGTCATGTTGGGTTAGAAAGGCTCAGTCCCTTGACTCAATTATGTAACTCAGAAGGACCATTGGAATTGGCTGAACTCTTTATTGCAATTACATTACAGTTCACCTCCTCCCTCTCCCTATTTCTATTTCCCTTACTCTCCATTGTTGTTGATCCTGAGGACAGAGGTGTATCTACAGGAAATAGTGCCTATGGCAATTAGTTTAAATTGCTCAGTTATTTCTTAGAGATGGTGATGGAAACTGCGATGGTAAATAGAAACTTCTCATTTCCAGTGCCCCCTCAAGTGGTGCCCAGGGCACATTCCATACCTATTATATCTTAGATACACTTCTGCCTGAGGACACTTACCAAGAACATTCCAGTATGAGGGGATCTACGTAGGAGATCCTGGATAGAGAGGGAGAATAATGTGGGACAAAACTCAAAATCGTTAAAAAAAAAAAAAAAAAAAAAAAAAGAGAGACCATTCTAGCATGGAAATATGTGTCAGAATCTCTTTCTTAGGGAACACAACCAAAGTCATACCAACCATTTCTTATTCTGATAGGTCAGTAAAAATCAGAGACACCATTCAAAGCTGTTGACATAGAACTCTTAGAGTTACAATCCTAAAGTATGATCTTATTAAGTTTGGGACTGTAGAAGGAATTGTATGTTTCTTATTTTATTTAATATACTTAACAAGATTAAATTGAGAGGTTGTTGTGTTATTGTTAGGTGCCACTGAGTTGGCTCTGACTCATAGTAACCCTATGCACAACAGAACAAAATACTACCCGGTCCACCATCTTCACAATTGTTTCTGTTCTTGCAACCACTGTGTCAATCCATCTCATTAAGGGTTTTGCCCTTTTTGTTGATGCTCTACTTTACCAAACATGATATCCTTCTCCAAGGACTGGTTCTGTCTGATAACATGACCAAAGTACACGAGACAAAGTCTGGACATTCTGCATCTAAGGAGCATTATGGCTGTACTTCTTCCAAGAAAGATGTGTTTGTTCATCTGGAAGTCCATGGTATTTTCAGTATTTTTGGCCAACACCACAATTCAAATGCATCAATTCTTCTTCAGTCTTCCATTCATTGTCTGGATTTCACATCCATATGACACTATTGAAAATACTTTCACTTGGGTCAGTTGCAACTTAGTCTTCAAAGAGACATCTTTGCTCTTTAGCACTTTAAAGAGGTGTTTTACAGCAGATTTGCCCAGTGCCATGTGTCATCTGATTTCTTGACTGCTGCTCCCATGGGTGTTGATTGAGGTTGTTGTTGTTGTTGTTAGGTCCTGTTGAGTCAGCTCTGACTCATAGCAACCCTATGTACAACAGAACGAAACACTGCCTGGTCCTGTGCCAGCCTCACAATTCTTGTATACCTGAGCCCATCGTTGCAGCCACTGTGTCAGTCCATCTCATTGAGGGCCTTCCCCTCCCTCGTCAATCCTCCACCTTATCAAGCATGACATCTTTCTTGAGGGAATGGTCCCTTCTGACAACATGACCTAAGCAGGTGAGATGAAGTCTGACTGTTCTCACTTCCAAGGAGCATTCTGGCTGCACTTCTTCCAGGACAGATTTGTTTGTTCTTCTGGCAGTGCATGGTACCTTCAGTATTCGTCAACACCGCAACTCAAAAACATCAACTCTTTGGTCTTTGTTCATTGTCCAGCTCTTACGTGCATATAAGCAATTGAAAATACCATAGCTTGGGTTAGGCACACCTTATTTTTCAAGGAGACATCTTTGCTCTTCAGTACTTTAAAGAGATCTTTTGCAGCAGATTTGCCCAGTGCAATATGTCCATTGGTGTTGATTGTGGAACCAAGTAATATGAAATCTTTAATAATGTCAAATTTTTTCTATATTTATTGTGATGCTGCTTATTGGTCCAGTTGTGGGGATTTCATTTTCTTTATGTTGAGGTGTAATCCATGATGCAGATTGTAGTCTTTAATCTTCATCAGTAGGTGCTTTAAGTCATCCTCACTTTCAGCAAGCAACGTTGTGTTGTCAGTGTATCATAGGTTGTTAATGAGTCTTCCTCCAATCTTGATGCCATATTTTTTTCATATAGTCCAGCTTCTCAGATTATTTGCTTAGCATACAGATTGAATAAATATGGAAAAAGAATACAACTCTGACACACTCCTTCCTGATTTAAAACCATGCAGCATCCCCTTGTTCTGCTTGAATGACAGCCTTCTGGTCTATGTACAGGTCAAGTGTTCTGAAATTCCCATTCTTCTCAATGTTATCCATAATTTGTTATGATCACACAATCAAATGCTTTTGCATAGTCAATAAAATGCAAGTAAACATATTTCTGGTATTCTTTGCTTTCATCCAAGACCCTTCTGACATCAGCAATGATTTCCTTCATTCCACATCCTCTTCTGAATTCAGCTTGCATTTCTGGAAGTTCTCTGTCAATATATTGCTGCAACCGTTTTTGAATTATCTTCAGCAAGATTTCACTTGCATGTGAAATTAATGATATTGTTCAACAATTTCCACATTCTGTGGGATCATCTTTCTTTGGAATGGGTACCAATATGGATATTTCCAGTCAGTTTTCCAGGTAGCTGTCTTCCAAAATCTTGGCATGGTACAGGTTTCTCATGGACAATCAAGTGTTCTGGACTTCTTGTTCTTCACAATGTGATCCATAATTTGTTATGATCCACACAGTCAAATAACTTTTAGAGGTAGCTAAGCATAGGAAGGTTGGGCAATCCTACTTCCGTAGTGATACTGCCTCGGAAACCCAAGGAGGGGTCGCTATGAGTCGGGGCTGACTCGACAGCATACAACAACAACAACAACAACAAGTATAGCTTACAGATGAGGACACTGAGGCACAGAGTTGTTAATTGCCTTGTTGAATTCACACAAAAAACGAAAAATCAGACTCACTGCCATCAAGTTGATTCCAAGTCATGGTCAACCCTATTGGGTTTCTGAGACGGTAAATCTTTATGGAAGTAGATTACCTTATCTTCCTTCCATGGAGTGGCTGGTGGGTTTGAGCCACCAACCTTCTGGTTAGCAGTCAATTGCCTTAGGCACTGCACCATCAGAGCTCCTTGAATTCACACAAGAAGTATCAAAACAGGGATTTGAAGTTCTTCATTCTGCCTCCTATTGTACTATGCTATTGTAAGCTTCTAGAACACAAGAAATTGTTTGCTGGAGGCTCCTAATCTGTCTTGTAGGTAAGGGTCTTCTAAGAAGCATATGACTGACTCATAAAAGTTTACCTGTGAGAGAGTGAATCTCAAAATCATTGTGGTTTATTCTCAGATGGAGACAGATGAGCAATTTGACTTGGTAAATTGTTAAGGATAGATTTAAGCTGTTAAAGGATTTTAAGTGGCCTTGCTTTGTGTGTCCTTTTGGCTATGAGAAGGAGCTCTGGTGGCACAGTGCCAAAAGCATTTGCTAAGTGAAAGATTGACTGAGTCAAATCTACTAGCCACTCTGCAGAAGGAAGATGGGGCAATCTACTTACGTAAAGATTTACTGCCTTGGAATGCCAATGGGGTCGGTATGAGTTGGAGTCATCTCAATGGCAGTAAGTTTTTTTTTTTTTCTTTTAATTATTGGCTATGTGAACAGTAATGTAATGATAGCAAAAGATCAGTTCCTTTTCCTGCTTTGACTACGATATTTCTTGATGCTATTGACTAGGTGGGAGTTAAAAGCCAGACTTGGTTCTCTTGCCTCTTGTTGCCATGGACAGTAGTGGAGGTTGAATAGATATTATCTCAGGGATTGGAGTTAGTTAGAGACTTGAGACCCTGGTATACCCAGGGTCTCAAGTCTCTAGCTTAGTTGCTTCTGCTCAAATCTAACTTTGGTTATATTATTTTAGAAAACCACATATACTTGGCATTAGAATGCTGCAGACAGCTGTTGAGTGATGGGCAAAAGTATGTAACTTTAGTCCTCATAAGGATTTCATTTTTTTGTACTTCCAGTGAATTGAGATAATTAAATTTAAAGACTGTAAGCTTTACTAAGTACAAAACTTGCCTCAAGCCCTGATCACGGAGGTTGGTAGTATGGTGAAGTCTCTCAGTGCTATCTATAGTTTATTGCATTTGTGAAACTTCTCTTCATTCTGCCTGATTTTACAAGTGATATTTATTGTCTGTGGTTTGTGTTATGTGAGGTACAGGGGAGAAAAGCCACCTTCATAACTACTTAAATAGTTATAAGTCCATAGTTTCATGAATTTACCCCGTCTAACTTTCTCAGAAAGGTGTGAAATTCCCTTTTCTGAAATGTATTTTTGTTTCTGATTCTTGCTTTCAGTGTTATCTATGCCAATATCTTATTTCCATACTAAATGAGATAAAGCTGAAATCATAAAAATTAACAAAAGAAACAGTTAGGTCATATGTCCCCCTTACTCCACACCCTTTTTCCTCCTTTCACTAAACTCAGATGTTGGTGTATATATTGGGCTATATATATCTAGATTCAGTTGTTTTAAAGTCACCAGTTTTCCAAGGAGTCCTGGTGGTGCAGTGGTTAAAGCACTCAGCTGCTAACTGAAAGAATACTTACAGTATTCTCCCTGCTGCTCTGTGAGAGGAAGTGATGGCAGCCTGCGTCTGTAAAGATTTACAGCCTTGGAAACCCTATGAGGCAGTTCTACTCTGTCCTACAGGGTCGCTATGTGTTGGAATCGACTTAACAGCAGAGGGTTTAATTTTCTTGTACTTGTTGCCCCTGTTACCAATATTTCTTAGGTACAATTTTCTTTTAAAAGCACTTTTTAAAAGCCCCCGATGAGTCAATTCAAAAGGCTAGGGTTTGATGAGAGGAATGATGAGATTCTTTTTGATGTAAGTCATGAACACAGGTAATTTTTCTTGATACTTTGAAAGCACATTAATAAGATCAAATCAGCTTCCTCAAAGGCATGAGCAGAGCTGAGAGGATGAACAATTTTCTAAAATTTTATTTTCCAAAAGAATAAGCCTCAGTGCTGCTGAATTACTGAGCAGCACTGAGAAAGCACACAAGGAAGACTTTTGGTGGGCTGGCAATGTTTTATACCCTGATCTGAGGTGGTGGTTGCATGTATATATGGACGTAGAGATTCATCAAATATGCTTAAGACTTGTACTCTGTACTGTAAGTCTATTATGCCACAACAGAATAAATGAATAATTAATGAAATATTTTTCTACTTTTGAAGGGTCTTTTATTTTAAAGCATTTAGAACATGAGATAAGTGAATGAATTTTTGAATGTATAAAGTATTATGAAGCTATATCATGATCTAGAATATAGTCAGCATCTTTAGTGTCCAAAATGGGTTATTCTCCACCCTTGAGCCTGGATCTTTAAAACTCAGTTTCAGCCCCTCAGCCTGGTGCTAGAGAGTGGTTCTCATTATACTGAGATAACTTTTACCTCTGCCCCTAAAGTGCCACTTAAAGGTTTAATTCTAGAGCAGGTCATCTGCTGATCCTTCTCAAAGCCTGTCACCTTGCTATGACTTAATGACATTGTCCTTGGTATGATCATGAATTAAATTTCCAATAGTTAGAAGGGAATTCAATGGAGTCAGGAGTTGTATTAAAGAAATCTACTACTATGGCAGAGAGTACTTTCATTTCATCGTAAGAGTATAATGGGAAAAAGAGCAGGCTAGAATCTTTATATTCCTGTTAATGCTGTGTTAAGCATTTTGTGACCAAAAACTGTTAGTCCCAGCAGTGCAATGAAGAGGAAAAAAAAGAAGAACTGTTTCTTGAGTTCAAAGCTAGGTATATCATTCAAAGAAGTTTAAAAGCCACCTGCAAGCCTGTATGTTGGACATCATCAAGTTACAGTATATCCTTTCAGTGTGAAACTTGATGGTAGAGTCAGCCTGAACATAGGGCCATGATAGCCAGACTGACTGCCTTTTGCTATTGTGGGGTTTGATCTTTTTGATTTCTAACTCTGTTTTCCTTACTGACTTCATGCTGCTCCATTCATTCCCACTTCTTTCTATCTGATGATAACTTCTAAATATTTCTGTTCCTTTTTTATACATCTTGTGGTAGTTAAGTTTGTGTTTCACCTTGGCTGGGCCTGATTGAGCGGCTGGGCAGCTGGATATAGTATTCCCCATGATGAGACTGGTAATCAACTCCATGGTGTACTCCGAGCAGCTGAATAGCTGCCTTAGGGATGTGGTCTGCTTCCTGTATATAAGAAGAAGCCTTGAGGAATGGTCTCTAGCTTATGGCACACTTGAACCCTGCATGTAGCCATGCTGTTGTTCAGCAGCCTGCCGTGCTCTGCCTACTTTGGGACTTTCAATGGACTTGAATTAATGGCCTGCCATGTGGTTTGGTAACATCAGGACTGTGCCTTTTTACTTGTCAGCATTGGGCTTGTCAGTCTTAGCAGCCAGCAGCTGTCTGAATGAAGAAAAGCTTCCAGCTTCAGTAGGCTGGGTGCAGGAGGCAGAGCTGAAGCCCGAGTTTGAGGGGCTTTCATACATCCCCTAGAGGCTGGCACTTTGAACTTGAACTTAGAGCCTCCAAACTGTAAGAGAATAAGCTCCTATTTGTTCAAGCATCCCATTTGTGGTATATTCCTGTCAGAGCAACACTAGGTAACCGGAACAGAATATGGTACCGAGAAAGTGGGGTGCTGCACTGACAGGTACCTAAAATGTGGAAACAGGAGTGGAGTGTGTCCTTGACCCACGGCACCAGCAGAGAGACCCTGGCATGTGCCATGAGAGATGGCACCAGCAGAGCCAAGAGACTGGCAGAAAGATACTGGCAGAGAGACCAGCATGAGAGATGGTAGTAGCAGAACCCAGAGACCATCATTAAACGGCAACAGGCTTACCAACCCACAGAGGAGAAAGCCAGGTACCATTGGGTAGGTGGCTTCCTGGCAGAGTGGGTTGCCTTTGGGCATTAATTGGTAGAAGAGACCAGCATGAGATGGAGTAGCAGGTTGGTCAGCTCATGGAGCAAGAAAGCTAAGTGTCCTTTGGGCAGGAAGATTTCCAGTGAGCGGGTTGCCCTTGGGCATTAATTGGCAGAAGTGGAGAGACCAAGGAAATGGGAAGCAGAGCTGGCTCAGCCTCAAGGGTAGGACTCAGGGGGTAGAACTCAAGGGGTAGAACCACCACAGCCCCCTAGATTTCAATGAGCCAGACTTTCACCAACTTGGTTCTAGAGTGTGGGGCTGCTCGTTCATGTGAGCCAGTGGGATGGAATCATAGCCACTGCCCAAGAGTGAGGGGGCAGGGCTGCCATGCCCAAGAGGGAGAGGAATGGGGCCTGCCAGGCCAAGGGGGTAAGGTTGCCACTCAGGAACTAGGGAGTCACTCAGTGGAGTCACCCACCCACCCAGTGAAAGAGATATGTACAGATATCACCCACTGAAGATCTATACAGGTGCCAAGTTGACAAGAGGTGGAATTGTGGTTAAGTTTGTGTATCAAGTTGCCTGGGCCTGGTTGAGTGGCTGGGCAGCTGGATGTAGTATTCTCCACAATGAGATTGACAATCAACTCCATGGGGGGATCTACCACAAGCAGCTGAGTAGCTGCTTTAGGGATGTGGTCCACTTCCTGTATATAAGCAGCAGCTTTGGGAATGGTCTCTAGCTTATGGCACATTTGAACCCTGCATGTGGCCAAGTCATTGTTCAGCAGCTTGCCATGCTCTGCCATCTTGGGACTTTGAGTGGACTTGAATGAATGGCCTGCCATGTGGTTTGGTAATATCGGGACTGTGCCTTGATACTTGTCAACCTTGAGTTTTTCAGCCTCAGCAGCCAGCAGCTGAGTGAAGAAAAGCTTCCAGCTTCAGTAGGCTGGGAGCAGAATTCAGAGCTGAAGCCCAAGGTTGAGGGACTTTCACCCAACCCCTAGAGCGTGGCACTTTGCACTCGGACTTAAAGCCTCCAAATTGTAAGAATAAACTGTGTGTTAAAGCTATGCCATTTGTGGTATATTTTTGTCAGGATGACATTAGGTAACCAAAACACCTGCACTTTCCATCTTTTTGTTCTATTTTTAAGTCCTTTCCCTGACTTGTTTTAAGCCTGCTTGGGTGCAAATTCCAGCCCATATTGGTATTTCCTTTCCTGTTGTATTTACTATCTTTAAATTTCTACATGACACTTAATTGTATAATTTTTTTACCTTGTTTTTTAGACAGTTCATATTTGTTTCATTTTCTCCAACTTCCTTGGAAATAAATCATCACCATTATTTTGTATGCACTTTAGGGTATAACACAGTGTCTTAGATGTACTGTTGTGGTTAGTTGCTATTGAGTAGGCTCTGACACATGGTAATCCCATTTACAACAAAATGAAATGTTACCCAGTCCTGTACCAACTTCGTGATGATTGGTTTATTTGAGTCCATTGTTGTGACCATTGTATATAGTACTTTTCAATCAAGGGGGCTCATGTTCCTCATCTGTATCAGACAATATTGTTGTGAACCAGAGGATTTTCATTAACTAATTTTTGAAAGTAGACACCAGGCTTTTCTTCTTAGTCTGTCTGAGGCTGGAAACTCCTCTGAAACTTGTCCAACATGGTGACCCTGCTGGTACTTGAGATATCAGTGGTATAACTTCCAGCATCATAGCAACATGCAAGGTACCACAATATGACAAATTGACAGACAGATGGTGGTTAGCTGTATTCCACCCACCCACCTACTACAATGAAGTCAATTCTGACTCATAGTGACTTATATAGGATAGAGTAGATCTTCCCCATAGGGTTTTCAAGGCTGTAAATCTTTCCAAAAGCAGACTGCCTCATTGTTCTCCTGTGGAGTGTCTCATGTGTTGGGACCACCAACCTTTTGGTTAGCAGCCGAATGCTTTAACCACTGCACCACTCAAAATATACTATGGAATGAACAAATTACATAGGGAAGGCTTCTAGAATATCAAATAGGAGCCTTAGTAGTACACTGGTTAAGTGCTTGGCTGCTAAGCCAAAGGTCAGCAGTTCGAACCCACCAGCTGCTTCATGGGAGGAAGATAAGGCAGTCTGCTTTCATAAAGATTACAGCATTGGAAACCCTATGAGGCAGTTCTGCTCTGTCTTATAGAGTTACTATGACTCAGAATTAACTCAATGGCAGTGGGTTTGGTTTTTGATATATCAAGTAGTCATTTTTGGGTTTAAAGTTAATACTTTATAAAAATAGGTACATTAAGATATTATTTGGAATTTAAAATAATGTCATTCTTAAGCTTATACTTATTCATTTTTAATTCTCCTTTTACAATTCAATCTGATGAGCAAGTCCATTTGTGGATTTGTAGGAAATCCTTTGCCTAATATAGGCTTCTAGTAAATACACATTTTAAATAATGTAATATGGATGCGACTTATTACAGTGTCTAAATAATTACTGTGGCCCTTCAATAAGGGAAATATTTTTTTTCTGACAGATCATTAGAAACACGTTTGTGGTTGACTTTTAAACCATTAATAATCATACTTAACTCACCGCCGTGGAGTTGGATCTGACTCATAGCGACCCCTCCTTGGGTTTCCCAGACGGGATCACTACAGAAGTAGAACCTTCCTTCCAAGGAGTGGCTGGGGTGTTTGAACCACCAGCTTTCTGGTTAGCAGTCAAGTGCCTTAGGCATTACACCACTGTCTTAATTGTTTTTGAAGTGTTCTTTTGTAATGTGAAGAATCACTGGCTAATTCATCTATTTTGTTCGGTTTGATTTCCTTACATTGACCTGCTTTAAAACGGTCATGTTGCTATTGTTGTTAGTTAATGTCTAGTCGATTCTGACTCATGGTGACTCCATGTGTACAGAGTAGAATTGCTCCATAGCACTTTCAAGGCTGTGATCTTTTGGAAGCGGATCACCAGGCCTGTCTTTGGGGGTGTCTCTAGATGGATTTGAATTGCCAACCTTTTACCTAGTAGTCAAGCTCCTAACTGTACCATGCAAGGGCCCCAAAATGGGCATATCTGTGCTTTAAAAGAGCTCCAGAGAGCTTCCACTGGTCTATAATGCAAAAATAGCAGTTACAACCGACAGTCATCCTCCTCTCCCCCTGCCAGTTGTGAGACTATTTAAGGTTCTATCTGTTTCATACTCTTGAAGTAATGTGAGGTTTAGATTTGCCTCCCTTTAATCTGAAACACTGCCTGAGCTCCAAACCACTTAAGAGCCTGCCATTTTTCACTGGGAGGGGAAGAACAGCAATGTAATTTACTGTCCACATTTTATAGTTTTCCCTTTAAAAAACCTGCTTACACAGTTCCTGTATTTGCTCAGGCTGAAGAGTTAGATGGCTTTTAAATGCAGCCCTGGCTGTGCAATGCCAGGAAGCCAAAAGCAGCTGACAGGCTACCCTAGCTGGTGAAAGATGATCAGAGATAAAGGGCCTCTCTGTGAATAAAGGTGTCAGGGAGAGTGTGAGGGAAGATGTAAGCAGCACAACGGGTTCTACAAGCCTTAGAGGGAGTACAGTGTGGGCAGACAGAGGGTCACGCCGGCCTCCACAGCTGCACTGACATGCACACCTAGATAACGATCCTGTCATCATTTTAGTCAGGCAGCAGCATTTACTGGGCATTGACTCACTGCTTGGAGTTTCTTCATTATGACCCCGCCTGAACCCTGTCTCTTAGAGATTCCGCCAAAAAACCTCTGGCCTCACCTACTGTTTTTATCACTGAACAGGCAGTGCCTGCTTTGTGCTCTCTCTGGGAAAACTGGGTAAATGGTGGATTGCTGGCACCTTACCTTTCAGGATCATGTTTTACTTCCCAGTCCTTTTCCCACTGCTTGTGCTGATGCTCAGTTGATTCACAATCTTCAGCATTTTTTGCCTTCTCCTACCAAGTATTCAAGGAGCAGTTACTGAGCATACATCATGTGAAGGCACTAGTGGAAAGTCATTATGAAACTTACAAAGGAAAATGATATTGGCCCTTGTCCTCAGTGAACATATGTGTAATTAGGAAGACATATACATAGATAAACAACTATAAATCAAGACATGAGCCATGTGATGTGTTCCTTATCAATTATAAATAAAGAGCTTTGGAAACCCAGAGGAAGGAGGGATTAATTTTGACTAGGGACAGTAAGAAAGGCTCTGTTGTTGTTGTTGTTGTTAAGTGCCGTCGAGTCGTTTCCGACTCATAGCGACCCCATGCACAGCAGAACGAAACACTGCCCGATCCCGCACCAGCCCCACAATCCCTGCTATACTCGAGCCCATCATCGCAGCCACCGTATCAATCCATCTCGTTGAAGGCCTCCCCCTCTTTCGTCGACCCTCCACCCTACCAAGCATGACATCCTTCTCCAGGGAATGGTCCCTTCTTACAACATGACCAAAATAGGTGAGACGAAGTCTGGCCATTCTTGCTTCCAAGGCGCATTCTGGCTGCACTTCCTCCAGGACAGATCTGTTAGTTCTTCTAGCAGTCCATGGTACTTTCAGCATTCTTCGCCAGCACCACAACTCAAAAGCATCAACTCTTCTTCGGTCTTCCCTATTCATTGTCCAGCTCTCACATGCATACAAGGTGATTGGAAATATCATGGCTTGTGTCAGGCGCACCTTAGTCCTCAAGGAGATATCCTTGCTCCTCAGCACTTGAAACAGTTCCTTCGCAGTTGACTTTCCCAATGCTACACGACGTCTAATGTCCTGACTGCTGCTTCCGTTGGCATCGATTGTAGAACCAAGCAATGTGAATTCCTTGACAACCTCAATCTTCTCTCCATTGATTGTGATGCTGCTCATTGGTCCAGTTGTGAGGATTTTTGTTTTCTTTATGTTGAGATGTAATCCATACTGCAGACTGTATTCTTCAACCTTCATCAGTAGGTGCCTTAAGTCATCCTCACTTTCAGCAAGCAAAGTTGTATCGTCTGCATATCTCAGGTTGTTAATGATTCTTCCTCCAATCCTGATACCACGTTTTTCTTCATATAGTCCAGCTTCTCGGATTATTTGCTCAGCATATAGATTGAATAAGTGTGGAGAAAGAATACAACCCTGACGCACTCCCTTCTTGATTTTAAACCATGTAGTGTCCCCTTGTTCTGTTCGAACGACAGCTTCCTGGTCAAGGTACAGATTCCTCATGAGTACAATCAAGTGCTCAGGGATTCCCATTCTTCTCAATGTTATCCATAATTTGTCATGATCCACACAATCAAATGCCTTTGCATAGTCAATAAAACACAAGCAAACATCTTTCTGATATTCTTTGCCTTGAGCCAAGATCCATCTGACAACAGCTATGATATCCCTTGTTCCACGTCCTCTTCTGAATCCGGCTTGAACCTCTGGAAGTTCTCTGTCAATATACTGCTGCAAACGTTTCTGAATTATCTTCAGTAATATCTTACTTGCATGTGATATTAGTGATATTGTTCTATAATTTCTACATTCTGTGGGATCACCTTTCTTTGGAATGGGCACAAATATGGATCTCTTCCAGTCAGTTGGCCAGGTAGCTGTCCTCCAAATCTCTTGGCATAACTGAGTGAGCGCCTCCAATGGGGCATCTGTTTGTTGAAATATCTCAATCGGTATGCCATCAATTCCCGGAGCCTTGTTCTTCGCCAATTCTTTCATTGCAGCTTTGACTTCTTCCTTCATTACCATTGGTTCTAGATCATATGCCACTTCCTGAAATTTTGACTAGGGACAGTAAGAAAGGCTCTGTAAAAGAGGTAAAATCTGAGGTGGATGTTGAAAGCTAAGTAGGATTTTGTAAGTGGAATAAGGCAAGGGCTGGGGGAAGGGAAACATCTGAGATCCAATAAAGACAGAATTGTTCATGAATTCATTTATTCTACAAAACTTTATCAAGTGCAATGTCCTTGCTTCTTTCTGTTCTAGGTTCTGGTAGAAAGCAAAGATTTCTGCTCTGAATGAATAATGATAATGGTTACCATTTGTTGATTGCTACTTGCCATGTGCTCAGCTCGGTGCTAAGTGCCCATTATCTCAATTATTGTCCCACCACCCTGTGGTTCTTGGTGGGGAAACTCAGCCAGTGTAGTAGTATACCAGAGCTTGTGGGCTGTAAGGGGTCTACTGCGTTTACTCCTGGGTCATATGGAAAGGAAAGGGAGGTGCCAGGCAGGGAGGCTGTTTTTCCATTGCTAAGTTAATTCTGGAGCACTTGGGCACAATCTTACCTCATACCCACATGATGTTATAGCTGTTCTGGTACAGATGGAAGCCTGTATAATGGTACCTGTTGTTGTTGTTGTTGTTATGTGCCGTCGAGTCAGCCCTGACTCATAGCGACCCCTCCTTGGGTCTCCGAGGCAGTATCACTACGGAAGTAGGATTGCCCAACCTTCCTTCCGAGGAGTGGCTGCTGGGTTTGAACCACCAGCC
>NW_006921680.1:3502468-3503672 GCF_000298275.1 Orycteropus afer afer | reverse complement strand
GGTTTGAACCGCCAGCCTTCTGGTTAGCAGTCAAGTGCCTTAGCCACTATGCTACCAGAGCTCCCATAGGGGGATGGAATTTGTAATAGTCCTATCTTCCATTCTTTGCCACATTTGCTTCTGCTAAGCTAACAACTCTCATTATCCCAAAGAAAAAGGCTCAAGAGAGTTTAAGTGAATTTCTCAAAATTCCACTGCTAGTAAGTTAAAGTTCAACCTGTGATTGCCAGGCATCAAAACCCGTATTCTTTCCATTAAGTCACACTGCCTTAACTCCCAGGCTTCTGGGCAAAACAGTCATATAAACAAATTACCCTAAAAGAGTGTGGTGAGGGCTATAATGTGGGTGTCTATAAAGCAGAGATGATGGAGTGGTGAATTCCACAGGAAGTATGACCAAAGTTATGTACATTGCATGGTGTGCTGAAACAAGGGGGTGGGGAGGCTAGGAAGGCAATGAAGCTAGACCAAGACAGCTTGTTTCAGAATAGAAAAGAGAGACTTACTTCAGATTATTCTTTAAGTCCAGAAGACTGGACCTAGTGACTGATTTGGGGAAAGTAGAGTGATACAGGTGCCAGGGCAAACAAAGGAACTCCTTCAGTTAATTGAAACAAAAAAGGAATTATGAAACAGAAGTGCAAAGGATACTGGTAGTGCAATGGTTAAATGCTTGACTGCTAACCAAAAGGTCAGCGGTTAGAACCCACCAGTGGCTACATGGGAGAAAAAATCTGGCTATCTGGTTATGTAAAGATGACAGCTTATGAAACCCTATGGAACAGTTCTACTCTGTCATATAGGGTCTCTATGAGTTGGAATTGACTCGATGACAAGCAACAACAACAGTGGGATTGCATAGGTCAGAGTTCCTGGGTGGTATAAGGGTTAATGCACTTGGCTGCTAACCAAAAGTTTGAAAATTTGAGTCCAACCAGAGGCATGTCAGAAGAAAGACCTGACACTCATTGAAATCACTATGGAGAGGGAGTTCTGGCAAGATGGCAGAATAGGCAGACAAGCTACACAAAACCTCTACAACAAAAAAATCAAGAAACTAATTGAAACTGACACTGAAAATGACCCTGGACCCCTGAACTTTGAAGAGAAGGATAAAAAAAATAGATTAAATACCAACTAGTAGAAGAACCAGGGAGCTCTGGTACCATAGTGCCTAAGGCACTTGAATGCTAACCAGAATGGC
>NW_006921680.1:3499850-3501378 GCF_000298275.1 Orycteropus afer afer | reverse complement strand
ATTTTTTTCTTTAATTTTAATTTTTTTCCTCTTTCCCATCACTGGTTCTTTTTTTTTTTTTTCTTTTTCTTCTTTTTTCTCTTCTTTCTTCCTGATTCCCTTCTGTTTTCTCTCTTTTAGTTCTTCCCATTCCTTATTTTTCCTTTTGAAAATTTCCCTGTTCTTTTGCTCTTGTTCATTCCTCCCTCCCCAGATATTGTGACTTTTTTTTTTTTTTTTCCATCTTTGGCATTATCTTGCTTTTATCCTTTTTAAATATATTAGGAAAATTTCTTCTTATTTATTGCATTTTTCCTTTGTTTGTTTTGCAATTGTTCTTGTTTGTTGTATACTTTGAGTTTTTTGTTCTCTTGCTTTTGTTTTTTTGTTTTTTTAAAATTTTTTGTGTAACTGAGTGGGAGACAGCTATCATTCCCATGCAACCCAACCATACCTGCATCTGCTACAGCCCCATCCACTGAGTGAGGGCCACCACTTGCTTTCACACCAACTGACCAATGATAGGAAGTGGCCAATACTAACTGAATTCACCCTCAACTGCTCTTTACAAACAGCTAACAGAGATCTGTGCACAGACTCTCATTTTTTATCACACCACCAGGATATAGGTATTGAGTGCTTAAGTGCTAACAACTAGTGAATAGAGGAATACAGTACTCTGCTCACACAGATTAAAATAATAATAATAAAATAAAAATATGAAAGAATTACATCAATGTACAACCACAAATTAAAAACAAATACAACAACACTACAATGTCTCAAAGACAATAGACCATCACAGTCCACACACACACACAAAACAAGATAAAGTAGTAGAAACAAGGGACCAAGATACAAACCCAGAAAATATCCCTGAGGATGAAGCAGCACTGCAACTCCCTGATAAGGAAGTAAAAAGAATTATCTTTTGATACCTTCAAGAGATTGAGAGCAGATCAAGGAAAACACTGAGGAAATTAAAGAAAACACAGAAAAAATTCTAGAACAATTTAGGAAAACAATACAAAAACAAATTGACAAAATAAACAAAAAATTAGAAATGATACAAAAGCAACAAACACAAATCCAAAAGATTAATACTAAGATTTCAGAAATAGACAGTACATTGAAGGGCCAAAATAATAGAATGAATTCAATGGAAGACAGAATTAATGAGATTGAAGACAAATACCTCAACACTACTTTGTTAAGGGATCAATCAGACAAAAGATAAAAACATAATAAAGAAAGCCTAAGATTCATGTGGGATGCCATCAAGAGGAATAACCTACATGTAACAGGAATTCCAGAACAAGAAGAGACAGATAAAACCACAGAGAAAATTGTCAAAGATTTTTTGGAAGAGAATTTCATTAATATGATGAAAGACAAGAATATATTCATTCAAGAAGTTCAATGAAGGAGGTGGGGCAAGATGGCGGACTAGGCAGAAGGATTGCACACACCCTCTTCAACAAAGAAAAGGGAAACCAATTAATACAGACACAGAAGATAATCTTGGACCCCTGAGCCTTGAAGGAAAGGA
>NW_006921680.1:3449607-3490334 GCF_000298275.1 Orycteropus afer afer | reverse complement strand
AATTTTGGTCAATGACATGAGACAAAGTATATGTGAACTGCTGTATGAAAAGTGAATTTACTCTGTAAATCTTCACCCAAATCCTAATTAAAAAAAAAAAAAAAAGAAGTTCAATGAACCCCAAACAGGGTAAACTCCAAAAGAAAATCACCAATACATATCATCATTAAACTCAACAAAACCATAGACAAAAAAAGAATTCTGAAAGCAGCATGGGAAAAATGTTGTTACCTACGAAGGGCAACCAATAAGACTAAGCTCTGATTTCTCAGCAGAAACCATGCAGGCAAGAAGGCAATGGGATGATATATATAAAATCCTTAAAGAAGAAATTTCCAACCAAGAATTATATACCCAGCAAAATTGTCGATCAGTTATGAGGGTGAAATTAGGAGATTTCCAGATAAGCAGAAATTAAAGAAATTTGTTAAAACAAGAACAACTTTGCAAAAGATCCTAAAGGAAGTCCTTTGGACAGAGAACCAAGAACAGTAAGCAACAACTGATGATTAGCACACATGACGACATAACTCAAGACCAACTCAGTTACAGAATTATCAAAAGTAAAATAAGCCTACAAGACTGTAAACAGGGAACCAGAGACACAAATTTGTAAATGAGGACAACTACAAACCAAGAAGAGGGAATAAATAATGTCATTACAGAACATCTAAATATTGACAATTGTGAGATAGAATAGACTGTTTCAAACTTGGGAAGAAAATTATAAATCACAGGGTAACTTCAAAGAAAAATAATAAACCTTCACATCAAAATAAAAAAGAGGACAAGTACAAATATTTAGCAAATACTAAAACAATAGCAATGAAATAGATGATAACACAACTCATAAACAAAATGAGCTCAGTACAGAAAATTATATGGAACAAAGAAATCAGCAACACCATGAAAAAACACATAACAAAATGACATAAATATATTCATACTTGTAGATAATTATACTGAATATAAATGGATTAAATGCATCACTCAAGAGACAGTGAGTTGCAGACTGGATATGGAAATGTGACTTATCAATATGTTGTCTACAAGAAACTCACCTTAGACACAAAGACAAAAATAGACTAAAAATCAAAGGTTGGAAAAAGATACACCAAGCAAATGGCAACCAAAAGATAGCAGGAATAGCAATATTAATTTCTAATAAAATTGACTTTAAGATAAAAATGACCATAGAGAGGAGGAAGACATTATATAATAGTTAAAGGATCACTTGAACTAGAGGACATAACATAATTAATATCTACATACCCAATGAATGACCCCCAAAATACATAAAGAAGACTTTGGCAGAATTTAAAAGACAAATAGATGACTCCAGAGTAATAGTGGGAAACTTTAATACATCACTTTTAATAAAAGATAGACCAATGGGAAAGAAACTCAGCAAAGACACAGAAGAACTAAATAATCTGATCAACCAATTTGGCTTATCGACATCTACAGAGCACTTCACTCAACAACAAAATATACATTCTTTTCCAGCACACATGGAACATTCTCCAGGATTGATCATATGTTAGGCTACAAACCAAACCAAAATCAAACCCACTGCCATCAAGTCAGATCTGACTCATGGCGACCCCTCCTTAGGTTTTTGAGGCAGTATCACTACAGAAGTAGATTGCCCAAGCTTTCTTCTGAGGATTGGCTGGTGGGTTTGAACTGTCAGGCTTCTGGTTAGCAGACAAATCCCTTAGGCACTACGCTACCCTCAATAAATTTAAAAACACTGAGATACTGCAAAGCATCTTCTCAGATAATAATGCTATAGAATTAGAAATCAAAACTAGGAAGACTAATGGAATAAAAGCAAATGCATGGAATCTGAATAACACCCTTCTTAAAAATGACTGGGTAATAGAAGAAATAAAAATTGAAATTAAAAATTTCCCCGAATCAAATGAGAATAAAGATATAACATACCAAAATCTTTGGGATGCAGCAAAAGCAGTGATCAAAAGGCAATTTCTAGAAATAGATGCACACATCAAAGAAGAAGAAAGAACCAAAATCAACACTTTCACCCAACATCTCCAGCAATTAGAAAAAGATCATAAAAAAACCGCAAAACCAAGAAAAAAATGAAAAGAAATAATAAAAATTTGAGAAGAAATAAATGAAACAGAAAATAGAAAGACAATAGAAAAAAAAAAATCAACAAAACTAGAAGTTGGCTCTATGAAAAGATTAATAAAATGAGCAAACCAATGGCAAACTTAACAAAGGATGTAAAGATGTAATTAACATGAATAAGGAATGAAAGGGGTGATGTCACAACAGAAATAAAAAGAATAATATCGGGATACTACGAAGAACTGTACTCCAACAAATTTGAAAACCTAGATGAAATGGGAAGATTTCTAGAAACACACTACTTACCTAATGTAACCCAAACTGTGGTAGAAAACTTGAACAGACCCATAGCAAAAGAAGAAATTGAACTGGTCATAAAAAAATTATCAACAAAACATATCACTGGAGAATTCTACCAATCATTCAGAGAAGAGCTGACACCAATCCTACTCAAACCATTCCAGAACATAGAAAATGATGGGATCCTCCTAAATTCATTTTATGAAGCAAGCATAACCCTGATACCAAAACCAGGCAAAGACACCACTAGAAAGGAAAACCATAGACCAGTATCCCTCATGAATGTAGATGCAAAAATCTTCAACAAAATCCTAACCAATAGACTCCAACAACATATCAAAAAAATAATACCTCATGACCAAGTGGAATTCATACCAGGTATGCAAAAATGGTTCAACATTAGAAAAACAATCAATGTAATCCATCACATAAGTAAAATAAGGGAAAAGAATCACATGATTATATCAATAGATGCAGAAAAGGCATTTGATAAAATCCAACACCCATTCCTGAGGAAAACTCTTGGAAAAATAGGAATAGAAGGGACATTCCTCAACATAATAAAGGGCATATATGCAAAACAAATAGCCAACATTATTCTCTACGGAGAGAGACCGAAACAATTCCCTTTGTGAACAGGAACCAGACAAGGATGCCCTGTATCACCACTTCTATTCAACATTGAATTGGAAGTCCTAGCCAGAGCAATAAGGCAAAAAGGGGAAATCAAAGGCATCCAAGTTGGTAAGGAACAATTAAAACTATCCCTATTTGCAGATGATATGATCCTATACATAGAAAACCCAAGAGACTCAGCAAGAAAACTACTGGACCTTATTAAAAGATTTAGCACAGTGGCAGCATATAAGATTAAAATACAGAAATCAGTTAGATTCCTCTATATCAGCAAAGAGGTCTCTGAAAAGGAAATAGGGAATCGATATCACTTACAAAAACAACCAAAAAGATAAGATACTTGGGAATAAATATTTCCAGGAACACCAAAGAACTATACAAAGAAAACTGCAAAATACTACTTCAGGAAACTATAATAGATCTACATAAGTGGAAGTACCATGCTCATGAAGATTATCTTCATTAAAAAGATGCAAACCAAAACAACCATGAGATACCATCTCACTCCAGCATTAATAGCAAAGTTCAACAAGACAGAAAATAAATGCTGGGGAAGATGTGGAAAGATTGGGAATCTCATACACTGCTGGTGGGACTGTAAATGATACAACTAGTGTAGAAATAGGTATGGCGATTCCTTAAAAATTTTGAAATAGAAATATCATTTGATCCAGCAATCCCATTACTAGGTATATGTCCTAAAGAAGTGAGAGGCAGGACACAAATAGATATATGCACACTCATGTTCATTGCAGCAGTATTCACAATAGCAAAGAGATAGAAACAACCTAAATGCCCATCAGGTGAGGAATGGATAAACAAACTGTGGTACATACACACAATGGAGTACTATGCAACCTCAGAGAATAATGTAGAATCTGCAAAACACCACATAACATGGATGAACTTGGAAGACATTATGCTGAGTGAAAGAAGTCAATTACAGAAGGACAAATATTATATTAGTCCACTGTTGTGAAAAGTTAAGGAAAAGCTTATTCATAGAAGGAAATTTTTTTGTTACCAGGGATGGGAGGGGAGGGGAGAATAAATTCCTGGATAGGTTGAAAAAAATTATATATCTATATGTAGAAGGTTGGGCAATCCTACTTCCGTAGTGATACTGCCTCAGAAACCCAAGGAAGGGTCGCTATGAGTCGGGGCCGACTTGACGGCAAATAATAACAACAACATGTATATATAAAAAATAAAGATTAGTAGTGGTTACCAGCGGTAAGAGGGAAGGGCAAAGGGGAAGCTTTTGTTTGTTTGCATTGAGTTTATGCTAATAGTGGTAGAATATTTTGGAAAAGGATAGCAATAATGGTGACACAACATGAAAAATGTAGTCAATATCTCTGAACTGTAAATGGAGAAGTTGTTATGTTGGCGAATGTCTTGTGTGTGTTTTTGCCACAATAAAACTAAAAGGAAAAAAGAGAACTGAAAAAAAAAAAAAAAACCTATGGAGCAAAGTTCTTCCCTGACACCTTTGAGGTTGCCATGTGTTGGACTTGACTTGCTGGCAACTGGTAGTGGTATTTCAATACGTCACAGAATTTACAGGAGAGTCAGACTTGGAGGCTATGTAGCCAGGCACCATACTCAAACCATGCTGTGGGAACCCTATGGTGAAAATTCCTTTGTTGACATCACTGGGCACAGATATTGCATGTACCATGGGTGACTACTGATATTACATATTGAATGCCAAGATCATCTTTCACCATGGCTTCCTCCAAATTGTACACTTCTACTCTAACCTCTAACTCTAATAAAAGTGGGTATTGTATTTCTGGCTCCCTTATGTTGCTGTTTTCTCTTAATAGGTAGAGACTGGGTCATAAACCTGCACTCTGGTTGCAAGGGAGGCTGTGAGAGGGAGGTTTTGGTTTCTACTTTGTGAGTGTTAAGAAATACCATATCAGATATTTTTCAAATGTCAAATGCAAGTTCACAACATGCTAGGTGTCCACTGACATGCCCACTCCAGCTATTGGATGAAAGGAAGAAATGTTTCTCATTTAGCAAATGGGTGATGGGAGAAACTGTGACCACATTAAAAAAAAAAAAAGGAGGTAGAAGGTTTGTTGGATCCTCCCCAAATTACATTGTTTTTAATATATTGAATTTAAGGTATCTTCAGTACATCAGTGTGAAGACATTTATATAACTGCTAGTTGAATATTTTGATCCCAGGCTCAAGATGGCAGTTAGAAATAGAGAGATAGGTTTGGGAACAAATATATACATATTGGAATAAGTAAGACTAACCAGGAAGTGCCTAACCCTGGGGAACATTTGCCTCTGAAAGGCAGGTAGAAGAGAAACAAGAGTCACCCAAGGATTTGGGATATGTGGGAGGAGAATCCAAAGTTGTGTGTCATGAAAACCCAAGGTGCAAAGGAAAGAAGTGGTCATCCAGAATGAAGTGCTGCAGAGAGATGAATAGAGAGAACCAAAGGTACTGGATTTTCCAGTGAAGAGGTCATTGGTGAAGTGCAGATGGTCTTTTGCTTTAGGCCAATATCATGGTATACCCAGAATCTCACTTCAGGTAATACGCAGCTCCTATTCCTCTGTCCCCACCCAGTCCTTAGCCTCCCTTTCCTTACACTCCCAGTGTCCCTTCTCAAGCTGATTTTCCCTATGTTTCCTAACAATAGCCCCTCCCTCCAGCCAGCACCCCAATTTAATCTTAGTCCCCAGTACAATACTTCTTCCAGCATCATTGTTCATTTACTTAATTCCACCCCCTCACAGTTCTCTTTGGTCACTCTCCAATTATAGTGTCACTTTCCTAGCACCTTCATATTAGTCCCCAAACACAAACCACTTCCCCTACTTCCATGTATCCCCATCCCTATTCATAGGCCTCCTTGCCATCTATTCATGGCACTCCTGTTTTTCCCAAAAGTCTACCACTGCTGTGTACCTGAGTACCAGAGCTCTCCCTGTACCCACCATTTCCTGGCACTGAGGACTGTTGTTACCAGTCTTTTGGGGAATTTTCTGACCTGCCCTAGACCTGCTTTTCTCTGCTTGTCTCTCGCTTTTCTGGTCTCCATTCTCCCTTTGGATGCTGGCTTTCTTCCTACACTATGATTCTTACTTACTTTTGTACCTGTCCCTTACTGTTAACTTAAAAAAAAAAAAAGTTTGCATAAAAGTTCATTATGTTTCAGAGACACATACTGAAATATTTATTAATGCAATGATATGACAGATTTTATTAAAAATATTTGAGGTGGGGGCAAATGGGTGGGATATAAATGAAAAAATACTGGTCTTGAGTTGAAAATTGCTAAAGCTGATGCGTACATGGAGGGTTCTTATGTTATTCTTTCTTCTTTTGTATGTGTTTCTTTGTGGGTTGAATTATGGCCCCTAAATAAATTTGTTCAAGTTCCTATGGTTGCTTGCCCTTTGAAGATGTTATTAATTAATATGACATCATGTTGAAATATGGTGTCCTAGGAGCTCTGGTGGCATAGTGCCTAAGGCATTTGACTGCTAACCAGAAGACTGGTGGTTCAAACTCACCAGGCACTCCTCGGAAGGAAGGTTGGGCAATCTACTTCGGTAACGATACCGCCTCGGAAACCCATGGAGGGTCGCTATGAGTCAGATCCGACTCAACAGTTGTGCATTGTGTTGTCTTGCAATACCTTTATAAAGTGAGAAGAGACACACAGACAGAAAGGGAAGATGGCTGTGTGAAGATGGAAGCAGAGATTGGAGTGGTGCATATGCAAACCAAGGGATGCCAATGATTGTCAGGAACCATCAGAAACTAAGAACAGGTAAAGAAGGGTCTTCCTCTAGAATCTTCAGAGAAAAGATGACCCTTCAGACACCTTGATTTTGGACTTACAGCCTCCAGAACTGTGAGACAATACATTTCTGTTGTTTTAAGCCACTCGATTTGTTATACTTTGTTATGGGGGCTCTAGGAAATTAATGCAATATGTAGGTAAACAAAATGTATTGATAAAAAGAAAGCTATTAAATAATAATAGTACTCATAGTCTACAGATATGGTCATAGTCCTGAAGATGTATTTTAATGGCTAAAGTGTGGGAAACACTACTGTATGAGAAGAAGAATGAGTAGGGATGCAGACCCTTACAGCACAGTTGAAAAAGGAAAAAAGTCTTGGTAATTATGTTGTTTAAGCCTGACTTTTCTTGGTGAAGGAGTCCACATGCCCTCCAGGGAGGTGGGACTCAACTGAAGAACTTGGAAACAGCCATTATGGAGAAAGGACAGGAAGTCATCTGGAGGGAAGCAGCAGCTGAATCTGCAGTTCAACTATTCACTGTTACCTCAATAGTTCTTAAATGGTTGACACTAGGGAACCTCACTGGTACTTTAGGTTTCCTGCAAAATATGAAAAGTATTTTCTGTAAATCAGTAAAGATGTAGTCTGCCTGTGGAATCCATTTTTCAGTTTAAAATCTGATTTACATATTTGGTTGTGCAGAAAACTTTTCAAATAGAAAATTCCACTGAAAAAATTGCACTGTTAAAATGTCTGAAGTGCATGTTATAAATAAGTATTATGCCTGGAAAATTCAAGACCATATCCACTGCCATCAAGTCAATTCCATAGTGACCCTATAGAACAGAATATAACTGCTGCATAAGGTTTCCAAGGCTATAAATCTTTACAGAAATAGACTGCCTCATCTTTCTCCTGTGAAGCAGCTGGTGGGTTTGAACCACTAACGTTTTGGTTAGCAGGCTAATACTTTAACCACTATGCTACTAGAGCTCTAGAATGCAGAAATTATTGAACAATATCATTAATATCATATGCAAGTAAAATTTTGCTGAAGATAATTAAAAAATGATTGTAGCAGTATATCGACAGGGAAATGCCAGAAATTCAAGTTGGATTCAGAAGAGCATGTGGAATGAGATATATCATTGCTGATGTTAGATGGATCTTTGCTGAAAGCAAAGAATAATGGAAAGATGTTTACCTATGTTTTATTGACAATGCAAAGGTGTTTGACTATGTGGATCATAACAAATTATGTGAAGAATGGGAATTCCAGAATAATTGATTGTGCTCATGAAGAACCAGTACATAGACTAAGAGGAGGTTGTTCAAACAGAACAAAGGAATACTGCATGGCTTTAAATTGAGAAGGGTGCGTGTCAGGGTTGTATCATTTCACCATATTTATTCAATCTTTATGCTGAGCAAATAACCCAAGAAACTGGACTATATGAAGAAGAACATAGCATCAGGAATGGAGGAAGACTCATTAACAACCTGTGATATACAGATGACAGACAAATCCTTACTTGCTGAAAGTGAAGATAATTTCAAGTACATACTGATGAATATCAAGGACTACAGCCTTTAGTATGGATTATACTTCAACTTAAAGAAAACAAAAATCCTCACAACTGGACAGATAAGCAACATCATGATAAGTGGAGAAAAGATTGAAGTTGTCAAGGATTTCATTTTACTTATATCCACAATCAACACCCATGGAAGCAGCAGTCAAGAAATTAAATGACATATTGCATTGGACAAATCTGCTGCAAAAGACCTTTTTAACTAGTTTAAGAGGAAAGAAGTCACTTTGAAGAGTAGGTGTGCCTAACCGAAGCTGTGGTATTTTCAATAGCCTCTGATGGATGTGAGAGCTGGATGATGAATAAAGAAGATTGCAGAAGTATTAATGCATTTGAACTGTGGTGTTGGCAGATAATATTAAATGTACCATGGACCATTAGAAGAAGGAACAAGTCTGTCTTGAAGGGAGTATATAGCTGGAATGCTCCTTAGAAGTGAGAATGGTCAGACTTCAACCCTCATACTTTGGTCATTGTTTTGGTTACCTCGTGCTGCTCCAACAGAAAATACCACAGGTGGATGACTTTAGCAAACAGGGATTTATTCTCTTACAGTAAGGAGGCTAGAAGTCCGAGTTCAAAGTGACAAGCTCTAGGGGCGATGTGAAGGCCGCTCTAACTTGGGCTTCAGCTCTGCCCCTGGCTCCTGGCCCACTGAAGGTGGAAGCCTCTCTGAGTGGTCAGGCTGAGTGCTGAGGCTGACAAACCCAAGGTCAACAAATAAAATGGCACAGTCCCAAGATTACTGTTTTGGTTACCTACTACTACTCTGACAGGAATATGTCACAAATGAGATGACTTTAACAAAGAGGAGTTTATTCTCTTACAGTTTTAGAGGCTAAAAGTCCAAGTTCAAAGTGCCAGACTCTAGGGTCTGGGTGAAAGCCCCTTGACCTTGGGCTTCAGCTCTGCTTCTTGCTCCCAGACCACTGAAGTAGACACATCTCTTCGTTCAGGCAGCTGCTGTCTGCTGAGGCTGACAAACCCAAGGTCAACAAGTGAAAAGACACAGTTCTAATATTACCAAAGCTGGACAATGAATAAGGAAGACTGAAAAAGAGTTGATGCTTTTGAGTTGTGGTTCTGGTGATGAGTGCTGAAAGTGTCATGGACTACTAAAAGATCTAATAAATCTCTCCTGGAGGAGGGGCAGCCGGAGTGTTCCTTGGAAGTGAGAATGGCCAGACTTCATCTCACCAACTTTGGTCATGTTGTCAGAAGGGACCATTCCCTGGAGAAAGATGTCATGCTTGGTAAGGTGGAGGGTCGATGAAAGAGGGGAAGGCCTTCAATGAGATGGATTGACACAGTTGCTGCAGCAATGGGCTCAAATATAGCAGGGATTGTGGAGCTGGCATGAGACAGGGGAGTATTTCATTCTGCTGTGCATGGAGTCACTATGAGTCAGAGATGACTCGATGGCACCTAACAACAACAACAACAATATTACCAAACCACATGGCAGGCCATTGATTCAAGTCCAGTGAAAGTCCCAAGATAGGCAGAGCATGGCAGGTTGCTGAACAAGGATTCAACTACATACAAGGTTCAAGCATGCCATCAGCTAGAGACATTCCCAAAGCTGCTTCTTATATATGGGAAGCAGAACATATCCCTAAGGTAGCTACTTAGCTGCTTGTGGTAGATCCCACCATGGAACTGATTGCCAGTCTCATCATGGGGAATAACTACCACCAGCTGCCCAGCCATTCAACCAGGCCCAGACAAGCTGATACACAACCTTAACTACCACAATTACCAAACAATATGGCAGGCTACTAGTTCAAGTCCAGAGATAGCCCCAAGTTTGGCAGGAAACATGGCAAGCTGCTGAATGAAGACTCAGCTACATGCAGGGTCCAGGTGTGCCAAACAGCTCAAAAACCTTTCTCAAAGCTGTCTTCTTATATACTGGAAGCAGACTGCATCCCTAAGGCAGCTAATCAGCTGCTCACAGTAGATTCCACCATGGAGTTGATTACCAGTTTCATCATGGGGAATAACTACATCTAGCTGTCCTGCCACTTAAAACTAGGCCCAACCAAGTTGACACAAAACTACCACAGCCACCTTGTATCCACTTCCCTCTTTTTCAGAGAATGCCACTCCCTGTCTCCTCACCTCTAATTCTATGATCTGTCCCTGAAACTATTAATTAAGTTTCCCTGCCCCATGACCCAAGTTGGTCTAATGTGATTCGCTCTGAGCCCTTTGAATCTTCCATGTAGAGACTCAAAGATTGAAAACTTTGTTGGAACTAATTCTTTCTAGTATTAATACCATAAATACACTAACCATTGGCTCCTACTACCTAGATACCACCCCCTGCAACCAAGTTATCCTAAGGGCTCTCTAGACTTTTCTTTGATTCAGTGAGCTATTCATTATTTCTAAATAAACATTTCTTTTGTTGTCAATTTTCTGTTGCATGCCACCAAAGAATCTGACTACTGTGTAAAATGACTAACGAACGATATGGCAGATTTTAGCCTTTAGTACGCTGGCTCATAAATGGGGAAAAAGGCCACAAAGCATATCAGCAAATGTATTGACTTGCTATCATCTCTAGACAAAGAAAGTTTTGTAAATAAGAAGGTTGAAACTACTTTACAGTGCAGAATTTTGGAATTATTTATGGATTATAGTTATTCTTTGAATTCTCTGGGTGGTGCAAATAGCTAGCACACTGAGCTGCTAACCAAAAGGTTGGTGGTTCAAGTCCACCAGAGCCACCTCAGAGGAAAGACCTGGCAATCTACTTCCAAAAAAAGCCATTGAAAACTCTGTGGAGCACAGTTCTACTCTGACACACGTGGGGTTGCCATGAGTCAGAATAGATTTGATAGCAACTATTTTTAAAATACACATAGTTATTCTTACTCTCCTGGTATCTCATTAGCACATTCCTCATTCCTAATTTGGTTATGATTTAGCTCTACATGGTAGATAAACCAATCAAGAGTTACAAAGTAAATTGGCCCAAGGTGTCTTTTTCTCTGTGCTGCAGAACTGGTGAAACGAAAGTTAATCCCTGCAAAGGAGTCTATAAGCCACCAATTTTTTTTCATAAAGAAGTCAGATATTCCTATTGCAGGGATTTCTTCATTGGCTCCCAGTTACTTCTACCATAGGTTCATCTTTTATTTTTAGAATTTTGATTTGATGTTTATGTCTCTTAGTTCTCAGATTATTGCATTCCATGGGATGATTCCGTTCTGAGACATCAAGTCAGGTGAAGATGAAATGTAAGGTTTTGCCAGCTCTGCAGTACTTTTCATCTGCTTTGAACGATGTATACCCTCCCACCAGTATTTCTCAGCACCATCTTTATTTTTTCCCATTAATTACAGAATGTTTTGAGTTTGATAGTATCCTAGCAATCATGCAGTTCACCCCTCTTATTTTACAGATAAGGATATAGAGGCTCAGAGATGTAGCTGATTTGTCAATAATTATGTAGTTAATTAGTGACTGATAAGGACTTGAAGAGGCATATTGAATTGTTTACAATAAGGAATGTGTACATCAGAGTTGTATCTTTTAACTGTATTTATTCCATCTCTATGCTGAGCAAATAATCTGAGAAGCTGGACTATATAAAGAAGAATGTAGCATCAGTATTGGAAGATGAATCACTAACAACTTGTGATTGAAGAGGACACAAATTTTCTTACTGAAAGTGAAGAAGACTTGAAGCACTTACTGATGAAAATCAAAGACTGGTGCCTTCATTACGGATTACACCTCCACATAAAGAAAACAGACATCCTCACAACTGAGCCAATAAGCAACATCGTGATAAACAGAGTAAAGATGGAAGTTGTCAAGGATATCACTTTACCTGAATCCACCACAATCAACACCCATGGAAACAGCAGTCAAGATGTCAAATGATGTGTTGTTTTGGGCAAATCTGCTGCAAAAGACCTCTTTAATGTGTTAAGAAGCAAAGATGTCACTCTATGGACTAAGGTGCACCTGACCGAAGCCATGGTGTTTTCAATCACTTTGTATGCATGCAAAAGCCAGACAGTCAATAAGGAAGACTGAAGAAGAGTTGATGTATTTGAATTATGGTATTGGCAAACCATAATGATGGCCAGAAGAATGAACAAATCTGTCATGATGGAGAAGTACAGCAAGAATGTTTCTTAGAAGCAAGGATGGCAATATTTCACCTCATGTACTTTGGATATGTTATCAGGAAGGACCAGTCCCTGGAGAAGGAAATCATGCTTAGTAGAGAGTCAGAGAGAAAGTAAGGAAGACTTTCAAGGAAATGGATTGAGACAGTGGACCAAACAGAGTAACAGTTGTTAAGGATGGTACAGGACCAGGCAGTATTTTGTTCTGTTATATGTAGGGTTGCTATATGTTGGAACCAACTTGATGGCACCTAACAACAACAAGGACTCGAATTTAGTTTTTCAGATTTCTAGTACAGCATGGATTCTACTTCCACAAGCTGCCAGCAAATTCACCAAGCCAAGAGAACGAAAAGTCCAGTCATCCTGAAAATGGACTAAAGAAAAATATGGAAAAGAAGAAAAAATAGAGAGTTCTCAAAGCATTAAGTTTTAGTGAGTGAAAGGGGGAGATTGTGAACCATGTGGAGAAAAAAGACAGAGAGGTAACTTTTTTTTTTTTGAAGGATTGCTTTTAAGCTTCCTTCCACAATGCTGTATTCCCTGGGCATGTCTCTGCATGTTTATTTCATGGCTTAAATGGTCCCTTTTGTGTAAATGAAACTCTCTCTCATTTCCTCATGAAAAAAAGAAAAATAGTGTTTCCCCCTCTTGGAAGTTTGTCAGGTTAAATGCATTTTGTTTGAGTATATGTTGAAAAGAGATAACTGGGACTTCATTTTACTGGCAGTTCTTGGGTTACAAACCAAATCAGTTCCTTAAGTCAAATTTGTAAGAAAATCGGAACAGATGCATATAGTCCTTATTTAGCCTCTGGTGATGCTGTGGTTATGCACTGGGCTGCTAACCAAAAGTCAGCAGTTAGAACCCACCAGCCACTCTACAAGAGAAAGACGAGGCAGTCTGCTTCCATAAATATTTAAAAAAAAACCCAAACTCACTGCTGTCAAGTTGATTGGACTCATAGCGACCCTCCTTCGGTTTCCAAGATGGTATCTCTATGGAAGTAGATTGCCCAATCTTCCTTCCAATGAGTGGGTGGTGGTTTGAACCTCCAGCCTTCTGGTTAGCAGTCAACTGCCTTAGGCACTCTGCCACCACAGCAGCCTTAGAAAACCTATGAGGGTTGCTATGAGTCAGAATCGACTAGGTGACAGTGGGTTAGTGCAAGAAAAATCTTGAAACCTTTTCAATGATTTGAAAGCTGCACATGCAACAAGTGAAGGTAACTGTGATGAAGAATTTGTTGTGAGTAGAGGTTGGTTCCATTGTCTCAAAGTGAGGGCAAATTTACGTAACATTAAAGGGCAAGTATGAGTGAGTTGTCCTGTAAGTCAGTCCTTATAGGACTTACTGTAGTTTTCTAATTAGTCTTTCCAGCCTGCTTCTTTTCTAACTCTAGAGTGAGCATCCAGGGTCAGCTTGGTGGTTCTTTTTCTAGAAAACCACACCTGAGGTCAAAATGATGTCTTTTCAGTATGGGAGCAGCTGTTCCAGTAAAACTTTTTCAGGGTGAGAAGCCACATTTTGTATTCTGAAGTGAAAAGTTTGAAAATAAAAATGTAAGGAAAAGGTCATACAACTTTTTGTCAGATGATTATCTACTTTCTGTTTGAAAATTAAGAAAGTCTATCCTCAGGGTACTTATGTGTCCCTGCTCTAAACATATTGCTGTTGACAACATAAGATGTCAGGGTCTTAAATAGTAAATGAAAACACACAGTCCTCTACTTTCCTTTAGTCAACAAAAGCAAATATGAAAAAGGAGTAGAATTATATGCTTTCATTCATTGAACTGTCCTTAATAGGAAAATCTATATAGAGAGAAAGTACATTAGTAGTTGTTTAGGCCTGGTGTGGATTGTGGGTAGATAAGGAAAGGAGAATAAAACAGTAATAGTTAAAAGGTATGGGGCTTCTTTTTGAGATGCTGAAAACTTTCTAAAATTGACTGTGGTGACAGTTGTACATGTCTGTGAATATGCTAAAAACAAAAACAAAAAAACCACATTGAATTATATGCTTTAAATGGAAGAATTGTATGGTGTGTGAATTATGTCTCAATAAAGCTATTACAAAACACAGGAGAACAACAGTTGAAATTTATAATCTTCCTTTTTGATTAAGAGACACCTCTTGATAACCTTAAGGGCTGGGGTCTGGGCCTGTGTTCCCAAGCACGTCTGTGCATACATAAAAGACAATGAGCAAAGCAAACATTGTAGTGATGAAAACATGTTTGGAGCCATCCTTACCATAATAGGCTGTTGAAGTTAAGTAATTAGTAGCTGCAAAATTTAGGGCAGGGTTTTAGGAAGTCAGTCTCTATAGTTGAAAGCATTTACCGTGTCATAAGAATTTGCTGTGTCATAAGACAATTCAGTGAACCCTTTGAAATTAACATAAAGTAAGTTATAGATAACAAGTTCAATAATTCAGAGTGGTTGTATTTTGTAAAGTTGGCCATTTTTTTCCCCTGGTATTTAGATTGTATTCATAAACCTTTGAGTCCTAAATCTCTGTGATTTTTAATAAAGGCCAACAGCATAAATGAGCATTTTAAAAGGAAAAAAGACTAATTCATAATCCTATTTTTCCAATACAGTGATTCATATTTTTATAGAATAGTTTCTAGTCCTGTTCACACATCTATGCATTTTCTATATTTTCAGAACATTAATATTACATATAACATTTTGTATTATTTATGATATGCTTTTTTTCATTTATTCTTTCTGTTTTCACTATTCAAAGTTCCCATGGGTTATGTCATAGTCACAGTTGTTGTTGTTGTTGTTATGTGCCATCAAGTCAGCCCTGACTCATAGCGACCCCTCCTTGGGTTTCCGAGGCAGTATCACTACGGAAGTAGGATTGCCCAACCTTCCTTCCGAGGAGTGGCTGGTGGGTTTGAACCGCCAGCCGTCTGGTTAGCAGGCAAGTGTCTTAGCCACTATGCTACCAGAGCTCCCAACTATTTTTAATTACTGCACTGCACAATATCTCACAGTGTTGGGGCACCTACCTTAGTTTGATAACTTCTGCTACTGATCTCTTAGATAGCCTTTGATTTATTAAAGTTTAGAAATATAAATGTATATTATATATAGCACTCTATTGATTATCATTATGTATATAGCTTTTTAATTTACTATTATTCCCATAAATTACATTCTTATACTTAAATTCTCAGAAATAGTACAATGGTTAAACATGATGAACATCTTTATGGTTTTTGTTGTATATTGGCATTTTGCTTCTTAAAATGTTTGTATAACTATATACCTACGATGTTAGGTATATTGGATATTTGTTTTAATTTACATTTCTTTAATTATTAGTGAGATAAACATTTTTCTTTGTGAATTTTGTTTTATTGTTTTTGTTAGTTGTATTTACTTGGATATAAATTATTTATGAATGTGTTAAGAATTTACTTTTTCTATTTAAAAGTTTCTCTGAGGAACAGTACACTTTGACTTCTGGATGCTTGACTACCTGGTCTGTTGTGGTCTCTCAGACCAGAAACATTAGTACAATATTTGCTTGACATACCTATTATATTTGTACCATGAGGAAATTATCCTTCTTTCTTATTTTAACAAATAAATTAATTATATATTTAAAATATCTCTTAAATATGGTCCTTCCTTCCCATGTCTGTCCCTACTGCTTTAGTTCAGGCCTCATTGTAGCTATCAATTCCAAATGCATCCTTTAAAAACAAATTGTGTTGATAATCTCCTCTGTGCCAAATACTTACTCTGAAGTCAATGTATAAGGTAAACATTGTGTTTAGTCAAATTATTCTTGAAAATCCCTTAGGAGGATGCCATGTTGGAGAACCATAGGATGGTCAATGCTTCCTTCAGTTGGGCACCAGCTCAAGTATTTGGCGTGTTTTTAAGAACCATATTATGTGAAAAATGTATAAAATAGTCACAAAGGGATGTTCACACTATAAGAAGGAAGGAGGAACTGAGATTGCAAGCTGCTTCAGAATAGAGGCTGATTGAGAATAACAGCTGTAAGAATTGCCCATACTATTCAAATACCAGTTTGTGGTTAGAAGACCACACTCATTACAATTTGGTGTACTCAAAGAAAATGAAACCTCTTTATTCACTGAAACTGCTCTGCTATTTCTGGGGACCCCAACTCTGCTGAATAGTGAGACAATTTAGACTTACTGTTAAAAATATTTCAACTTCTTTCAATTTGTATAGCTTCATTTCATTTTAACATTCAGCCTATGCAAAAATTGAACTCTGTGTTAGGGTTAGTTTACATGATCTTTCTTGGATGATTTAATTTCCTTAAGTAAAGTTCTTTCTTTCAGATTTTGCCCCTCTCTTCCCTCTATTTTCTAAGATGGAATCTAGATGTTTGAGAGGTATGGTAGGCAAAATTATAAAGATGTCCCCTCCAAGATTCCCAAGCCTGGGGAATCAAACACTAATCTAGGTAAAGCTACGAAGGGATTTTTACAGATAGAATTAAGATTATTAACCAACTGACTTTAAAATAAGGATATTATTTAGGATTAGTTAGATGGGCTTAATTTAGAGCCCTGATGACCCAAAGGTTGAGCAACCAGCTGCTAACAAAAATGTTGATGGTTCAAACCTGTCCAGCTAAAGAGCTCTGGTGGTGTAGTTCCTAAGGCATTACTGCTAACCAGAAGATTGGTGGTTCAAACCCACCAGCCACTCTCTCTTCAGAAGGAAGATGGGGCAATTTGCTTCCATAAAGTGCTATGAGTTTGAATTGACTTGATGACAGTGAGTTTGAGTTTGGAATCTGCTTCCATAAAGATTATAGCCTAGAAAACTCCACAATGCAGCTCTATTCTGTCACATGGGGTCACTGTGAGTCAGAAGCAACTCAATGCCACCTAACCACCACACAAATAACCTGATCACACAAGTTCTTTAAAGCAGAGAAATTTTCCTAGCTGAAGTCAGAAGAGAATTTGGCAGAAGAGGAAAGCAGAGGAGCCATATGGTAGAAGGAAGACCAGAGAGCATAAGAAGGATTCCATTTGCTGTTGCTAGTTTTGAAGGTGATGTTGTGGTTGTTGTTATGTGCCGTCAAGTCAGACCTGACTCATAACAACCCCTCCTTGGGTTTCCGAGGTGTGTCACTATGGAAGTAGATTGCCCCATCTTCCTTCTGAGGAGTGATTGGTGGGTTTGAACCACCAGCCTTCTGGTTAGCAGTCAAGTGCCTTAGGCGCTATGCTACCAGAGCTCCCTTGAAGGTGATAGAAGAGGGCTATGAGCAAAAATGCAGACAGCCTCTAGATGCTGTGAATGACACAGCAGTCAAGACAGAAGACAAGTAAGTAGTGTTCCTGGCCCCACAGGGCCTATGATGGGGGATAGACCAACAACCAGCAAGAAAATGGGGACCTCTGTCCTACAACCACTTGGAACTAAATTCTGTCAAAAACTGAATAAGCCTAGAAGTGGATTCTTCACAGACCCTCCAGGAAGGAATGCAGCTCTGTTGAAACTTTGTTGTCAGCTAATCTAAAGTAGAGCATTCCTAGGAGACATAAGCCAAAACGGCATAAAGCAAAGAAGCTATTACCATTCATTTATATTGGAAACATTTTTGAGCATTTCCACACCCAAAAAATGACCTGAATTGTACCAAATAACACATAAAACATATTACCATTTTTTGTTTGTTTGCTTGTGTGCTTGTATGTGTAAAAAATAAAAATATATAGTAAAAGCAAGAAGGATTTAGTAATTTACATAGCTTATATAAAGTAGAAATAATGTATGTACAGTGTAGTTCCTGTGTGAAGAAGCATTGTAATACCACTCTTGTTGCTCAGGGTATGCCCTGCCTCTTTAATCACTCTCTGCAAAACAACTACTGGGCACTAGTTTGGCTTTTTGCCTTTTTTGTATAAGTGAAAAATCCTCTTCGGATTTCTCTCAGTTAGCAAAAACAGATACTAATGTAAGTTTTTCATAAAAGTGAAGTGGCATAAAGTGAACTTTAAAAAAGTGAGGGATACCCATACGTGTGGGCTTCAAAAAACACTGATACTTAAGTACCACCCCTGGAGATTTTATTTCATTTGCCTGGGGTGTGGTCTGGGCATCAACGTTTTTAAATACTCCCTAGATAATTCTAATACACATTGAAATTTGAGAACCACAGTTGGGAAACAATTCTCCGTAAGTCTCTGGCATTTCTGCTTATCTTGCTTTTTGTTCCAGACTTGCTTTTTGTTCATCAAACCTTTTCAAAGATGAACAGTCTTGGAAGACAGAGACGGTGTTTCCCTCTGGAGAAAGAGGTATGTTTAATGCCCAGTATAAAAGACTCCGATTCCCTAAACTCAGTTCCTTTCTAATAACATAATGCATATGTATATGGCATATACATCAGAAGGAAGACTGGGCAATCTACTTCTCTGCGTAGAGCTACCACCTCAGAAACCCAAGGACGGGTCACTATGAGTCGGAACCAACTCAATGGCAGTGAGTTTGATGTCATCTGACTCTCTTTGCATTGCCCGATGGTAACTGGGGGGAGCTCTGGTGGCGTAGTGCCTAAGGCATTTGACTGCTAACAGGAAGGATGGTGGTTCAAACCCACCAGCCATTCCTCCGAAGGATGATTAGGCAATCTACTTCTGTAGAAATACTGCCTCAGAAACCCAAGGATGGGTTGCTATGCATAGAATCCACTCCACGGCAGTGAGTTTGCTTTTTTTGTTTTTGTTTTTGGTTATGGTAATTGGGACCCAGGGAACCACAGTAAAATGATACTTTAACTGCTTTTATTGTTGCAATAAACTGTCCTTTGTATCTGACCCAGGTGTCTAATATCTCTTCCTCCAACATCCTTGAAACTGTGGGAGGTTAACTTGTTAGCTTGCAAGCAAAGTAAAATCTCAGATTCTTCACAGTTCTTGACAATCACTTTTCTTCTGGATCTTCATGATGTTATGGAAGAAGGTATTGTGGTGGTTAAGTTTGTGTGTCAACTTGGCTGGGCCTGATTGAGCGGCTGGGCAGCTGAATATACTTATTCACCATGGTGAGATTAGTAATGAACTCCATGGTGGAATCTATTGGAGCAGCTGAGTAGCTGCTTTGGGGTATGTGGTCTGCTTCCTGTATATATAAGAAACAACTTTGGGAATGGTCTCTAGGTAATGGCATGCTTGAACCCTCCATGTAGCCATGTCATTGTTCAGCAGCCTGCCATGCTCTGCTGATCTTGGGACTTTCAATGGAATTAAATTAATGGCCTGCTGTGTGGTTTGATAACATCGGGACTGTGCCTTTTACTTGTCAACCTTGGGTTTGTTAGTCTCAGGAGCCAGCAGCTGCTGAGTGAAGAAAAGACTCTTGCTCCAGTGGGCCAGGAGCAGGAGGCAGAGCTGAAGCCCAAGGTTGAAGGCTCTCACCCAGCCCCTAGAGCCTGGCACTTTGAACTTGGACTTAAAGCCTCTAAATTGTAAGAATAAACTCCTGTTTGTTCAAGCCATCCCATTTGTGGTATATTCCTGTCAGAGTGGCACCAGGTAACCAGAACAGGGTATCCTCTTCATTCTCATTTATCTTTGCTGCAGCAGGGCTGGATTGGTCTGCTTCTTCAACTGCTGCCCTCTCAATATATTCACATTTCTGTCTGGCCTTTTGGGGTGATAGGTTTAGCTATTACTAATACCTGAGGTCTTTGTCATTTGCCCCTGATTTCAAAGTTCTAGCATGTGGTGACCTCTTCATCTTGACCTCAGGCATCTGCAGATCTTCTGGCTTTCTCTATCTCTGTGTGCCATCTCAGGCCCTGGGGGGGCCAGGAACACTACTGTAATCTCACTGCTTACTTGTCTTCTGCTTTGACTGCTGTGTTATTTATCCCCAGTCACATGGAATGTGTTTTTGACCTGAAGCCCAGAATGCTTTTGGGCTCTCCACATCTAAGTAGAAGTGTCTAAAGAAACCCTCCCAGATTCAGCACCTCTGTAGAGGGATTTGATATATGTTTCTCCAGGAATTGAGCTAAAGGACACTACCTTGAACCTCATTTAGGAGTGTTGTTTTTGCCTCTCCTACTACAGAATAAGTTCTTTGCCTTTTTCTCCTCTTCAACTTTGGTACAATTCTCTTTATTCTTTTCCTTCAGGTGTGCTAATCCTGGTCAACCTCAAATGTCCCCACAGGCATTCCTGTAAACATGACTTTCTGTGGCCTGTCCAGATATCTTAGAATATCCTAGAATTCTTGAGATGAGAATGCAGGCCATGCCCTTGCAATCACTGCTCCCCCTGGTCAGTCCAGCCATGGTCAGGATGACTTCAAGTCATGGCAACCCCATGTGTGTCATTTAGAACCATGCTCAATAAAGTTTTCAATGGCTGATTTTTTGGAATCAGATGCCCATCTGATCTCCTCTCTCCTGAGGCATTTCTAGGTGGACTCAAACATCCAACCTTATGATTAGCAGTGTGTTAAGTATTTGTACCACCCAGGTACTCCTTTACTCAGTTATATGGCAAGTATACCCAAAGCAAACACACTACCATCAAGTAAATTCTGACTCATAGCGACCCTTTAGGCAGAGTTGAACTGTCCATAATGTTTCCAATTTTTATGGAAACTTACTGCCTCATTTTTCTCTTGCAGAGTGGCTGGTGGGTTTGAACTATTGACCTTTTGGTTAGCAGCCAAATGTTTTAATCATTGCTCCATGAAATAATAAAAAAAACTGACTGCCATCAAGTTGATTTCTACTCATAATGACTCCCATTGGATTTCCGAGTTGGTAAATCTTAACAGAAGTAGATTGCCCCATCTTCCTTCCATGGAGCAGCTGGTGGGTTTGAACCTCCAACCTTCTGATTAGCAGTCAAATGCCTTAGGCACCATGCCACCAGACCTCCTTATGACAAGTATACACCCTCCTAATTAAGGGGAACTTAGTGAGTGTTAAAGACAGGGGCAAAATTTCACAAACATTTGAGTTTTTTAAAAATATAATCAAGAGATATGGAACAAAACAACAATAGAAGAACAGAGTGATTGGAGCATTTTATGTTAGGATCAATCACGAAGCATGATATGTCTTAAGGGTGTTGATAGTGGTGTAGATGTGTTAGGATTTAAGAATCCATTTTAGTGATTAAAATAATAATAATAATAATAAACACCTCACTGCTGTGGAGTCATATCCGACTCATAGCAACCCCTCCTTTGATTTCCAAGGTGGTATCGCCACAAAAGCTGCAATGAAGGAATTGGCGAAGAACAAGGCTCCGGGAATTGACGGAATGACGACTGAGATATTTCAACAAACAGATGCCCCATTGGAGGCACTTACTCGGTTATGCCAAGAGATTTAGAAGACAGCTACCTGGCCAACTGACTGGTACCCATTCCAAAGAAAAGTGATCCCACAGATTGTGGAAATTATAGAACAATATCATTAATATTGCACACAAGTAAGATCTTACTGAAGATAATTAAAAAATGGTTGCAGCAGTATATTGACAGAGAACTTCCAGAGTTGCAAGCTGGATTCAGAAGAGGACATGGAACAAGGGATATCATAGCTGTTGTCATATGGATCTTGGCTCAAGGCAAAGAATACCAGAAAGATGTTTGCTTGTGTTTTATTGACTATGCAAAGGCATTTGATTGTGTGGATCATGACAAATTATGGATAACATTGAGAAGAATGGGAATTCCCGAACACTTGAGTGTACTCATGAGGAACCTGTACTGTGACCAGGAGGCTGTCGTTCGAACGGAACAAGGGGACACTACATGGTTTAAAATGCGGAAGGGAGTGCGTCAGGGTTGTATCCTTTCCCCATATTTACTCAATCTATATGCTGAGCAAATAATCCGAGAAGCTGGACTATATGAAGAAAAACGTGGCATCAGGATTGGAGGAAGAATCATTAACAACCTGAGATATGCAGACGATACAACTGTGCTTGTTGAAAGTGAGGATGACTTGAGGCACTTACTGATGAAGGTTGAAGAATACAGTCTGCGGTATGGCTTACGTCTCAATATAAAGAATACAAAAATCCTCACAACTGGACCAATGAGCAGCATCATAAGAAATGGAGAGAAGATTGAGGTTGTCAAAAAATTCATGTTGCTTGGTTCTACAATTGATGCCAACAGAAGCAGCAGTCAGGATATTAGACAACGTGTAGCATTGGGAAAGTCAACTGCGAAGGAACTCTTTCAAGTGAGCAAGGATGTCTCCTTGAGGACTAAGGTGCACCTGACGGAAGCTATGATATTACCAATCACCTCGTATGCATGTGAGAGCTGAACGATGAATAAGGAAGACCGAAGAAGAGTTGATGCTTTTGAGTTGTGGTGCTGGCGAAGAATGCTGAAAGTACCATGGACTGTTAAAAGAACTAACAGATCTGTCCTGGAGGAAGTGCACCCGAAATGCTCCTTGGAAGCGAGAATGGCCAGGCTTCTTCTCACCTATTTTGGTCATGTTGTCAGAAGGGACTGTTCCCTGGAGAAGGATGTCATGCTTGGTAGGGTGGAGGGTGGACGAAAGAGGGGGAGGCCTTCAACAAGATGGATTGACATGGTAACTGCGATGATGGGCTCAAGTATAGCAGGGATCATGGAGCTGACGTGGGATCGGGCAGTGTTTCATTCTGCTGTGCATGGGGTTGCTATGAGTTGGAAATGACTCGATGGCACCTAACAACAACAACATCACCACAAAAGTAGATTGCCCAGTCTTCCTTCTGAGGAGTGGCTGTTGAGTTTGATATGCCAACCTTCGGGTTAGCTGTCAAATCTCTTAGGCACTACACCACCAGAGCTCCTATTTTAGTGATAGTAAAGTATTTATTTATTTATTTATTTATTTTATGTCGGGTATCTCAGGTATACTGAATTTTGAGTGTCTGTCTTGAACAAGGTGGAAGGATCTTCTTAATGTAGAGATCTTACCAGCACTAAGAACTATCTACTTGAGTATCTTCTTTCCTCTTTTCTCCTTTTATTTTACTTTCTACCCACCTATCTTGCCTCAGCTCCCACGTAACAAATGGCATCAGGCTAGTTGCACATCTAGCTATTTATTTTCTCTGGTGAGTCAGAAAATGAATCCTTGGCAAGGAGTTAATAAGACTGGTCTTTTCAAAGAGCAGTAGGTAATGCTTGTAGGCAAATACAAACATGGTAACTTGAGTGTTTGAAAAGTATGTTCTTTACTTAAGGGAGTTCTGTTGGTGCAGTGGTTAAGCAGTTGGCAGTTCAAACCCATCAGTCACTCTTTGGGAGAAAGATGTGGCAATCTGCTTCCATAAAGATTTATAGCCTTGCAAACCCTAGGGGCAGTTCTACTCTGTTCTCAATGGTCACTGTAAGTCAGAATCAACCTGATAGCAGTTTTTTTTTTTTTTTTTAATTCATTACTTATGTGATTCTTAAGCTTGAATACTTATCCTAGGAGTTAAAAAAATCCCATTAATTGATCAAAGTTAAGTAGTTTGTAGAGTCTGAATAAGTCCTATTTGTACGTGATAAAAATATGTATATATGTATATGTGCATTTGTATAAGTATATTTATAGTATGTATGTAAGCCAAATAACATCATGGGGAGAAAAGTGGTATTGTAATGGTTAAAAATATGGATATTAGACTTTGACAACCCACTATCCAGTTCTACCACTTACTAATCATATAACCTAGGACAAGTTGCTTAACCTTTCTGTGTCTCAGTTTCATCATCTTTAAGATGGGGATAAATAATAGTGCATACCTTGGAGAGATGTTATGAGCATTAAAGATCTAATACAAATACAGAACTCCAATACTGGCATTTCATATGTCCTTTATAAATGACCTCATTAGAATAATTTCCTAGAAGCCAAACCTCTCTTTTAAAAACATCCATGCTATTATTAGAGAGTAACTGTTGCTTTCCAGCCTTGGTAACAAGAACTCATTGATAAGTTTATTGCAAGTATTGATGGCATTCATGCTTAATTTTGGCTGAAAAGGATTATTTGGCAGGGTAAATTGAGAGAAGTTCCTGGTTGTAGGCAGAAGGCTGAATTTAGTCTCTTTCTTTTTAGACCTCACTTGTTTTTGAACATTAGATTAAAGGTAATTATTTTGGGCCTCAATGTCCTTATCTTTATATACAGGGATTAGATTAGATGATCCCTAAGGTACCTTCCTGCTCCAACAATTATGCTTGTGATTATTCCATTCTCAAAATGAGAACTGACTTTTATGTTATAGATAATTGTGGTAGATAAATTTAAATCCTGACTTATCTATCAGTGTGACTTTGCACATGTTGTTCCCTCTGTGTGGAATGACCTTCTGTCTTGTCTGATTGGTATGCTGAGCTCTGACTCATCCTCTGAGACTCAGCTCTGCCTGGATCTCCTCTCTAAAGCTTTCTCTCAGTGCCCTAGCGGCATTGGGTCCTTTCTTTGAGCTGTCTTGATGCCTGTCTTATGATGTGGTAGGATAAGAGTTTTGAACTATTAATTGGCAGTTTTTATCTGTTCCAGACTCAGCTCTGGTGTTCTGTTTTTAATATATCAGGTAGGGATTAAAGTTCCAGAGGAGGTAATGGTGGTGCTGTGTACAATTCTCACCTCCCAATGCTGCAGACCCAGGTTTGATTTCTGACCAATGCAGCTCATGTGTAGCTGCCACCCATCTGTCAGTGAAACCTTGCATGTTGATATGGTGCTGAACAGGTTCAGTGGAACTTCGAGACAAAAATGAACTAGGAAAAACTGCCTAGCAATCTAATTCTGAAAACCAGCTAATGAAAACTATGATCACAATTGTCCAATATATGGCTGATCATGAGGATGATGCAGGGCAGGGCAGTGTTCAATTCTGTTGTGCATGGGGTTACTATGAGTCAGAGGCCAACTTGATGACAGCTAACGACAATAACAAAGTTTCAAAACTTTAGGCCCTGCAGGGGGTGAAAAGGATCGTGTCTCACTAGGAGAAGACATACTGAGTAAAGCTTCTTTGCTCTAGAAGACATAAAGTTCTTCAGATAAGAGTAAGGAAGGCATGATTAGAAACAGTGGGTTTAGGTTAAGGGAGTGGGATTATCTGCCTGGCCCTTTCTCTGGCTCAGCATGTATAGAAGGACAGTGACAAACATCCCAGAGAGGTGTAGGGAATCTGAGAACAGAGGGGACCTAGGTTTCCTTCCTTGGTAGAGCCCAGGTGTGTGAGAAGAACCCAGAGGAGAAATGATTGCACAGGGCATCCAGGAGGACAGACCTGGAGCCCTGCAGAGCTCCCACAGAGCCTGGCTAGCATGATATAGGAGCAGAAGGCTGGTATTTTGGGGTTTGAGAGGAAAATGGAAATCCTGAAGGGCTGAGTATGATCCAATTGAATTTATCAGGGCTCAGTGTGATCCCATGAACCTTAAAGGGACAAGGGATTTAGTTTAAAGAGAGTTGGCCCCAAAGGTAGTTTTGGCAGAGAACATGAGTCAACTTTGGCCTGCATGGACCAACTACTGAAGACCAGATTGTGGACATCTCAGCAAATAACCTGGGCCACGTCTCACCCATTCCCACCTGCCCAACCCCTATTTCCAGGGAGTCCTTGGACTACTTAAACCCTCCCGAATTTAGATATAACCCCAGAGAAATTGGAACTCCATAGTTTATATTAATTGTTTATTGTGTTGTTGTTGTTATGTGACGTCGAGTTGGACCCGACTCATAGCGACCCCTCCTTGGGTTTCCCAGGCAGTATCACTATGGAAGTAGATTGCCCCATCTTCCTTCCGAGGAGTGGCTGGCGGGTTTGAACCACCAGCCTTCTGGTTAGCAGTAAAGTGCCTTAAGCACTACGCTACCAGAGGTTTAAAATTGTTTATTAGGATTTGAAAAAAAATGTAAATAAAGATTCCTAGTCCTATAATCTGAGCTCTGGTAGCATAGTGCCTAAGGCACTTGACTGCTAACAGAAGGCTGGCGGTTCAAACCCACCAGCCACTCCTCGGAAGGAAGGTTGGGCAATCGACTTCTGCAAGGATACCACCTCGGAAACCCCAGGAGGGGTCACTATGAGTCGGTCCCACTAGGCAGCACGTAACAACAACAACAGCCCCCTAATCGTTCTCCATTGTATTGTAAATGTTCGAGTCCTTGTCTGCTTCTCTGTATTGCAACATCTTTGAAGGAAGGTCTTTATTATTATTATTATTTTATTTGTTAAAACAAACTCTGCTATCAGTCAAATCTGACTCATAGCGACTCCTCCTTGGGTTTCTGAGGCATATCTCTATGGAAGTAGATTGCCTAGTCTTCCTTCCGAAGAGTGGCTGGGGGGTTTAAACAGCCAGCCTTCTGGTTAGCAGTCAAATGCCTCAGGCACTACATACCAGAGCGCTCCAATTGTTTAATATTTATTGCAGTTAGTCTGTTCCACAACCTGTCCTAGGTGCTTTCACAGCCTTATCAAATCGGCATTATGAGCTCCTTTTTTTTTTTTTAAATTATTATTTTTTTAATTGTGATTTGGGTGAAACTACACAAAGCAAATTGGTTTTCTGTTTTATATTTTGTTTTGTGACATTTATTGCAAACTCCACAACGTAACTTCTCATGTTTACCCTCTTAGGCATTATGATCTCTTGAGAAAAGACCAGTGGCATCACTAGGATTGAGGTAACCCAGAGCGGTAACTCATGGTGTCATCCTGCTCCCCCATGGACCTCCTCCAATGCTATACCAGAAAACACCAGAAAATTGGACAAAATCAATGACTATAAAACACTGGCAGCAACAAAAACAACAGCTTGTAGTACATGCAGATGAAACCACGTGATTTGAAGCATCGTTGTAATTGAGTAATAATGACAGCTCTGACTGGAACATATTAGAAGATTCAAAAAGTAAATTAACATAGAGTTATATCCTTGGAGATATATTGATACATGTCAGCTTGGCTTATGAAAAATGTTTTTGTTGTTATAATAACTATAGGGATATTTTTACAAAAAATAATACATTTCTACTGAAACACTGTACAAAAATTTCATACACAGTCATTTTGCTGTCACCCCCTCTGACTGTCACCTGGTGCAGTCTGCACCCCCTGTACCTCCCTAGTGACATCACTAAGACTCAGAGAACTGATATAACCCACCTATGGGCAATAGGAAGCAAATCTGTCATTCATACTCTGAGCCCTCTGACACCAGACTGTCTTCTAGGTTAAAATAATTCTTTTAGCTTACTGTCTGGATATACAATGCAACAAGAACGAAAATTAGTTTTCCACTTATTTTGGTAAATTTTTACATATTATTTTGCTTAACTACTTCCACAATAAAGAGCAGATTTTTCCACTCATTTTACTTTTACTGTAGAAAAAAGTGCCCTATATAGTATAACCATGATATTGTTGTTGTTGTTGTTATGTGCCGTCAAGTCGGCCCCGACTCATAGCGACCCCTCCTTGGGTTTCCGAGGCAGTATCACTACGGAAGTAGGATTGCCCAACCTTCCTTCCGAGGAGTGGCTGGTGGGTTTGAACCGCCAGCCGTCTGGTTAGCAGGCAAGTGTCTTAGCCACTATGCTACCAGAGCTCCCTCCTATACTACAAGTATAATAAAGGTATAAAGCTTAGCATTCTTTATAATACTATCTTGTTTATTTCTAAAATATGTTCTTTTGTAGAAAATTTGCTTAAAGCAGAAATATATAATAAAGGACTTAAAAATCACTTAAAATTCCTCCTTGTATAGATAACCATGGGAGCTCTGGTGGCGCATTGCCTAAGGCATTTGACTGCTAACCAGAAAGCTGGTGTTTCAAACTCACCAGCCACTCCTCTGAAGGAAGATTGAGCAATCTACTTCTGTAGTGATACTACCTGGGAAACCCAAGGAGGGGTCGTTATGAGTGAGGATTGACTTGACGGCAGTGAGTTTGTTCTTTTTTTTAAATAGATATCCACTGTTAATCTTTAGTAAATTGCACTCTGATTTTATATGTGAACTTTAGGAATATTAGAAAATTGGTATCAATAATTTGCCTATATGTCATTAGATCATGAGCATTCTGCATAAGCATACTATATTCAATGTACATGGAACCAAGAATAATCTATTTAGATTAGAATGTACAGAAGGGAAGTTGGAGGAAATGAAAGGAAATTGAGATACTCAATTGGGAAATTCTTGCTTTAGCTAATCAGCCTGAATACTTTTACAGATTCAAACAAAGTAAAAATGTACATATGGTATAACAAGACTATTTTGTCTGTAAGAAACTTAATTGTAATTTGGAATACAAAAAAGACAATAAAACTGATTTTAGTAAGCACAGTTAGGAATGACTTAGAGACCCCTGGGTGGTGCAGTTAATGTGCTAGGCTGCAAAACAAACGTTTAGAGGTTTAAGTCCATGCACAGGTACCTGGGAAGAAAGGCCTGGTGATCTACTTCCAAAATATTAGCCACTGAAAACCCTGTGGAGCATAGTTCTACTTTGACACACATGAGATCACCATGAGTTGGATTTGACTTGACTATAATTGATTTTATGAATGGCTTCAAAGTCTTCCTAGGGAGAGGAGTCAGAATACAACTAGAAACTGCCATCTCAAAGTAGAGTCAACCTTATAATGTGGATGGAATAAAGCTTTCAGGACCTTCATTTGCTGATGGAGCACAACTTAAAATGAGAAGAAACAGCTGCAAACATCCATTAATCCTCAGAACATGGAATGTACCAAATATGAATCTAGGAAAATTAGAACTTGTCAAATTGAAATAGAATGCATAAAGATCCATATCCTGGCATTATCAAGAGTCAAATCTGACTCATTGTGACCCCCTTTGGGTTTCCAAGGCAGTAAATCTTTACAGAAGTAGAATGCTCCATTTTCTTTCTGTGGAGTGGCTGATGGGTTTAAACTGCCAACCTTCTGGTTAGCAGTCAAATACCTTAGGCAACATGCCACCAGAACTCTTTATCCTAGGCATTAGTGAGATGGAATGGACTGGTACTGGCCATTGCACACTGGACAATCATATGATCTACTATGCTGGAAATGCCAAATTGAAGAGGAATTGAATTCACTGTCAAAATGGACATTTCAAGATCTATCCTGAAGCACAATGCTGTCAGTGTTAGGATAATATCTATATGCCTACAAGGAACACCAGTAAATATGACTATTATTCAAATTTATGCACCAACCACTATAGCCAAAGATGAAGAAATTGAAGTTTTTTTTTTTTTTAACCAACTTCTGTAGTCTGAAACTGACCAAACATGCAATCAAGATGCATCAATAATTATTGGTGATTGGAATAGAAAAGAGTATGTTTACATTGAAATATGAATATTTATGAATTGATTCAATATATTTTTAGATACATTTTGAAAAGAGGAAGTAATATGTATTGACAATAGCCATGGTAGAAAGCAGTTATTTTCTCCCCTGCTATCCAGCACACTGTTAGGACAGGTAGTTACATTAACCATTTCTAAACTAATTTGAAATTTTGCACTCATTCCAGCTTTTTGACCCAAGCCTCAGTTTCTTGTGTGGAAAATGGGCATAATGAGTGCTCCTTTGCAGGACTGCTGTGAGAATTCAGTGATGCACAGTACACAAACCACATGGCCTGGCAGAATGGCACATTTTTACCAGGGTCATTAGTGTCCAGGGTCACCCTGTCCTGGTTTCCACAGACCTGGGTTGTATAAAAGAGCTGAGGAAACTTTCTGCCTTGAAGCCTAAACAGTACGGATTTGTTTTTCATGATTTGGTCTGAATATGGCCTTAATACAGCACAGATACATACCGCTTAAATAGTGCAGTGGCATGACATGGAAGGAATCCCTGGGTGGTGCAAACAGCTAATGAGTTAAGCTGCCAACCGAAAGGTTAGAGGTTTTGAGTCTACCCGCAGCCACCATAGAATAAAGATCTGGAGGTTTTCTTTCTGAAAAATTAGCTATTGACAGTTCTATGGAGCACAGTTCTACTCTAACAAGAGTTAGAATTGTCTCTATAGCAACTGTTTTTTAAGACATGGAAAGGGTGGAGAGGAAGGTAGCAGGGAAGCACTATACAGGTAAAAAACACAAAACAAAACAAACTCACTGCCATTGAGTCGATTCTGACTCATAGTGACCCACTTTGAGTTTCCGAGGTGGTAAATCTTTATGCAAGTAGAATGCCCAGTCTTCTTTCCACAGAGTGGCTGTTGGTTTTGAACTGCCAAACTTTTGGTTCATAGTCAAATGACTTAGGCACTATGCTATATAAGATAAATATTAGTCAAAAGATTTTTTCCCCTATATTTCCTTATCTTTGGTTACTACCAGTTTTGGTTACCTAGTGCCACTCTGACAGGAATAGACCACAAATGGGATGGCTTGGACAAACAACAGTTTATTCTCATACAGTTTTGGAGGCTAGAAGTCTGACCTCAAAGTGCCAGGCCCTAGGGGCTTGGTGAAAGCCCCTCAACCTTGGGCTTCAGCTCTGCCTCCTGCTCTTGGTCCACTAAAATGGGAGACTTTTCTTCACTCAGGTAGCTGCTGCCTGCTGAGGCTGACAAACCCAAGGTTAACAAGTGAAAAGGCTCAGTCCTGATATTACCAAACCACATGGCAGGCCATTGATTCAAGTTCATTAAAAGTCCCACAATCAGCACAGCATGGCAGGCTGCTGAATGAGGAAGACTTGGCTACATGTAGGGTCCAAGCATGCCAAAAAGCAGAGACCTTCCTCAAAGCTGCTTCTTATATATGGGAAGCAGGCCACATTCCTGAAGCAGCTACTCAGCTGCTCAAGTAGATTCCACCATGGAATTGATTGCCAGTCTCACCATGGGGAATAATTACACCCAGCTGTGCAGCCACACAACCAGCCCCAGCCAAGCTGACACACAGCCTTAACTACTGTACTACACAAATCCTGTCTTCATCTCCTGTCTTGGTCCAGTCTGTGTCTTATTACAGCATATACAAATATCTGCTCATTCTCTAAGGTCTCTCTGACATTTTCCTTGAGTCCCTTAGAGAGCTCAAAGCAACTCTTTCCTCTAAGAAGGATCCCAAGAATCTCTGTGACATGTTCTCTTTGCTTATTTGAAGTTATTTTCATCCACTAGACCATGAGCTACTTGAAATGTAGTTGATAATGTAATACCAATGGTTAACATGTCTGATTATTTACTATATGCTAGATATCCAGTTTTTTTTAATTATTTATTTTTTATATTTTTATTGTGATTTGGTTGAAACTTACTGAGCAAATTGGTTTTCAATTCAATAATTCATATACATTCTTTTTTTGTGACATTCCCTGCAGTCACCACACTGTAATAACATTCTTCCCACTTGCTCCATGTGCTCACCTTGCTTGATAGAATTTTGCAAGACCAATGACTTAGTCATTGCAAATATGTTTTCTAAATAACAAAATGGTGACTATACACATAGACTTTGACAGATGGGATACACATGAATCAAATTGACTACATCTGTGGAAAGAGAAGATGGAGAAGCTCAATATCATCAGTCAGAACAAGGCAAGGGGCTGAGTGTGGAACAGACCATCATTTACTCATATACAAGTTTAAGGTGAAGCTGAAGAAAATTAAAGCAAATCTGCAAGATCTAAAATACAATCTTCATTATATTCCACCTGAATTTAGAGACCATTTTAAGAATAGACTTGATTCATTGAACACCAGTGACTGAAAACCAAATGAGTTGTAGGATGGAGAAAGCAAAAGATCCTTAAAAAGACAGGAAACAAAGAAAAGACAAAAGGGATGTCAGAAGAGACTCTGAAACTTGATTTTGACTGGAAATTAGCTAAAGCCAATGGAAGAAATGATGAAATAAAAGAGCTGAACAGATTTCAAACACTGGGTTGAGAGGACAAAGTAAAGTATTATAATGAAATTTGCAAAGATTCCATAGAGATTTTACCTCAGAAACCCACAGAACAGTTTCTATGAGTCAGAAATGACTCGATGGCAGTGAGTTTAGTTACTTTAGTTAGAATTAGAAAATCAAAAGAGAGGAACACGCTCAGCATTTCTTAAGCTGAAGGAAATGAGGAAAAAATTCCAGCCTCAAATTGCAATATTGAAGGATTCTGTGGGCAAAATACTGAACGATGCAGGAAACACCAAAAGAAGATAGAAGGAATATAGTCAGTGAATCAAAAAGAATTGGCCTAGGTTCAACCATTTCAGGAGGTAGCATGTGATCAAGAACTGGTGGTATTGAGGAAGAGGTCTAAATTGCCCTGAAGGAACTGTTGAAAAACAAGGCTTTAGGAATTGACAGAATTCCCATTGAATTGTTTCAAGAAATGGATGCAGGGCTGGAGGCACTCACTAGTTTATGTCAAGAAATTTGAAGACAGCTACCTGGCCAGCCGACTAGAAAAAATCCATATTTTTGCCCATTCCAAAGAAAGGTAATCCAACAGAATGCAGAAATTATAGAATCATATCATTAATACCATACACAAATAAAATTTTGTTGAAGATAATTCAAAAGTTGTTGCAGGGAACTGCCAGAAATTCAAGCCAGATTTAAAGAGGACATGGAACAAGGGATATCATTGCTGATGTCAGATGGATCTTAGTTGAAAGCAAAGAATACCAGAAAGATGTTTACTTATGTTTTATTGACTATGCAAAGGCATTCAACTATGTGGATCATACACAGAAAAGAATTCCAGAACATTTGATTGTGCTGTGAGGAACCTGTATGTAGACTAAGAGGCTGTCATTTGAACAGAACAAGGGGACACTGCATGGTTTAAAATCAGGAAAGGTGTATATCAGCACTGTATCCTTTCACTATACTTGTTCTATATACTGAGTTTATAATCTGAGAAGCTGACTATGGCATCCAGATTGGAGAAAGATTCATTTAACAACTTGCAGTATGCAAATGACACAATCTTGCTTGCTGTGAGTGAAGAAAACTTTAAGCACTTGATGAAGATCAGAGACTACAGCTTTCTGTTTGGATTACACCTCAACGTAAAGAAAACCAAAATTCTTACAACTGAACCAATAAGCAGTGTCATGATAAATAGAGAAAAGATTGAAGTTGTCAAGGATTTCATTTTACTTGGATCCACAATCAATGCTCATGGAAGCAGCAGTCAATAAATCAAATGACATATTGCATTGGGCAAATCTGCTGCAAGTGACCTCTTTAAAGTGTTAGAAAACAAAGATGTCACTTTGAAGATTGAGGTGTGCCTAACCCAAGCCATGGGATTTTCAATCACCTCATATGCATATGAAAGCTGCATAGTGACTAAGGAATTTGGAAGACAATTGATGCATTTGAATTGTGGTGTTGGAGAAGAATATTAAAAATACCTTGAACTGCCAGAAGAATGAATAAGTCTGTCTTGGAAGAAGTGCAGCCAGAATGCTCCTTAGATAGAAAGAGTGGCCAGACTTCATATCCCGTATTTTGGTTATGTTGTCAGAAGGGACTATTCCCTGGAGAAGGATATCATGCTTAGTAAAGAAGAGGGCCAGAAAAAAAAGGGAAGACCTTCATGAGATGGATTGACACAGTGGCTTTAATAATAAGCTCAAGCACATCAAAGATTGTGAGGACAGCGCAGGACCAGGCAGTTTTTCGGTCTGTTGTACATAGGTTGCCATGAGCCAGAACAGACTCAATGGCACTAACAATAACAACAGGGAGTGTAGGGATTTGACCACCTTACCTTAGTGTATCATCCATATCCATGGACAGGGATTTTCCATTTTATCTGTTTTCTTCAACAATATAGTCAGAAGCTAGAAAGTCAGCCATTGTGCACAATATTATGCAAAGGTAGCAACATCCTTCCTCTGCTATACTTGACAGGTGGTGCAACACTCTCTACAACAATGAGTAAAAGTTTAGGGCTAAATTTACATTTCAATCTTCTAGAAAATTAACATATTTGTTTGAGACCTACTAGACTCAATGGTGGGAGTTCTGGTAGCATAGTGCCTAAGGCACTTGACTGCTAACCAGAAGGCTGGTGATTCAAACCCACCAGCCACTCTTCGTAAGGAAGATGGGGCAATCTACTTCCATAGTGATACCGCCTCAGAAACCCAAGGAGGGGTCGCTATAAGTCGGGTCCGACTCAACGGCACATAACAACAACAACAACAACAACAGACTCAATGGCACATAACAACAACAACAGAGAAGAAAGCTACTTTCCACTCAGGGCACTAGAATTTTCTCAGTGTCAGTGCAAACCACGGTAGAATTGTTTGGGCTTGTTTCCATTGGTGTTTAAGAAAGAAGGATGCCTGAAGGGCACACTAAATTGGATCGATGGTTTTTAGGTTTTTGACATGTGGGGCTAATCTTATTTCCATATCAGTGTACCCTGTCAGCTGCTGCAGATTAAAGTATGATTAGTTCTTCCCTTTAATTGGCCATGTAATACTACATCATCTCAAAACAATAGGCTCAGTGGTTCAGAGCAGATACCTGGAGCCAGACTATCTACATCTGAATCCTGCTTCTGCTGTTTAAAAGGAGTTCTGGTGGCAAGTCCCTAATGCACTTGACTGCTAACCAGAAGGTTGTCAGTTCAAACCCATCAGCCACTCCATGGAAGGAAGACAGGGCAATCTACTTCCCTAAAGACTTACCACCTCAGAAACCCAGTGGGAGTTGCTATGAGTCAGAATCAACTTCAAGGCAATGAGTTTTTAGTTTCTGCTATTTAAAGAGCTCTGGTGGTGCAGTGGTTAAAGCATTTGGCTGCTAACCAAAAGGTCTGCAGTTCCAACCCATTTTTCCACTCCACAGGAAAAAGATGAAGCAGTCTGCTTCCATAAAGATTTACAGCCTTGGAAATCCTATTGGGCAGGATGATTATTATAGGGTAGCTATGGTGCTCTGATGGTGTAGTGGTTAGGCATTGGGCTGCTAACCAAAAGGTCAGCGGTTCAAACCCATCAACTGTTCTGTGCAAGAATGATGGGGCGATTGCTTCTGTAAAGATTAACAGCCTCAGAAACCCAAGTGGTGTGTGGGGAAGGCCCACTATGAGTCGGAATTTACTCATGGCAGTGAGTTTGGTTTTCTGGATCTGGTAGCTATGAGGGGCAGTGGACTTGATGGCAATAAGTATGGGTCTGCTATTTATTGGCTTCAAGACTTTGGGCAAGCTTAAGATTTTTATGCCCTTTTTTTTTTTTTCATGTTTATTTCATGGAGTTTTTATAAGGAACCCAAATCAAAAAAAACAAACTCACTGCCATGGAGTTGATTCCAACTCATTGCATTGAGCTTCTGAAGTGGTAAATCTTTATGGAAGGCCCATCTTCTTTTCACAGAGTGGCTGGTGGATTTGAACTGCCAGTCTTCTGGTTAGTTGTCAAATACCTTAGGCATTACACCATCAGAGCTCCTTTTATAAGGAACAAATGAGTTAAAATGTGTAAGGCATTCAAAACAATACTAAGTGCATAGTAGGAACTATACGTGTTAAATGAAATAATATAATTAGATTTCACTTTGAAGATTGCTGGTGAACCAGAGGTAAAACAATCAGCTGGGGTGGGCTAATGACTTATGTCTGACTTAACCAAACACCAAACTCACAGCTGTCAAGTTGATCCCGACTCATAGAGACCCCTCCTTGGGTTTCCAAGGCAGTATCTCTATGGAAGTAGATTTCCCAATCTTCCTTCTGAGTAGTGGCTGGTGGGTTTGAACCTCTAGCCTTCTGGGTAGCAGTCAAATGCCTTAGGCACTGTGCCACCAGAGCTCCTATGACTGACTTAGAAATCTCATAATAAAGAAAATACACGCACATATTATTGTGGCAGAGTGGATGGGGTTGTTACCCAAAACTGTGGGCCTGTGATGGAGTTTCAGAATACTCCAAAAGTCCACCCACCCATAGAGGGCAAGTACAGGGTAAATATAGGTTGAGCTAAAGCTTATGATCATGTGTACACATTTTATTCTCTAGGACCAGGGCTCCTTAACCCCTGAGAAGGACAAAGAGAAGCCTCTAAGTTATGACTATGAGTCTTTTCTCTTAGATCAAGAAGGTGTCAATACCAAGTGGATCTGTTTTCATCAAGGCTGACTTCATTGGAATATCTCAGGAGTCTTTTGGTTTTTTGCCTCTGTGTGCGAGTGCTCTTTCCTGAGGCTATTTTGTACATTAGGTTATCAGGGTCAGTGAATATGAAATAGGCAGGGTAGATTGAATACTGTGCAGGAGCCTTGAAGCCTGCTGTGTTGCTTGTTAGGCAAAGTATGTTGGGGTTGGTCAAGGGGAAAATTGGGAAAATGGATTCACATTAGGGACAGGATGAATATTCAAATGACATTGTGGTTTTTCACATAATTTATCCAGGTTGTGTTGTGAGTTTATTAGAAGAGATAAAATGAACCTAGGAATAGATAGGAGATGGCAGAGTTATTCCTTCCTTCCAGGCTTGGATAAATCAGAAATTAATCTTCTATTCACTGTTTATATCAATTATCATTTGTTGGCAGCAAACACAGAAACCACTTCTGGCTAATTGAAGCAGAGAAGTAATTTATTGGAAATATATCAGAGCATAAATTCTGAAGCACTTGGTTTGTGGAAGACTGTGGTCTACAGTGGGAGCCCTAACTCCATTTTGAGTCTTGACATAAATTCAGACACCATTGGAGTTCTTTCTGACCTTTAACCAACATTATGGTTATGCATAACTCTGGTGACATAGTTCCTAAGGCATTTGACTGCTAACCAGAAGGCTGGCAGTTCAAACCCACCAGCCACTCCTCAGAAGGAAGGTTGGTTAGTCTACTTCCATACTGATACTGCCTTGGAAACCCAAAGAGGGGTTGCTATGAGTCAGATCTGACTTGACTGCAGTGAGTTTGGTTTTTGTTTTTACAGACAAGTCCAAGACAAAATCTAGGAGGGGGCAATTTGCCCTCAGGAAGAGTGTGGTTGAAAGTAGATTATGCTCACACAAAGAACTATGGGTACCTGAGTGTCCTTTTCTAATTAAAATTAAGGTTATGGTTATTGTTGTTAGGTGCCCTCAAGTAGGCTCTGACTGACAGTACAACAGAAGGTCTTTGTCAGCCACACAATCCTTGTCATGCTTGAGCCCATCATTGCAGCCACTGTGTCAATCCAACTTGTTGAGAGTCTTTCCCTTTTTCTTGGACCCTCCACTTTACCAAGCATGATATCCTTCTCCAGGGACTGGTCCCTTTTGACAACACGATCAAAGTAGATGAGATGAAATCTGGCCATTTTCACTTTTCAGGAATATTCTGGGGGCACTTCATCCAGGATAGATTTGTTAGTTCTGGCTGTTGTTGTTGTTGTTATGTGCTGTCAAGTCGGACTCGACTCATAGCAACCCCTCCTTGGGTTTCTGAGGTGGTATCACTATGGAAGTAGATTGCCCAACCTTCTTTCCGAGGAGTGGTTGGTGGGTTTGAACCACCAGCCTTCTGGTTAGCAGTCAAGTGCCTTAGGCACTATGCTACCACAACTCCTAGTTCTAGCAATCCATGGCATTTTCAGTATTCTTTGCCAACACCAGAATTCAAAGGCATTTTGAAAATGTTCTAGTTCTTTGGAAATTAAGGTTGAGGTCCTAGTATTGTTTTGTAGCTCAGGTAGCATAGTTATGAGTCATATCCAGACCACCACCTACCCAGGTAGTCAAGCCCTGGAACCAATTCCAGATAACCCCTTTTAATCTTCAGTTATGTATGTATCCCAATCATGGTCCTTTCCCAACTTCAGTAGCCTGAGACAGTGATGAATTATCTACCACCATCTGATTTCATGATGATTTCCTTTGTTTTCAATCATATATAGTTAGGCCCATGTCTGTGACTCAGTGGACTTCATTTGGGCTTTCTATACTGTGTACATTGTGATGGTTTCCTTCATTCTGGTTGACAGTCTTTGCTTTGCCTTTGTCCTATCTAAGGCTTAAGAAAAGAGTCTCTATAGAACATGTTTGAACCTGAGACTTTTTCCCCCCTATTACAGAAGTAGATGAGGAAACTCAACCAACTGAGAGGAAAAGCAAAGAAAACACTCAGTACGGCTGGGAAGTACAGTCTCTGAAAGGCCAGGAAGCAGGGAGCTGCTGAGAGGCCAAGGACTGGTGGGTAGTTACATCAAGGTCAACCAGTCTCTTTTTTCTCTGTTCAAGGTTCATATTCCAGAGAAAGGATGTGATTGGCCTAGCTTGAGTAATGTGCTCATTCTTTGGCTAGAGGGGGGTTGTTGTTGTTAGTCGATGTCCAGGTGATTCCAACTCATGGTGGCATCATGTGTTCAGAGTAGAACTTCATAGAATTTTCAAGGCTGTAAATGTTTAGAAGCAGATCACCAGACTTATCTTCTGAGGTGCCACTTGGTGTGTTCTGAACACCAACCTTTTGGTTAGTAGTCAAGGGCTTAACCCTAATCAGCAATAACACTGTATCTGATGTGGTAATTTTGCCAAAGTAAAATCAAGGTGTATTACCCGAAAAAGGCAGAAAGGAATTGAAGTGGACAAAAAGAACAATTGTCCACCTCACTACTCTCTATTGCTTCAAGGAATTGGTGAAGAAGAAGAAAGACATCAGGAAATAAGGAGGCCCTGATAACATTGATTTTCAATCCTTCTACCCTAGCCCTGTTACTTTCTTCTCTAATCTTGAAGTTAAAACTCCAAGCCTGGATTTATACCCCAGAGGGAATCCGAAGGCCCTAGTGGAGTTTTCTCCTGATCCTACTGCAGTCTGACTTAAAGAAAGTAGCTCAAAATACTCTTAATTTTTATCCAAATGATATTTATTCTTCTATTAGAAATTTAGGAGCTCTGGTGGTGTAGTGCCTAAGGTATTTGACTGCTAACCAGAAGGCTGGTGGTTCAAATCCACCAGCCACTCCTCAGAAGGAAGATAGGACAATCTACTACCGTAGTAGTACCACCTCGGAAACCCAAGGCAGGATCACTATGAGTTGGATTTGACTCACCAGCAGTGAGTTTGGAATTTTGGTTTCTATTAGAAATTTATGGAGCTCTGGTGGCACAGTGGGTAAGCAATTGGCTGCTAACCAAAAAGTTGGTCATTTGAACCCACAAGCCACTCCATGGGTGGAAGATGAGTCAGTCTGTTTCTGTAAAGATTTACAGCCTTGGAAACCCTGTGGGACAGTTCCACTCTGTCCTAAAGTGTTACTATGAGTCTGAATCACCTTGATAGCAATGGGTGGGATTAGATACTTAATGGATGTCTACCATTTACAGGTATTAGGGATAAAAGACAAATAAGACCAGTCCCCTATCTTTTAGAAATTTATAGTCAGGAATGGGAGACAAATTTATAAACAAATAAATTACACTATTACAATATAGCATAAAAGCTAGTATAATAGAGAAACAAAAAAAGGTGCAGCTAACTGTGTCAGTGGAGGTGATATTTGAACTAAATCTTCACAAATGAATGGGTACTTATAAGTTTAAATTGAGACATTTATTATAAAAATAAAGTTGTGACTCCAAACATTATTTGCACTGCTATCAGCCACATCAATTTCAGCCACTGGCAGAATAAATATTGTTGATCAGTCTTCTAGGGCTAAGAAGTGAGCTTGAAAATAATATCTTGAAAGTCAAAAAACTAAAGTATGAGCTAACTGTCCCATCTTTAAATTACAACAATTTATAAACTATGTCCAGATGCTAATAACTATCTAGAAACTTAACTAGTTAACTTAACTAATGTTCCAGTTCCTTCTGGGGCTTCTTGTACCTCTTAGCACCTTGCACTCATTGGCTGGATAGCTTGAAATGCTGGTAGAGCTTTTGGTAGACTAGGGAGGGAGAGACCTTGGGTTAGCTACTGATATTTTAGTATAAGGGCTGAGTATGAATTTATCATTCATAACTTTGCATGGATTCATTTATAGTATGTCTTTGGGTACAAAAAAAATTGTTTAATGTTCATACATATCAGGAGATGTCATATCATCAAGAACCAATGGTACTGAAGGAAGAAGTTGAAGCTGCAATGAAGAAATTGGTGAAAAACAAGGCTCCAGGAATTGAAAGAATACCCATTGAGATATTTCAACAAATGGATGCTTCACTGGAGGCAGTT
>NW_006921680.1:3447816-3449042 GCF_000298275.1 Orycteropus afer afer | reverse complement strand
TATGCTGAGCAAATAATCTGAGAAGCTGGACTATATGAAGAATGTGGCATCAGGATTGGAGGAAGACTCATTAACAACCTGTGATATGCAGACGACACAACTTTGCTTGCTGTAAGTGAAGATCACTTGAAGCACTTGCTGATGAAGATTAAAGACTACAGTCTGAAGTACATATTACACCTCAAAATAAAGAAAGCAAAGATCCTCACAACTGGACCAATAAGCTGCATCATGATAAATGGAGAGAAGATTGAAGTTGTCAATGGTTTCATATTACTTGGTTCTACAATCAACAGCAATGGAAGCAGCAGTCAAGAATTCAGACATCAGATTGATTCCAAGATGGTGGAATAGACAGAAAGTCTGCACAAACCCTCTTCAACAAAGAAAAGGGGAACCAATTAGCACAGACACAGAAGATAATCCTGGACCCCTGAGCCTTGAAGGGAAGGATATAGAAGTGGACTAACCACCAACCAGCAGAAGAATTTGCATGAAAATACCAAAAAAGGAGACATATGGACCTGTGGTCTGGCAGCGATCCTGATGGCACACACAACTTGGATATTGCCAAGTGGTGGTAGGACCTAAGAATTAACTTAAAAATTAGCCCTGTTAGCCAGGGACTGCATGGAGGACTGCTCTGGTGGCTGTGGAATGAAAGGGGAAACAGTGGTGAAAGGGAAGATGGGCTGAGCTGTGGACTTTTGCCTGTCTGGAGGGCACCACCATTTTGAATGTTTACAAATGGCTTGACAATTTTGCATATTTAAAGAGACAGTGCTCTCCAAGATTCCAGGGGCTTAAGAAGTGGTTCTGCTTGCCAGTAACCCCAAGGGCACTCCGGATCTGCATGACTGAAAAGGTGCGACATTCCTCTTGTTAATCTTATACCCCACACCCCTTGGTGAATGGAGGTATGGCCACCCCCCACTCCCACCCACCTTCTGGGCCCACAGGAACTCCATCCCAGTCTGTGTGCTCAGAGAGAGTCTGGGTGACCTGCCCTGTCCTCCAATGATCTTTTTCTTTTTCTTTCTTTTTTCTTCTTTTTCTTTTTTCCGATGTTAGTTTGCTGTATTAGTCTGTTTTAAAACTAGTATTATTATTAATACTTTTGTCCTTTTCACTATTCTTTCCCTCCCAGGTCCTAGTTTACACCATTATTTTTCTTTTCCCTGTTTCTGGTTTAAAAATTTTTTTTTGTTTTCTTTTAAATTTAAATT
>NW_006921680.1:3407924-3439746 GCF_000298275.1 Orycteropus afer afer | reverse complement strand
GCTCTGCTGTTTTCTTTGTGATGGTGGAATCCCTGTGTGTAGTGTGGATATGTCTTTCTGTTTTTCGTACAGAGGGTTTAGAGTTCAAAGCGTGAGGTTTTATGGTAATTGGCTGAATATGGTTTCTTCTACTGAATGAGTGAAGTTATTGGCGGAGAAGGTGGGAGCAGAAGAAGGAAAGCTTAGTCTTGCTGGGGTCGGTTTCAAGGGCTTTGAGCTGGGTATTATTGATGACGTTTTTATTTGCAAGACCACAGCTCGATATCAGTAAAAAATTCCTCTTGTTAGATGGTCACAAATTTCCATTAATTTCAGGCAAACTCAAAGGCCCCCCCTCCATGGCCCCACAATGCTAAAGCACGGCTCCAAGGCAAAATTTGGGTCTTGGGCTCAGCTGTAGTTTCTTTGTTCTCTGTGCCCCTTCTGCCCGCGGTGCTGACTCAATCCAGCCAGACTGCCAATGGCCAGCTCTGGAGTTTGTCTGTGATACCGTCCACCTGCAGCACCAAAGATGCATGCAATTTCAGGTGTGTTGGACTCGGGGGAGTACCTGAGTAGGTTCTTACTTATGACGTATTTATTTGCAAAACCGCAGCTCAATCTCAGGAAAGATTCATATTATTAGAGGATCACAAATGTCTGCCAATTTCATGCACACTAAAAGCCCCCACCTCTGTGACCCCGCAGCGCCAAAGCATGGCTCCAGAGCAAAACTCAAGTGAGCATGCTCAGCTGCAGTTTTTTTGCTCTCTGTGCCCCATCTGCCCACGGTGGTAATGCAATCCCACCCAACCGGCAATGGTTGGCTCTGGAGTTTGTCTGCGATACCTCCCACCTGCGGTGCCAAAGATGCACACAATTTTAGCTGTGGTGGATTCGGGGGAGTATCTGCCAGTGACCTGCAGTCCAGATAACCATGGCAAAGAAAAGCACAGTGTCTCCCAGTCTGACCCAAACTTGCTCTGTAATCTGCTGGCAGGGGAGGGAGTTAGCTTTTCTGGTGCACCAGTGAGATCTCCACCTGTGTATTAGCAATGGTGTCTGTGTCCTGCTGTACCCTCACCTCCCAAATTACTGACAAAATCAGCCGCTGGAGACAGGTCTTTGCCGCTGCTGGCTGGAATATTGTATTGGTCACTGGTAAGCTGCTATAAGTGACCTCATTCTTGGCTTGGGGATCTCAGGCTGCCGCCTCTGCCCGGCAGACAGTGACTGCTGCAGAAATGTTTTCAATGGTCTCTCTCAGGTGCCCGTTCGTCTTCCGGCAGTAGCTCTTTCCTGAAAAATCTCCCTGTACCTTTCCTCCAATTCTGCTCTTCTGTGTTTGGTGCAATCTGGATCAGTGAGCTGTTCAGAGCACCAAAAATCTCAATTCAAACTGTTGTACCTAGTTCTTAAAGTTCTTAGATGCCAGAGAGAATAAAACATGGTGCTCACTGGCGAGACTCCATTTTGAATCCTAGCTTCCAAAAATTTTAAGAATAAACTCCTGTTTGTTAAAGTCATCCCATTTGTGGTACCTTCCTGTCAGAGTGGCACCAGGTAACCAGAACACCTTCCATCTTCATTTGATGCTTTCTGAATCATTCAATATTTTGCCCATAGAAACTTTCAGTATTACAACTTGAGACTTGAATTTCTCTTTCTTCATTTATTTCAGCTTGAGAAATGCTAAGCATATTCTTCCCTTTTGATTTTCCAACTCCAGGTCTTTGCAGATTTCATTATAGTACTTTACTTTGTCTCTTGAGCTGCCCTTTGAAATCTTTTTTTAGTTCTTTTACTTTATCTTTTTTTTTTTTTTTTAATTCACTATAACTACTTCTCTCCATTCAAGAGTAAGTTTCACAGTCTCTTCTGGTATCCATTTTGGTGCTCTTTTCCTTTCACCTTTTTAATGACTTTTGCTTTCTTCATGTATGATGTTCTTTATGTCATCTCACCACTTGTCTGGTTTTCCATTAGTGGTATTCAGTGTATCACATCTATTCTTCAGATGGTCTCAAAATTCAGGTGGGATATACTCAAAGTCATATCTTGGTTCTTCTGGATATGTTTTAATTTTTTTCAGCTTCAACTTAAACTTGCGTTTGAGTGATTGATGGTCTATTCCACATTTAGTCCCTGGTCTTGTTCTGACTGATGATATTGAGCTTCTTCATCATCGCTTTCCACAGATGTAGTCTATTTGATTTCTGTGTATTCCACCTGGTGAGGTCCATGTTTATGTTGTTTAAAAAATGTATTTGCAGTTAAGAAGTCATTGGTAATGCAAAATTCTATCATGTAATCTCTGGTATCATTTCTATCACCAAGGTGATATTTTCCAAATTTCTGATTTCAGTCATCAGTAATTATCAATACATTTTGATTGCTTGTCAGTTTCCAACTGCAGAAGTTGGTAAAAATCTCAATTTCTTCATCTTTGGCTTTAGTGGTTGCTGTGTAAATCAGAATAATAATGATATTAACTGGTCTTCTGTGTAGACATGTAAATATTATCCTATCACTGACAGCATTGTACTTCAGGATAGATTTTAAAATGTTCTTTTTGATGATGAATGGAACACCATTCATTACTCTTCAATTTGTCATTTCTAGCATAGTAGACCATATAATTGTCTCATTCATAATGGCCAATATCTGTCATTTCAGCTCACTAATTCCTAGGATGTCAGTCAATATTAATGTGTTCCACTTCATTTTTTTTCTACCACTTCAGTTTTCCTAGATTCATACTCTGTACATCCCACATTCTGATTATGAATGGATGTTTGTAGCTGCTTCTTCTCATTTGGAACCATGCCACATCAGCAAAGGAAGATTTCAAAAGCATTACTCCACACACGTCATTAAGTTGACTCTGCTTTGTTAGTGCAGTGGTTAATGCATTCAGCTGCTAACCAAAAGGCCAGCAGGTTGAACCCACCAGCTCCTCTGCAGGAGAAAGATCAGACAGTCTGCTTCTATGAATATTTACAGCCTTAGAAATTCTATGGGGCAGTTCTACTCTGTCCTAAAAGGTCATGATGTGTCAGAATTGACTTGATGACAGTAGGTTTGGTTATTGATTTTCTACTTTAAGGAGGTAGTTGTTCCCCAGTCATATTTTGAGTACCTTCTATTCTGGTTACCTAGTGCCACTCTGACAGGAAACATACCACAAATGGGATGGCCTTAACAAACAGGAGTTTATTCTTACAATTGGGAGGCTTTAAGTCCAAGTTCAAAGTGCCAGGCTATAGGGGCTAGGTGAAAGCCCCTCAACCTTGGGGTCCAGCTATGCCTCCTGCTCCCGGCCCACTGGAGCTAGAGGTGTTTCTTCACTCAGACAGCTGCTGGCTTCTGAGACTGACAAACCCAAGGTTGACAAGTAAAAAGGCACAGTCCCAATGTTACCAAACCACATGACAGGCCATTAACGTACGTCCATTCTACGTCCCATGGTCAGAATAGCATAGCAGGCTACTGAGCAATGACATGGCTACACGCAAGGTCCAAGCATGCCATAGGCTAGAGACCATTCCCGAGGCTTCTCCTTATATACAGGAAGCAGATCATATCCCAAAGGCAGCTACTCAGCTGCTTGTGGTAGATCCCACCATGGACTTGATTGCCAGTCTCATAATGGGGAATAACTACCACCAGCTGCCCAGCCACTCAACCAGGCCCAGCCAAGTTGACACACAAACATAACTACTATACCAACCAACCTGAGAAAATGATCTCTGGTGGTGCCGTGCCTAAGGCATTTGACTGCTAACCAGAAGGCTGGTGGCTCAAACCCACCAGCCAGAAGGAAGATAAGGCAATCTACTTCCATAAAGATTTACTACCTTGGAAACCCAATGAGGGTCACTATGAGTTGGAATCAACTCAATGGCAGTGATTTTGGTTTTTTTGGTTCCAGCTTGAGGGGTTCACTCATCTCCTGGTACTATATCAGACAGTTTACTGCTATTTTTAAGGTTTTTAGTAGCCATTTTTTTCAGGCCCAACATAATGTAGATATTATAAAACAATATCATTAATATCACATACAAGTAAAATTTTGCTGAAGATAATTTGAAAATAGTTGCAGCAGCACATAGACAGGGACTTACCAGAAATTCAAGCTGGATTCCAAAGATGGCATGGAATGAGGGATATCATTGCTGATGTCAGATGGATCTTGGCTGAAAGCAAAGAATACCAGAAAGATGTTTACCTGTGCTTTATTTACTGTGCAAAGGCATTTGATTGTGTGGATCATAACAAATTATGGATAACTTTGTGAAGAATGGGAATTCCAGAGCACTTAATTGTGCTCATGAGGAACCTGTACATAGACCAAGAAGCAGTAATTTGAACAGAACAAGGGGATGGTGTGTGGTTTAAAATCAGAAAAGATGTGTGTCGTGGTTGTATCCCTTCACCATACATATTAAATCTGGGTGTTGAGCAAAAAATCTGAGAAACTGGACTATATGAACAAGAATGTGACATCAGGATTGGCAGAAGACTCATTCATTAACAAACTGTGATATACAGATGACACAACCTTGCTTGTTGAAAGTGATGATGACTCGGAGCCCTTACTGATGAAGGTCAAGAACTATAGCCTTCCGTATGGATTACACTTCAACATAAAGAAAACAAAAAGTCTTACACGTGGGCCGATAAGCAACATCATGGTAAATGGAGAAAAGATTGAAATTGTCAAGGATTTCATTTTATTTGGATCCATGACCAACACCCATGGAAGCAGCAGTCAAGAAATCAAACAATGTATTGCCCTGGACAAATCTCTTTTGCCCTGTAAAAGATCTCTTTGAAGTGGTTAAAAGCAAAGATGTCACCTTGAAGAGTAAGGTGCATCTGACCCAAATCATGGTATTTTCAATAGCTTCATATGGATGTGAAAGCTGGACAATGAATAAAAAAGATAGCAGAAGAGCTGATGCATTTAAATTATGGTGTTGGTGAAGGTTATTGAATGTACCATGGACTACTAGAAGAATGAATAAATCTTTTTTGGAGAAAGTGCAACTGGGATGCTCCTTAGAAGCGGAAATGGCCAGACTTCATCACACCCACTTTGGTTATATTGTCAGAAGGGACCAGTCCCCGGAGAAGGATATCATGCTTGGTAAAGTAGAGGGTCAGCAAAAAAGGGGAAGACCCTAAGTGAGATGGATTGACACAGTGGCTTCAACAATGGGCTTACACATAGCAACAATTATCAGGATGGTGCAGGATCAGGTAGTGTTTCGTTCTGTTGTACTTACTTGCCATGAGCTGAATTTGACTTGATGACACCTATTTATGGGAGTTCTGGTGGCATAGTGCCTAAGACATTTGATTGTTAACCAGAAGGCTGGTGGTTCAAACCCACCAGCCACTCCTTGGAAGGAAGGCTGGGCAATCTACTTCCATAGTGATACTGCCCCAGAAACCCAAGGAGTGTTTGCTATGAGTCAGACCCGACTCAACAGCACTGAGTTCTTTTTTTTTTTTTTAGTGCTGCTATAACAGAGATATTGCAAGTGGATGGATATGTATTTAACAAACAGGAACTTATTCTCTTACAGTTTAGGAGGCTAGAAGTCTGAATTCAGAGTGCCTGCTCAAAGGGGTGGGTATGGGTCCTATGCCCTGGGCTTCATCTCTGCCTCTTGTTCCAGGCCCACTGGAACTGGAGGCTTCTTCTGACTCTTGTAGCTACTGGCTGCTGAGCCTGATGAACCCAAGATCAGCAGATGAAATGGCACAATTCCAAGATCAGCAGGCAACATGGTAGGCCACTGGGTTCAAGTCCAGGAACAAGTCTGAGATTGGCAGGCAACACAGAAGGCCACTGGTTCAAGTCCAGGAACTAGGAATGAAGACTCAGCCAAATGCAGAATCCAAATGTGCCATAAAGCTAGACACCTTTTCCAAAGCTTCTTTATATATACTGGAAGCAGGCCACACCCCTAAAAGTCACTCTCTTTCAGCTACTTATCTGCTCACAGCAGATTCTACCATGGAGGTGATTATAATATTGTCATGGTGAATAACTACATCTAGCTGCCAAGCCACTCAAAACTATTGCCCAGCTAAGGTGACATACAACCTTAACTGCCATAGTACCTAACAACAATTATCGTTCTTAACCGAAGCATATAAATCAGTGAGATATTAGTGCAAATATATTTGGTTGATGTCTGCTTTTCATTTCAGTAAGCATTCCTACTATGTGTTTTGGTTAAATCCTCTCTGATATGAAGTATAATTTAAACAGCATATAGGGGAAAACAGCAAAGGTCACTAAAGATCATTAAAGACCTCTGGGTCAGCAAGGATAGATTCCAGGTTACATATGGATTTTCTACTTGTAGAAACTTAAAGCAACTTGCTCAATAGTGATGTAAAGAGCTTTCATATAATTGTCTTATCACTTGTGGCTCTGACATAGATGGAATTCCCTAAATGTTACTGGGGAGAAATCTTTAGGTACATTTTGATAGATTCAATTTATGTATTAGATTATTTTATCGGCAGAGGTTTCATTTACATTTTTCCCAGAGTCACCTCAAGGCATGTAAAATAGGAGTGCTAAGAGAATACACCCACCTGTCTGTTAATTTGTCATATTGTATTGGCTTGCATGTTGCTGTAATGTTGAAAACTATGCCAGAAGTATTTCAAATATCAGCAGTCACCCATGGTGGATAGGTTTCAGTGTAGCTTTCACATTACAACAAACTAGAAGAAAGGCCTGGCAATTGACTTCTGAGAAGCAGGCAATGAAAACCTTATGGATTGCAATGGAATAGAGTACTAGAATATGAGCTGTCTTAGTTGGAAGACACTCAAAGTACACCATGGCTGCAACAATGGACTTAAGCATACTAATGATCATGAAGCTGGTATAGGAAGAGGCAGTGTTTCAGTCTATTGTACTTGGGGTTGCCGTGAATTGAGCTGATTTGATGGCAACTAACAACAACAGGAGAGCCTATGGATTTATTTTGTATGTATGGAAGACCAGTTTTATTAGTCAAATTTTGAACTTCAGCTTAATTATTTCCCTTTTTTGGACTCTAAATTTTCTCAATCTTTCTATTTTTCATAGAGTCTTGTTCATTTTTGATCCTGAAAGTTTCCTCTAGACCAGAAGTACATGATAGAGAATAGAAAATGCTCAGAGTCAGTGGAATGGGGGATGAAATAAATCATAGAAACTCACATTGAGTTATATGACCCCTGGAATAGAATTTGAAGATGAGTGTTCCAAATTTTCTTTGTCCAGATGACGGACTAATAAGAAATCAATCAATCAGTCAATCAAACTCAATCAATGAGAATGAAGTGAAGCTCATCTGAATGGTGATGGATGGTACTTGAAAGTGAATTAGTGACTGATTTGGAAGAATTTCAGAGGAGTGGAGCTAACAATGGAAAATCAGGTTAACTTGTATATATTGACAACAACAAACTCTCTCCAATAGCCTCCAAATGCCTGTGAAGCTGACCCAGATGCTGCTTCAGATCTGATGGATTAAAACAAATCCATCTGAAATCATTTTTTTTTTTCAACTCTGTAATTTTTTATAATGACACATATCAATCCTGGAAACCTATACTTAAGTATCTGAATATATCTGCATAGAGGCAAACAACTCCCAACAATACTTCCATGACAATATAATGTTGGCTGCTAATTGGAAAAAACACAAGTAATAATTAGAAGGCATTCTGCTGTTTGCTGGGCCTGGTGGCGCCTTCCCTACATGGTTACAACACTCAGATCTGTAGGTGAAGCACCTGGTTTAAAAATCTTTGACAGGTGGGGCTAGCAATGCCTATTTACTTGTTGTTTTAGTCATGTAATATCTATGCAAAAGCTCAAAAATAAAGCCAAGTTAAAAGTAGTCATTAATATGACCACTGCTGGGACCTCATCAACCCCTTAGAGACAAATTCTCTCTCCTGTCAACCTACCCTCAAGGCCCTTCCAAGGTGCTGTCCATTCTCTGTGTCCTCTCAAGACCATGGTGGCAGGCAAGCTTCTCTCACCAGGTCTTGAACTGTCAATGCCTCAGCAAGGTGATTGCCAAATAGAAGAGGGACATTTTATAATGCATCCTGAAATTCTGTCAGGCCCAGGCTTTCAGCAGATTTGAGTAAGCAAAACTAAGGCAAAGAAAGAATACATGGCTCACATTCTCTCAGCCACTTCAGACCAATATTCCTGCCCATGTTTTAATTGGACTACAGCACTGGATGGAGATAGATGAGTATTGCAAATGCATTAGGAATTTATTCATTCTAGGAAGTTTTTATGTTGGAAAACATATCTATGAGTGTTTCATATTCTCCTGTATCCATTTCTCTCCCAGTTCGGTACTGTTAGGAAACACAGCCGAATGCTTGGGAGTCTCTTTTTAATCTTAGATTCCTCACAGATTTTTACCTCCCTGTCTTTTTCTTTCCCTCAACAAGCAGAGAATGCCAGTAGACTTTGAATGCTGTTGCCTGGGGTAGATATCTTCTCCCTGGCTCAGCCTGCCATGGCTTTGTTGTGCAGCAGGCGGCTGGTTACTGTGATACCCTGGGGTGACTGGAATGGCTCTGACAGTACCCTGGTGGACTGAGCTTATTAGTCACAGATGACTTCTGGGTTTCAGGGGTTTGTTCTGTTTTCCTTCTTTGCCAACAGCATATAATTGAGGACCAGATGCTTTTAGTCAGCTTCTTCAGTATACAAGGAGTTCCAAAACTATTATAGGAGTATAATGCTCCAAACCAAACTCACTACCATTGAGTTGATTCTGACTCATAATGACCCCCAATGGGTTTCTGAGTCTGTAAATCTTTACAGAAGTAGATTGCTTTGTCTTCCTTCCACAGAATGGCGACTGGTGGGGAAATTTGACCTGCTGACCTTCTGGTTAGCCGCCAAATGCCTTATCCACTACACCACCAGAACTCTTTAAGTTTCCCCTGTGAATGCTAGAGAAAGTATACACCTTTCAAAGGAGCAGATTCTCATATCAATACTTTCTCTTTAAGCACAGCATGGACCACTGTTTTGGGATGGTGGGGAAAGCATGAATATGAATATGGTGGGGGACATGAATATATATTTTAAGCAGTATAAACTAGTGCATGGAGTCTGTGGTGCAGTGAATTACTTAACATGAATCTTCTAGCCGTGGTCTTTGTGACTCTCATCAGATGACTGGGTGGGACTATGTAAATATGAGGTGTTTTGTGGTCCACCAAGGGAATTGGATAGCTTGTTAATGATGTCAGTGAGGTACATGGCACTCTTTTGGGGGTTGGACCATGGAAATAAGATGTATGGAACCCTAACGTGGGGATTGGTCAGTTTTGCCATTCCTCTAGGCTTAAAATGAGCCATCCTAGAGGCAGAAAAGGGGAATCTCACTGCCACCAAGAGAGATAAGGTGGAAGTGGAGCATGTCCTTTGGACCTGAGATCCCAGCACTGAAGAGGAGGCAGAGAGATGGCAGCAGAACCAAGAGACTGACACTAGCCAGAGTGGAGGGCTTGCCGGCCCATGGAGTGAGAATGCTGTAGCGCCTCTGGGCAGGAGGCTTGCTGGCAGAGTACGATGTGCCCTACCTGTAATGCTAAAAGAGATTTGTAACACTTGCCAGAGCAGAGCAGTGGCCAGGTCGAGGGAGGCCAAGTATCAAAGAGAGGAGGCCTACAGGTATGGCAGAGAGGAGGCTGTCCTGATTGAAGAATTGTATCTGGAGCATTCCACCTGAATCATAACCTGTTACTTCCCTAATGAAACCTATGTTGTTGTAATAAACCCCATTAAAAAAAAAAAAAAAAGAAGTCACTGCCATCGAGTTAATTCTGACTCATAGTGACCCCCTTTGGGTTTCTAAGGTGGTAAATCTTTACAGAAGTAGATCACCCTGTCTTCCTTCTGTGGAGTGGCTGGTGGGTTTGAACCACCAACCTTCTGGTTAGCAGTCAGGTGCCTTAGGCACACCAGAGTTCCTTAAAAAAAAAACAAAACCCTAGCTGTGAGTATTTTTTTATGAGTTCTGTGTCACCATTGTAACAAATTACTGAACATAGCAGAGAAGCAGAGAGTGTGTTGGGAGGGACAATTGGTGTCAGAATTGGCAAAAAGTTTGGAGAGTGGTGCATGTCTGATTTCAGCCTCATGGGCACCAGCCTTGGGCTGCTGGTGTTGATAGTGATTCTGTCTCCCCCTTGTGAAGTTAGAGGAGGTTGGAGGATACCACACCCATGTCCTTTTTGCAGAGCACCTGGGTGGTGCAAATGATTAACACAGTTGACTGCTAACCAAAAGATAGGAGGTTAGATTCCACCCAGAGGAACTTGGGAAGAAAGTCCTGGTAATCTTCTTCTGAAAGACCAGCCACTAAAAATCCTGTGGAGTAGAGTTTGACTTTGACAAGTATGGTTACCATAAATCAGAGTTGACTTGACAGCAACTCATTAAATTAATTCCTGTTTTTGAAGACAATTTGGCTTATCTATCAAGATTTAAGGAGCTCTGGTGGCATAGTGCCTAAGGCACTTGACTGCTAACCAGAAGGTTGGTGGTTCAAACCCACCAGCCACTCCTCAGAAGGAAGGTTGGGCAATCTACTTCCATAGTGATACTGCCTCAGAAACCCAAGGAGGGATCACTATGGGTCGGATCTGACTTGATGGCAGTGTGTCGTAATTGTTGTTGTTGACCAAGATTTAAGGAGCTCTGGTGGTGTAGTGGTTAAGGCATTTGGCTGCTAACCATAAAGTTCAGCAGTTTGAACCCACCAACCCTATGTGGAAAAAAGATTGGGCATTCTGCTTCTGTAAAGCTTTTATAGCCTCAGAAACTTGAAAGGGGTCACTATGAATCAGAATTTATTCCGTGGCAGTGGGAGTTGGCAAAATTTAAGGGAGCTCTGGTGGTGCAGTGGTTAAAGCATTTTAGTTGCTAACCAAAAGATCAGCAGTTTGAAATCACAGCTGCTCCATAGGAGAAGATGAAGCAATCTATTTCAGTAAAGACTTACAGCCTAGGAAACCTTTGATGGGGCAATTCTACTCTGTCCTATAGGGTCCCTATGGGTTGGAATATTCGACTTGATGGCAGTGGGTTTGGCTTTTTCTGGTATATAGATTTGAAACACACATACTGGAATTTCACTTCTAAGAATGTACCCCAAAGGCATTCTAGCATATGTGCTCAAGAAAGAATGTACAAGGATGTTCATACAACATTATTTACAACAAGAAAAGACTGGAAACAATCTAAATGTCTATTTAACAGGAGACTGATGAAATAAGTTATTGAGCACCCATACAGCAGATTCTAACAGCTATTAAGTGTGAGGCAGAGATCTGTGTACCTATATGGAAAATTTCCAGAGCTTCAAACCAGTTCATTCTGGTTCATCCCTGTGCTGAGAATTTGCATTTCCACCCCAGAAATGCTGAACCAGAATCTGTAATTCAACAAGAATCACCTAGGGACCTGTAGGAATCACCTGGGGATCTTGTTAAATGTCCATTCCGATTCAGTGTATCTGGAGGGGAAATGCAAATTCTCAGCAAGGGGTTGAACCAGTTTGAGGCCTTGGAAATTTCCAAGGTATACTAGGTGCCTAAGAAGGGGCAGAATGATGCTAACATTTGTGTAAAAAAAGGTCTGTGCACATAAGAGTGCTTGTATAAACCAAAACCAAAATCACTGCCGTCGAGTCAGACCCGACTCATAGCAACCCCTCCTTGGGTTTCCGAGGTGGTATCACTATGGAAGTAGATTGCCCAACCTTCCTTCCTAGGTAGTGAGTTTGTTTTTTCTTTATACAAGCACTCATGTATACACAGCCTCCCCCCCCCCTTTTTTTTTTAACACAAATGGTAGCATCAGTCTGCCCCTTAGGTGCACCCTATCTGGGAATACTGCTGTCAGCAGTTGTTTCTGATAAGGAAAACTGAGGGAAAGGGGTTGAGAGAGTCGTACTTTGCATTGTATGCCTTTTTACAAAGCTTAACATATTTTCTCTGTGTATGTAATTCTTACAAAAAAAAAAAAAGGGTAATTAAACAAACAGGAAAATGTTCATTTTTTGTCTTCTCTTTAGGACTTCCTACTGTGTTTGGGGTCAGGTAGACCTTTAGTTCTGGCTACTACTAACTAATTGTGTGATACTCAACAAATTATTTAGTATTGTTCAGAAATTCATCTTATTTTTTTTTTCTTGTAAAAGAGGTTAATAATATCTCAAGAATTATCATTAGGCTTAAAAAAGATAAGATCTCTAGCACAATGGTTAGGATATAACCCTTCATAGTGGTGTAGTGTCTAAGACATTTGACTGCTAACAAGAAGGCTGGTGGTTCAAACCCACCAGCCACTCCTTGGAAGGGTTACTGAAAACTCAAGAAGGGATCGCTGAGACTAATTGACTTGACAACAGTGAGTTTGGTTGGTTTTTTTTTTTTTAGGGCCTTGATGAAAGTGAATTTCCTTCTTTTTTTTCCAGGCTGCAGGAGGTGATGTTGGTAGGATAAGGCTCTCTAGCACCTTGCTGCAACCAAAAATCTTCCCTCGTCCTTTGGGAGCATGTCTTCTCCTCATAACACACTGAAGGTTTTATGGCTTACTAGGCTAAACCAAACAAACAGAAAAAGACAAAGAGATACCACAGTGTAAATAAACAAAGCCTCTTCTCCACCAGTGTTGTGATTCAAAACAGATCTCCAATGAGGGCTCCAGGCTGGTGTTAGAGCAGGTGGGGTGTTGCTGAGCTCTCAGCGTCTTCCCCAGGGTCCCCAGCATTTTATGATTCTCTGTGACTGTGACCCTTAGGCCCCCTCTGGGGTCCTCTTAATTCTGGCAGCTGCTCAGTCCAGGAGGGACCAAACAGCCACGGAGCTCTCCAGAAGTCTTTTTCCCTAAAGTCTCATGAGGCCTTTACTTTCTCGAAGAGTCTTTTTCTTCCTTTTTATTTTTGGTTTTCAAACATGTGTCTCTCTTATTTTGGTGGGAAGAAGGTGAATTTTGAATGAACCACTCTCTGGGGGAACTGCTGTGGCAATGGAGCACGTGTGTCTGGATTTGTGCATGTTTCTTTTTGGAAATTGGCAGAGAATGTGAAGTAACTAAAATGTTTTGCTTTGGTCCCTGGCTGCTGTATACCATATGCCAGCTAGTTTCACAAACACCAATTCTTTCCTTCAGATGCTGGCAGAAGCCTGAGGCCATGGCCTGGAATTCACAGAAGACTAAGTTCTTTGAGCTCTGGAGAGAGGCCAGATTCCCATCCATTCTTCCCAGCTTTCAGAATTTGTTCCAGTGGACAGGTTCAAAGTGTATCTTATGGTTCTTTGCACCTGTTCTTTGCAGAAGATTCCTGGTTGTTTGCACCTGTCTCCCTGACGACTCACCACATTGCGCTGTCAATACCCATTTGCAATGTAGGGTTAGGTTGGAGTGTGCTAGCTTTGGAAGCAGAGTGGCTTGGATTTGAAAGCCAACCTTGCTACTTTCTAGCTGAGTAAGTTACTGAATCTCCCAAAGCCTTAGTTTCTTCTTCTGTGGTATAGGGGTGATAACAGTACCTACCTCATGGGGCTGGTATGCTCAGCAGAGTGCCTGGCACCCAGCAAGCACTTGGCCAAGGTAAGTGCTAGCTCTGACCCCGACTGTCTTTCCACTGGGCAGTGAATTCTTACAGGGTGGGCACTGTCTTTTCCTTTATTTTATCCCAAGTGCCCAACACATTACTTAGACATTTGATCAATAAATGAATCGTGAATGAATTAGGCCTTCAAACTAGGCCATTCTTGTTCAACCCCCCAGAGTAGAATTTGCATTTTCACCTCAGATATATGGAATCAGAATCTGCGTTTTTGACAAGATTCTTAGAGATGTCCAGAGGATCCTCATGTACACATAAGAATCACCTAGGGATCTTGTTAAAATATAGATTCTGATTCAGTATATGTGAGGGGGAAATGCAAATTCTCAGCAAGGGATTGAACTGGAATGAACCAGTTCAAAGCCCTGGAATGAATGAATGAATGAGCTTCTTAAAGCAGAATTGCAGTGTGACTGATTCTGTAACACATTTAGCATTATCATTTGATTGGCATTCATGGAAGACCCCTTTCTAATGTCATTTCCTTCTTGGCTACTTCTTCTTTCCTTTTAGAAAACTCCCCTGATTTCATTTCACTGCTTTTATGACCCTATTTTATGTAGTTTAAAAGTATACTTTACATGTTTTATATGGTTTTTGTTTACCGTTAGCAAATCCAGTTAGTAGTTGCCATAGAGTCAATTTCAACCCATAGCAACCCTATAGGACTGAATAGAATTGCCCCATAGAGTTTCCAAGGCTGTAATCTTTACAGAAGCACGCTGTCACATCTTTCTTTCATAGAGCAACTGGTGGGTGTGAACAGCTGACTTTTGAGTTAGCAGCCTAATGCTTAACCACTGTACAGGGCTTCTTTTCTTAACGTACTGCTAAATAAATAGGAATAATCAGATGCCAACATTTCCTATAAATATCAGTAATGGGATTATAAAGAGACGTAATTAGAGCTTTTCTATTTCTAAAAGAGAAACTTCTTAACTCCTGCTTTTCAGACATGACTAAAGTAGGCTGTGATGCCATATTGCTAGCTTTAATTCTTAGAAAAAAGAGTTGGAAGAGACCATAAAGGCCACTCAGTCTAACCCCTTCATTTTACAGATCCTGCATGGCTCTGGAATCAGAGCTGACTAGCAGCAGTGTGGGACCTAGAAGCCAGATGCATGTCCTAAATTATTGTTCAGTGATTTTTCTAAATCATTTAATACATTTTCATCTACACTCAATATTTAGGGGTTAAATTGGTGCCTAAGGAGCTCTGTTGGCATAATGGTTAAGTGTTAGGGTGCTAACTGAAAGGTGGGTGGTTCAAACTCACAAACCTCTCCGAGGGAGAAACATATGGCAGTCTGCTTCTATAAAGATTTGCAATCTTGAAAACCATATGGGTCAGTTCTACTCTGGCCTATAAGGTCATTATGAGTTGGAATTTACTTGATGGTGATGAGTATTAATGGATATTCTGATATCATTATTCTTAATTTAAATAACTTGGGGATTGGTGATGGAAGATTGATTTTATTGGGAAAATTTCATAGGCAGTGGTGGTATGTGCCAAATTATTCAAATTAAATAAAACAAAAATGATGGATACAATGTTTGGGATCATCTATGACATGAGGGCCAATGTTTTATGACCTAATTTATATCTAGTTGTGGAGACAATTCTAAACCAAAACCAAACCAAACACATTGCCAAAGAGTCAATTCCTACTCATAGTCACCCTGTAGGATGGAGTAGAACTGCCCTACAGGGTTTCCAAGGTTGTATTTTTATAGAAGCAGACTGCTAACTCTTTTTCCTCTGAAGCAGCTGGTATATTCGAACTGCCATTATTTTGGTTATCAGCTGAACATTTAACCACTGCACTATCAGGGCTAGTGCATATGAAATGAGTGATGAACAATTTTACAGCTGTTTTGTTAAGTGATAGATTACATAATACAGAGAAAACATGTAAGTACCAAAGGAGTGAGAAAAGACTTTAGGGAGGAGGTGAGACTTAATGTAGGCCCTGAGGAATGAGTAGAGTTTGGATATGCAAGTGGAGAAGGAGAGAATTCCACACAAGAAAAAACAGCATATGTGAAGTTGTGGAGGACAGTGGAGCAGTGTGGGCATGTGTCTTGTGGGTTCATGGGAGACTGGTGTGGAAGCCAGTCTAACTGGAAAATAAGGCCGGGTCAATAGGGTGGAGTCAGATTATGAAGGACCTTAAAAGTCAGGCAGAAGAGATCAAACTTGTAGACTATAAGGAGCTCACCTTGTATTTTGAGCTAAAGTATGACTCTATAGAGGCCTGTTTTAGAGTGTCACTGGGGCAATAATTGACAGTCTGGGTTTGGAGAGTCTGGAAGGCTGTTTAGGAAGCACTTGAGTGCCTAGGTAGGAGATGGTAAGATGTCAGAGATAAGTGGAGATGGAAAATAAGGAGAGACTATAAAGACATTTCAGTAGGAATAATCACTGAAGTAACTGTTTAGATTTTGTAGATGAACAGAAGAAATGACTCCAAATTGGATCCAAGGGTTTAGCTTGGGTGACTAAGCTCAAAGAAGTTTGTGTTTGCTTAAATTCCATTTCCTGCCAAGACTAAAGTGAGCTGATTGCTATAATAGAACCTGTTCCTAGTTGGCAACCTTCCTCTCCCCACATCTCTTCTCTTCAGGTTACAGAGCTGTTGTGTTAAAGGCGTGTCTAATTTCCCTTAAGGAAAAATAATATTTGTAAAAAGTTGGCTGGTTCCTTGCACCTGCCTTCTGATTATTGTTGACTTTGCCACTTAGCTATCTCATTGTTAAGTATATAGGGAAAGATCCCTGGAGCCCATTAGTCACCACAGGTGGGAATGTATTTAATCTTTGGGAGAAAACAAAATTACTTACCTGGAATATTTGTTCTCTGACTAATAATGTAGTCACATTGATCCAACTTTTATTCCCAATGATTTCCCAAAGATTTTGGCATTGAGAGTGGGGATTTAGAAATGGTTCATCCACATATATGACCAAGGGAACCAGTGAGTGGACCTTGGTAATACTCATTAGGAGACTGATGATATTTTTAAAAGGTTCTAAGGCACAGAGGCCTGAAAATATTTTACATCCAAGTAAATTTTTGTTTTTCTGGTCTATCACTGCTGTATCTCCTTCATTCTGAGGGAAGCAGAAAAGGAGATAGGGTAGAAGGGGACTATGTTGCAAATTTTTCTAATGCCACTAAACATGTAAGTAGTAAAAATATTATTGTTATATTTTATTTAATCATTGAAGTATTCCTTTTAGGTAGATATAATTATCATTCCTATTTTACAGATAAAGATATAGAGGAATGCTGAGAGAGGTAATTGAGTTAGGTGTTGAACTCTAGCAATCTGACTTTAAACTCTGAATTTTTCTTGTTCCACTGTGGAAAGTATGGGCAGGAAGTCAAGCTCAGAGAACTTGCCAACTTGTTTACATGTTTTATTTTTAAATTATGTCACATTGGTTCTTTATGGATTGTTTGGACTTGTCTATTACAAGGATGCCAGAGGGTTATATATTTCTCTTTTGGCTATTAGCTCCTGTGAGCTAGCTATGCTACAAAACAGTCATCCTACAACTGTTTAAATTATCCAGCAAATTCAAATCCTTGTTTTGCTTCTGAAAAAAATGTGTATTTCACTTCTTTTTTTTACTATATTTAGCTGCCTAGAATGGTAACTTCTGCCTTCTTGATGGTAACATCTGATTGCTGATGTCAGATGGATCTTTGTTGAAAGCAGAGAATACCAGAAAGATGTCTACCTCTGCTTTATGTGTGGCTCATAACAAATTATGGATAATATTGCAAAGAATGGGAATTCCAGAACATTTAATTGTGCTCAGGAGGAACATGTACATAGACCAAGAGGCAATCATTTGAACAGAGCAAGGGGATACTGAGTCATTTAAAATTAGGAAAGGTGTGTGTCAGGGTTCTGTCATTTCCTTATATTTATTCAATCTGTATGCTGAACAAATAATCCAAGAAGCTGGACTAAATGAAGAAGGCATATGTCAAAAGGATTGGAGGAAGACTCATTAACAATTTACAATATACCATGATTCAAATTTGCTTGCTGAAAGCAAAGATTGGAATTACTTACTGATGAAGATCAAAGACTACAGCCTTCAGTATAGAATTCATCTCAATATAAAGAAAACAAAATTCTTCACAGTTGGATCAATAAGCAACACTATGATAAAAAGAGAAAATATTGACGTTGTCAAGGGTTTCATTTTACTTGGAAATACCATCAATGTGCATGGAAAGAGCAGTCAAGAAATCAGACAACATATTGCATTGGGTAAATTTGCTACCAAAGAGCTCTTTAAAATGTTACAAAGCAAAGCTGTCATCTTCGGGACTAAGGTGTGCCTGCCCCAGACTGTGGTAATTTCAGTAGCCTCATATGCATATGAAACTGGACAATGAATAAGGAAAACCAAAGAAGAATCGATGCATTTGAATTATGGTGTTTGCAAAGAATATTAAATGTACCATGAACTTCCAGAAGAAAGAGCAAATCTGTCTCGAAGGAAGTACAGCCAAAATATTCCTTAAAAGCAAAGATGGGAAGACTTCATCTTATATACTTTGGACATGTTATCAGGAGGAACCAATCTCTGGAGAAGGAGATCATACTTGGTAGAGGGTCAGTGAAAGAGAGGAAGACCCTCAAAAAGATGAATTAACACAGTGGCTGCAACAGTGAGCTAAAACATAGCAATGATTGTGTTGATGGCTCAGGACTGAGCAATGTTTCACTCTGTTGTACATAGAGTCATTATGAGTCAAAATCAATGTGATGGCACCTAACAATAACAACAACCTACTCTTTGGGACTTTGGCTTAAAGCCAAAGTAATTGCACAAGGGAAGAGTGAAATGGCAAAGTTTAGACTGTATCTCATATCAGCCATTTTTATAAGAGTGGCATTTTGGGAAAAATGTAGCCAGATAGTTATAGGAAATGTTGGTTTGCAAACACACTTGGTGTGATTTGATATGGTTGGACTCATTTTCTGCCCATTAGGGTTTCTTCATCAGCTTCACAGCTTGTCTTTTTTTTGCTTGTCACTCTAAAATAGAATTCTATGAATGGTTGCCTCTTTGTTACTTGAATATGTGTCAAAGGAAATATGCTAGGCACCAAGGAGAAATTGGTGGGCATTTCTTCTGCAGGTGGTATAATCATTGCATTACTTGATTGGCAGGGACCTTGAATAGTCAGCTTGTTCTTTCAAACTTATCCCTATTTTCTTGATATTGGCCCATTTAAAACATCCTCAGAAAAGGCACCACCTCATCCCATCTAAAGAGAGTACAACTTGGCTTTATTATTCATTCTAGTGTTTAGCAACTTATATTGTGTTTAAATAATAGAAAAAAGGAGATGATAAGGTTGATCCAACTATGTAACCATCTTGCTGTTTGTTTTGCCCGAATATACTGCCAGTTGAGTTGATTATGTAGACATAAGCTATTCATATGGACGAAGATGCTTAAGAGTTGTTCCCAGTTTGTGTAAGAGGATCAGGGCTAGATTTACACCCTTGGAAACCCAGTGGGGCTCACTATGAGTCAGAATTTACTCAGTGGCAGTGAGGTGATTCTAGGGGCCTTTGATCTAAGTGACTGAACTTTCCAAATGAAAGATTTATGCAGAATGAGTGGGGAAGCCCTTGAGATGTATCAGTTGCTAACCTATCTAAAAATGCAATATTTTACAAGGTTTTGAAGGATTTGGATTTAGTTATGTTATTAGCCCTTATGTATTAGCTTCACCTGCTATGAGGTTCATGAAGTAAACTCAGATCTCTATTGGTATTTGAAAGTAGGGAAGGCTGTTAAACCTTCAGTTTCTAAGTCCTGGGCTTGTGGGATGCATGGGTGTAGCAATGCCTGGTCCACCCATCTTCCCGTTCTCCACTCTGCAGCCTCAACTTTTCCCTTGCCACAGTCCAGCCCAGGCCTAGAAGTACATAGGTGGTCTTAGTTCTTCATTCCCTGGGCATGGCATAAGTCCTGCTACACATAGATTGAATGTGGTATACCAGATGTGAGTGCTATGTGACCTCTCTGTTGGATATTCTCCCCTGACATACTTTTTCTACCTCAGTTTACCAGCCTGATGTTCAGATTCATTACTGGATCTACAGCCTACCTGAGTCTTAGTCCATTTCCCCAGCATTCTGACTTACTGCCTGGATCTTGCTCCTCCCTCTCCTGTGGCCTGCTTCCTACCACTGAGTGGATCCTATAGCATGTGAAGTGAAACATTCTGTAGTGGCCAAAAGTCCAACTCTAGACTGAAACTTCCTGAATTGAAAGTTGGCTTGAGTACTTTCTAGTTTGGCAAGCTTGAGGAAATGACCTAACCACTCTGTACCTTAGTTTCTTCATCTGTAAAACAGGGAAATTCTTCTACATACCTAACAAAATTATAATAATTAAATGAGATAATACATGTAAAATTCTTAGAAAGTGCTTGATACATGTAAGCTGCTCTCATTATAATTATTACTGGCTTACTCAAAACCATGCCTCCATTGCTTACTTGATTACAAATATTATCTGCTACATGCAGTTGGAGAGTCTCTGGTTGACACAAATAGCACTTGACTGCTAGCTGAAAGCTCTGGTAGCATAGTGCCTAAGGCACTTGACTGCTAACCAGAAGGCTGGTGGTTCAAACCCACCAGCCACTCCTCGGAAGGAAGGTTGGGCAATCCTACTTCCGTAGTGATACTGCCTCGGAGGGGTCGCTATGAGTCAGGCCGACTGGATGGCAAATAACAACAACAACAACAGCTAGCTGAAAGATTGGCTGTTTGACCCCACCCAGGGACACATCTGGAGATAAGCCTGGTGATCTGCTTCCCAAAGAAGTTCTACTGTGCACACAAAGGGTCACCATGAGTTGGAATTAACTTGATGGCAGCTAACAACATGGAGTTGAGTTCCTCACCTCCTTTGAACGTTATTCATTATGCTAACAAGCCTATGAGGTTCCAATTGCCTCCCCTGACCCCATCCCCTTTGTTTCTGAGGACTCTGAGAACTTCTTGCTGAACTAGCTCTATTTCTGACAATTTGTTCTCAATATTCTTGTTTGCTTTTTTTCTGACTGAATTGTCTAAGTTCCTTTCAAATTCATAGGTTCTGCTTTCCAATCCCTCAATCATCTTTTTGTCTTCAGTTTAAATCTTTTCCAAATTCTTTTCTCATTGAAGTATTTAGACTGAATGCCCTTCAAGAAGGGCACAATCTAGGCTGAGGGTGGTGTGAAGATTATCTTGGAGTTTCTACCTGTTCTCCCTTATTCTCCTATAGAGTCATGCTAACTTGATGAATTTCAGGAAGCAGCTGTGGTTTTGTTGCTGCGACTCTGGCTCACTACTGAGAATTTTCTGTGTTTTGTTACATTATTTTTGTTGCACTATTTTACAAAAATGAATAAGATCTTCTCAAGAAATTGCCAATCTATAATGGGAGACTTAATGATAGGCTGCTCATTTTGCAGTGGGGGATATAAGGAAATAATTATGAAACAGGAAGAGAAGGAGTATTGCTATTTATTCAGCAGGTATTTAATTGGTACTTCTTTTGTGCTAGGCACTGTTCTGGGTGCTTAGGGGGATGTTAGTGAACAAAACAAAGGTCTGCACCATGGAAATTCTTCATCCAAGGTGGGTGCAGAAATCATTCTTTGTTTTTAATAAAAAATATTTTTGTAAAAATTTGGAGATGAGAAATATTTTAAGATATTTAAAGTTTAAACAGATCATTGAAGGTTAGGAATTACTATGTTTTGTAAGAAAGTTGGCAAAATACAGATGTTAGTGATATTTGAATTTGTAAATAATAAATATAATAAATAACACATGTAGTCAGCTTTTACCTTAATATACATTTTATATTTTCAAAAGCTAAACTAAGTAATGAAAAGTATTAGATTTTTTTCCCTCACATGTGGGACCTTGTGAAAAGTGTTGAGGAGGCTCTGAGATAAATTGTGCTTTGTAAGTTACAAATGCTTATTGTTATTATGTTAATATTCTTTAAAATTGCTAGTTCATATGTGATGTGTGTGATATGATTAACCCTAATGGGATGACTCAAATCTGTTAACAATTCCACTTTGTTATGTAATTATTTAACAAAGACACCCAGCCTTGTGAGATTCCTTAAGGATGTGCTTTAGATTATTTATGAAGAATTTTAAATAATCCCTCTCTCCAGGATAATTCAGTGATCGGCCATCCTTTAAGAAGGAATGATGATCTTTGGGATTCAAAGTGTCAGATCTTCCCTTATTACTATTTTCTGAGTAGGGGCCAAGATGATGCCCTGGCTTGAGAAGAGTTAAGGGTAATGGCAGCAAGGGTAGTGGGAGAGAAGGTATGACACCAGCTTGAAGATCATATTCTCCTCTTACCTATGTGGTAAAGTGGTCTAGTTCAGAAATTATTTCAGGACTTTCTGAAATAGCACAAGTGTCAGAGAACACAGAAAAGCAAGGGTAGTTTTGCCCCTGCCTTTAAAAGTACAAATTTCTCTTGGAAGAGTCATAATTTAATTGCTTATAAACTAATATCTTAATTGTTTGATAGGCAAGATAACCACTATGTTTTAAAATAGTTCTAATATTTTATGTACTAGCATTTTCTTCATCTTATAGCTTAGGAGACTGAGGCACAGATTGGTGAAGTCAGTTGCCCAATGTCAGTTAAATTGCTGAGTTGGGAATCAAGTCTGCCTTACTCTAAGAATCTATATTTTTTGTCAGGTGCTGTCAAGTTGATATCAATTCATAGCAACCCCCTGTGGCAGTGTAGAACTGACCCCTAGGGTTTTCATGGCAGTAGTCATTATGGAAGCAGATGACCAGTTCTTTCTACCTCAGAGCTACTAGATAAGTTCCAACTGCCAAACTTTTGGTTAGCAGCTATCTTGTATTGAATTGTGCCCCCCTAAAATACATGTCAACTTGGCTAGAGTACAGTTCTCAGTATTGTTTGGTTGCCCTCCATTTTGTGTTGTTATTGTTGTTAGGTGCCATCAAGTCGTCTTTGAGTCATGAAAAACCTCTTGGTCCTGTGCCAGCTCCACAATCCCTGCTATACTTGAGCCCATCGCCGCAGCTACTGTGTCAATCCGTCTCACTGAGGGCCTTCCCCTCTTTCGTCAACCCTCCACCTTACCAAGCATGACATCCTTCTCCAGGGAATGGTCCCTTCTGATAACATGACCAAAGTATGTGGAAAAAGTCTGGCCATTCTTGCTTCCAAGGAGCCTTCTGGCTGCACTTCCTCCAGGATAGGTCTGTTAGTTCTTTTAGCAGTCCATGGTGCTTTCAGCATTCTTTGCCAGCACCACAACTCAAAAGAATCAATTCTTCTTTGGTCTTCCTTGTTCATTGTCCAACTCTCACATGCACATGATGTGATTGAAAATATCACGACTTGCGTCAGGTGCACCCTAATCCTCAAGGAGACATCTTTGCTCTTCAAGACTTGAAAGAGGTCTTTTTTTTTTTAAAGAAGTCTTTCGCAGCCGACTTGCCCGGTGCTATATGTCTCATGTCTTGACTGCTGCTTCCATTAGTGTCAATTGTAGAAGTAAGCAATGTGAAGTCTTTGACAATTTCAATCTTTTCTCCATTAATCATGATGCTGCTTATAGGTCCCATTGTGAGGATTTTTGTTTTCTTTATATTGAGATGTAATCTATACTGCAGATGTATTCTTCAGTCTACATCAGTAAGTGCTTCAAGTCTTCCTCACTTCCAGCAAGCAAAGTTGTGTTGTCAGCATATCACAGGTTGTTAATGAGCCTTCCTCCAATCCTGATGCCACATTCTTCTTCATATAGTCCAGCTTCTTGGTTTGTTTGCTCAACATGTAGATTGAGTAAGTATAGGGGAAGGATACAACCCTGATGCATTCTCTTCTTGAAATTTAACCATGCAGTGTCCTCTTATTCCGTTTAAATGACAGCCTTCCAGTCAATGTACAGGTTCCTCATGAGTACAATTAAGTGTTCTGGAATTCCCATTCTTCTCAATGTTATCCACAATTTGTTATGATCCACACAATCAAATGCTTTTGCATAGTCAATAAAACACAAGTAAACATCTTTCAGGTATTCTCTGCTTTGAGCCAAGATGCATCTGACATCACTATGATATCCTTTGTTCCATGTCCTCTTCTGAACCCGGCTTGCCTCTCTGGAAGATCTCTGTCAATATAGTGCTGCAACCGTTTTTGAATTATCTTCAGTAAGATTTTACTTGTGTGTGGTATTAATGATATTTTTCAATAATTTCCACATTCTGTGGGATCACCTTTCTTTGGAATGGGTACAAATACGGATCTCTTCCAGTCAGTTGGCCAGGTAGTGGTCTTCCAAATTTCTTGGTATAACCAAGTGAGTGCCTCCAGTGGGGCATTCCTTTGTTGAAACATCTCAATGGGTATTCCACCAATAACTGGAGCCTTGTTCTTCACCAATTCCTTCGGTGCAGCTTTGACTTCTTCCTTCAATATCATTGGTTCTTGGTCATATGCCACTTCCTGAAATGGATGAAGATCTACGAGTTCTTTTTGGTACAGTGACTCTGTGTATTCCTTCCATCTTCTTTTGATGCTTTCTGGATCATTCAATATTTTGTTCATCGATTCTTTCAGTATTTCAACATGAGGCTTAAATTTTTCCTCAGTTCTTTCACCTTGAGAAATGCTGAGTGTGTTCTTCCCTTTTGGTTTTCTAACTCCAAGTCTTTGTACATTTCATTATAGTAATTGACTTTGTCTGCTTGAGCTGTTCTTTGAATTATTCTGTTCAGCTCTTTTATCTTGTCATTTCTTCCATTTGTTTTGGCTACTCTCTGCTCAAGTGCAAGCTTCAGAGTCTCTTCTGTCATCTGTTTTGATCTTTTCTTTTTTTCTCATCTTTTGAATGACCTCTTGCTTTCTTCATGGATGATGTTCTTGATATCATCCCACAATTCTGGTTTTTGTTCATTGGTATTCAATGCATCGAATCTATTCTTTATGGTCTCCAAATTCAGGAGGGATATAGTCAAGGTCATATTTTGGCTCTTGTGGACTTGTTTTAACTGTCTTTAACTTCAAGTTGAACTTGCATATGAGCAGTTCATGGTCTGTTCCACAATCAGCTCCTGTCCTGGTTTTGGCTGAAGATATTGAGGTTTTCTATCACTTCTTGCCACAGATGTAGTCAATCTGATTCTTGTGTATTCCATCTGGTGAGGTCCATGTATATAGCCACCATTTGTGTTGTTGAAAAAAGGTATTTGCAATGAATAAGTCATTGGTCTTGCAAAATTCTGTCATGCGATTTCTCGCATTATTTCTGTCACCAAGGCCAAATTTTCCAACTACCAGTGATTCTTCTTTGTTTCCAACTTTTGCATTCCAGTCACCAGTGATAATCAACACATCTTGATTGCATGTTCAGTCAGTTTCAGACTGCAGAAGTTGATAAAAATATTCAATTTCCTCATCTTTCGCTTTGATGGTTGGTGCGTAAATTTGAATAATAGTCATATTAACTGGTCTTCCTTGTAGACATATGGATATTATCCTATCACTGACAGCATTGTATTTCAGGACAGGTCGTGAAATATCCTTTGTGATGATGAATGCCACGCCATTTCTCTGCAAATTGTCATTCCTGGAATAGTAGATCATATGGTTGTCTGATTCAAAATGTCCAAAACCAGTCTACTTCAACTCATTAATGCTAGGACATCAATCTTTATGTGTACCATTTCATTTTTTACAACTTCTAATTTTCTTAGATTCATACTTCATATATTTCTTGTTCTGATTATTAATGGATGTTTTCAGCTGTTTCTTTTCAATTTGAATTGTGTCACATCAGCAAATGGAGGTCTCAGAAGCTTTACTTTATCCATATCAGTAAGGTTGGTTCTACTCCAATGATGCCACTCTTTCCCAGTCATATTTTGAGAGCACTCTGCCCTAAGTGGCTCATCCTCTTACACTGTATCAGACAGTGTTTTTGGGCTATTCATATAGTTGCCCAGCATTGTAACAGACAGTGTTTCTCTGGTATTCATAAGGTTTTCCCTGGTCAATTCTTTGAGAAGTGGATGGCCTTTATCCTAGTCTGTCTCAGTCTGCAAGCTGAGTCAAAACCTGTGCACCATATGCAACCCCACTGGCATTTGAAACACTGGTAGCACAGCTTCAAGCCTCACAGCAACATGCCACCACAGTACAACAAACTGACAGACAAGTTTGTCTCCCTTAGCTGTCTGAAACCTCCCCACCCTCCCCTTTCCTGGATCCCTCTGAAGCTTGCTTGTTCTCTCCTGGATGTCCTGGCTTTCCTTTCCTTTCTCCTCTGCTTTTCCTGCCACTTGTGGGTTAGAACTTGTGTCCCTCCCCTTACCTGGATCCCTCTGCCACTTGCTCACTCTCTCCTAGATGGTCTGGCTTTCTTTTCCTTTCCCCTCTGGTTTTCCTGCCACTTGGTTGTTGGGACCTGGGCCCCTCCCCTTACCTGGATCCCTCTGCTGCTTTCTCGCTCTCTCCTGGACACCTTGGCTTTTTGTGATATGTTGTAAATCCTAACCTCTATATGCTAATGAAGCGGGATAAGGGTGAGGTGTATCTTGAATCATAGGCTTCCAATAGAGTATGACTCAAGTCACACCTTTATTCAAGTCATGCTGTTTCTTGAGTCATACTTTTTACCTTAAAAGAGATCAAATGAGAAAGAAGAGAGCACAGAGGAGAGGGACCTGACTACCAACAAGAAAGGAGAACTGGAAGCATAGCATGCTTTTTGGACTTGATGTCCCTGTGCCGAGAACTTCCTAGACTCAGGGGGAAGATTGATACCAAAACACATGGAGATCTCCAAGGAACACTGGGCCCACAGATGTTGAAAGGAGACAAAGATCATCATCCCCTCAGAGCCAATAGAGAAAGCCTTCCCCTAGAGGGCTGAATTCAGGCTTCTAGCCTCCTGAACCATGAGAGAAAAAACCATGAGAGCCATTCATCTCTGGTATTTCTGGTATAGCAGCACTAGATAACTAACACAGCTGCCAACCGCTTAGCCATTGTGCCACCAGTGTTCCCTGGTTCTGATATTGTAGTATATTTAAATTAAATGCTAAAATGTTTAAAAAATAATAAGAAGATTTAATTATTTTAAAAAAGATAGAGTGGAAGTTTATAAATTCAGAGTTAATTCAACAAACTTACTGAAAACCCAGCCTGTGTCCAGCATTGTACTAAGGTCATGTGAACACAAAAACTAAGACATATGTCCAATTCTCAAGGAACACAATAGAGTGGAGGGAGGTTGTCATAAATATGACACCAAATAAATAGTATTCAATGCTATAGATTGTTTATCAGCTAGAGTTTCTCAAATTATTATGAGGGTAGACTGTTTCCAGGAAGTTTTATTATCAGGTACTCTCCCTTTTGCTTTTTACCCTGTGTTTTTGTGCTCTTAGGTTTTAATTGTATTTGTGGTATTTTTGCAAGTCATATGCAATTCTTTGAAAAGTACAAAATATGTTTTTAAAATCAATCAATAAAGATAATCCTCTGATAAAATAAGATTTGAATACACACATCAGAATAATCTTAAACCATCATATATAAACAATGCTTAAACAATTGGACTATTCAGAAAAAGGCTCACAGTGTCTTAGCTGGATGAGTTGTCAAAAGTACGTTTTTTTCCTGATTTAAAGGGATTATCACTGGACAATTTCCTTGCATTCAAACACTTCAGTCTTCTGTTCTTACTGTAGCTGAGGTACAAAGAATCTGGCTAGGATTGAGATGGAGAATTCTCCAGGTGGGAAGCTGAGTGAAATTGTAGTTTTAGAGGGTAATGAAGATGTGCAGGACTGGACAATGTTTTGTTCTGTTATACATAAGGTCATTATGAGTTGGAGCCAACTTGATAGCAACTAACTACAGCACAGGATGAGGAAAAACTCACCAGCCAGTCCTCAGAAGGAAGATTGGGCAATCTACTTCCATAGAGATACCACCTCAGAAACCCAAGGAGGGGTTGCTATGAATTGGATCCAACTCCATGTCAATGAGTTTTTTGTTTGTTTGTTTGTTTGAGGTAATTAGGGAAGGAGATCATTAAAGACTTGAAAGGGTCTGATGTTTGGCAGCAGGTAGGAAAAGTAAGTTTTCATTCAATAGCTCTAAAGTTATGAATATAGCTTAAATCTTTCCAATTCTAAAAGTCAGGTGAGGGAGAATTTTGTGTGGGCTGAAAAAAGCCACTTTCTAAAGGAGCCGCTCTCACCCAGAGTGCAAAAGACACTTTTTAGCAGGAAAAGCCATTGCCTGGTGCAAGAGACCTGAAGCCTTGGCAGCCAGATGCACACAGCTCCTCCTCTGCAGAAGTGCCAGCAAGGAGAGGCTTTCAGAGAATGTTTGCACAGGAGACCAGAAATCTTGGTTCCTTAAGTTCTAAATAAGGAGATTCATTCTGACTAGGATTCCTCTTAGGAGTGCTGGTAGCACAGTGCCTAAGGCATTTGACTGCTAACCAGAAGGCTGACAGTTCAAACCCACCACCACTCCTCAGAAGGAAGGTTGGGCAATCTACTTCTGTGGTGATACTGCCTCAGAAACCCAAAGAGGGGTTGCTATAAGTTGGGTCTGACTTGACGGCACATAATAACAATAGGATTCCTCCTTAGTGAATCCTTGATGACTCCAGAGACAGTAGCCTTTTGATTTCATTATGTTATTTAAAAGAATGTATTGAAGGAAAGGCTAATGAGACTCCATGACTGACAGTATACCACAAGAAAAGATGAAATTTTTGTGCCTTTTGTCAGCACTGTTCCCACTATTTTATACACCACTAGCTCTGGTAGCATAGTGGCTAAGGCACTTGACTGCTCACCAGATGGCTGGCGGTTCAAACCCATCAGCCACTCCCCGGAAGGAAGGTTGGGCAATCCTACTTCTGTAGTGATACTGCCTCGGAAACCCAAGGAGGGGTCGCTATGAGTCAGGGCTGACTCGACGGCACATAACAACAACAACAACAACAAGCCAGAATCCATAGGAGCTCTGTTGTGACAGTGCCTAAGGCATTTGACTGCTAACTGGAAGGTTGGCAGTTCAAACTTACCAGCTGTTCTGCAGAAGGAAGATGGTGCAGTCTACTTCCGTGAAGATTGTTGTTGTTGTTGTTGTTTGCCGTCGAGTCGGCCCCGACTCATAGCGACCCCTCCTTGGGTTTCTGAGGCAGTATCACTACGGAAGTGAAGATTACTGCATTGGAAACTGCAAAAACGGCAAGGAGGCCACATGTTCTGACCTCCTCTAACCCTACAAGGGGAAGGCAGGATTACCAGCAGCAACCCAAGGCCTATTACTGCAAGGCCAGACATGCTGCCTCCCTCCAGCCCTTTTACCAACCGTTCCTCCCAAAGCACCCACCACCTCTCTCCTGGGTTCGATAATTCACTGCAGTGGCCACACAGAACTCACAGATTATGGGGTTTATTAAGGAAGCACCAAGCTACAACTCAAGTTCAAGAAAAATGCTCAGTCTCTCTTCCAGCCCACCGTCCCTCGGCCAACAGTCTCTCACAGTCTCTTTCCCAGCAGCACTGGTCCCTCGGTGTCTCTCTCAGCAATGCGTGTCTCTTGTGCCTCTTTCCCAGCAACGCCTGTCTCTTTCAGGGGCGCGTGTCTCTTTCGGCAGCACGTCTTCCTCAACCAGCAGTCAGAGAGCGTTCTGCCTCCAGGAGGCCTCCTTTTAGCCCGGAAGGGTGGTCAAACTAGCCAATCACAGCATCAGAACTCTAAGCACGTGAGAGAGAGTGGGCACCTCCCAGAACATTGTATTGTGCCACTCCCAACAGAAATAACCCAGATGGATAGCTTCAGCAATCAGGGGCTGCTCAGTTGCTCATACAAAATCCCACCTTGGAGTTTACAAAGACTTATGGGTAGAAAAGCCACACTAAGTAATTTACTACACCGCAGAAACCCAATGGGGGTTGCTATGAGTCGGAATCAACTTGGTGGCACTGAATTTTTTTTTTTTTTTTTAATTTGTTTGTTTTAGCCAGAATCCATGAGTGAGCCCTGGTGGCTCAATCATTAATCACTTGGCTACTAACCAACAGGTCAGCTGTTTGAAACCACCAACCATTCCATGAGAGAATAATATGGTAGTCTGCTTCTGTAAAGATTTATAGCCTTAGAAACTCTATGGAGCTGTTCTACTCTGTCCTATAGGGTTGCAATGAATCACAATTGACTTTATGCCAATGGGTTTTTCGCCTAAAATGCTTTGACCTTCCTGGAATTTCAGTGAGAATTTCAGATATCCAAAAACCATTTTTAAAACACCATTTGTAATAATGAATGTATATAAATAAGAACAGTTTAATTTTCATTTCTTGGAAGGTAAATAAATAGGTTATTTCAAGGTACAGCAAACCTGGTCTTCTGTATATAAATGCAAGACCAGGTAGAGCAGTAGAAAGAGAAGAGAAATCTAAGTGGGATATACTACAACCTTGTGACTCCAAGCATGGCTCATGGACCAACAATGTCTGCAAATCTGAGAGAATCCCAGACCCCATTCCAACCTACTGTGCAAATGATCCCCAGATGACTTCTATGAACATTAAAGTTTGACAACACTTCTCTAGAAGTCTAGAGAGACAGGGTTCTGACTAGATCTACAACTGCTGGGCCTCTCAAAGTTTACATGTTTAAAACTCACATGGAGAGTTTGTTGAAAAAGCAAATTCAGAGCCAGCATCAAAGAGACTCTGATTCTGTGGGCTTGGGTGGTACCTCAAAACTCTGTATTTTTAACAAGTTTTCTACTGTTTCAGATACAGGTGATCATTAGATTACATTTTAAGAAACCTCTGCATAGTACTTTGATGATGTGGTGAAAAAAGGGTATGATTAAAAAATAAAATCTATTGAAGCAGTAGACCAGCTTTCTGTCTGTCTGGTAATAGTATAATTGAGATCCCTGTCTAGACATGAGAACTGGTTGTAGGACTCTCAAGCACTTATCTTTTTAGTTGCATCTGTGTTATAGTTGGTTGTCCTTGGTTGGTGGAAATGATTAACCACTTGTCTACTAAACAAAAGGTGTAGTTGAAATCCACCCAGAGATGCCTCAGAAGAAAAGTCTGGCTATCTTCTTCCAAAAGATCACAGCCTTGAAACTTGAAAACTCTATGAAGTACAGTACCATGAGTCAGAATAATCAAACTGCACACTTAAATGAATGAGTTTTATTATATCTAAATTATACCTCAAAAACCCAAAAACCAAACCCACTGCCATCAAATTGATTCCAACTCATAGCGACCCCACCTTGGGTTTTCAAGGCTGTTAATCTTTACAGAAGTTGAGTGTCCCATCTTCCTTCTGTTGTGCTCAATGTAAAAAACATTCATTGAATTTCTGCTAAATCTTGAACTCTGAGACAAGATTGCCTGGGTTCAAATTATAGGTCTACATTTTCTTAGCAGCATAACTTTGAGTAAATTATGCAACCTCACTGAGATTCATTTCCCCTTCTGTAAAATGGAGATATTAGCAGTGCCACCACTCATCTGTCAGTTTGCTGCACTGTGCTGGTTTGCATGTTGCTGTGATATTCAAATCTGTGCCACTGGTATTTCAAATAGTAGAAGGGTCTTGATGGACAGGTTTCAGTAGCACTCCCAGTTTAAGATAGACTAGGAAGAAGGACCTGGTGATCTACTTCTGAAAAAATTGGCCAGTGAAAATCTTATAGATATCAGTGGAACATTGATGTAGTGCCAGACAATGAGCCCCTCAGGTTGGAAGTCACTCAAAATATGTTGGGGTAGAACTGCATCCTCAAAGTAGTGATGACCTTAATGACATGGTGGAGTAAAGCATTTGGGACCTTCATTTGCCAATGTGGCATGACTTAAAATGAGAAGAAACAGCTGCAAAAATCCATCAGTAATCAGAACATGGAACATATGACGTATGAATCAAGGAAAATTAGAAGCTGTCAGAAATGAAATGAAGGGGGCCTTCTGGCAAGATGGTGGAATAGGCAGACATGTTACCCAGACTCTCTACAACAAAGACCTGAGAAACCAAAAA
>NW_006921680.1:3403943-3407824 GCF_000298275.1 Orycteropus afer afer | reverse complement strand
AATGAAGGGGGCCTTCTGGCAAGATGGTGGAATAGGCAGACATGTTACCCAGACTCTCTACAACAAAGACCTGAGAAACCAAAAAAAAAAAAAAAAAAAAAAAGATAAAGAGGATAATTCTGGAACCCTGAACTTCTAAGGAAAAGAGAAAAAGGTAGATCAAATATTGATTAGAAAAAACTGAATGAAAACAGTAAACAAGGAGACATATGGAGCCATGAATTGTCAACTCACCTGGCATAGCACAATCATTTTGAATTATTGAAAGCAGCATTGTCCTAAAAGCAGAAACAAGATAATTGGCTCTACTCACCTAGGACTGCACTGATGTTCACACTGGTATGATCATCCTTTTCTACCTGACACCTTCTTGGTGACCTGAAGTGAAGCCACCCTCATCCCCACCCATCTGGTGACCAGTGCCATCCTTCCCTCATGCTGCCCCTGCTCCAGCTGAGGTTGGAGGTGTGTCTTTGTTGATTGAATGCCAAGTGCATGCCACCTCTGCATTTGGAGACACATACTCTCCTAGGCAGTAGAAGGGCCATCCCAGACTGGTTGTGCCACCCCTTACTGCCTCCTTGGGCTGGTGAAGCATGCCAACCTGGACAAGGTGCCTCACCCCCTCCTCCTCTGCAGCCTGCTGAGGTGCCATCCTAGACCAGACACACTGCCCCTGCTGCCCAACTTTCTCCTTTCTTTTCTCCCCTTGTTATTTATTTATTTTATTGCATTATTATTATTATTTCCAAACCAGTGGAAGACAGTAATCACATCCATACTTGCCCCTTCTGTGGCCTTGCCCACTGGGTGAGTGCCATTACCCACTCCTGCTCCACTTGATCAGTGACAGATAGCAAAAACCAGCCCAGCCCACCCTCAATTGCTCTACATGAACAACAAATAGAACTGCACCCACCAGAAGACAGGTGGTGCATGCCTAAGTGTTGCCAAACCAGCAAGCAGAGTAGCACGTACATCTTGCTTATCCAGATACATCAAAACAAAATAAAGTATAAAACTAGGGTGAAACACATAAACTTACAGTCATTAAATTCAAATACCACATTGTCTTGGAGAAAACAAACAACCTCAGTTCACACAAAGAAACCAGACAAGGTGGCTCAAACAAATAACCAAAATGCATAGCCAGGAATCTTTCCTGAGGAAGAAATGATATTGGAATTACCTGATAAATAATTCAGAAGAATAGTATTTCAGTTCCTTCAATGAAATGAGAGGGAGATCAAGGAAAACAGACAAAATCAAGGAAAACACAGGCAAAGGGTAGAATAATTCAAGAAAACAATACAACAACACATTGACAAAACAAATACAAAATTAGAAACCATAGAAAAACAATAAATAGAAATCCAGAAGATTAATACTAAGATTTCAGAAATAGATAATGCATTGGATGGGCAGTGGAGTAGAATTGAATAAATGAATGACAGAACTAGTGAAATTGAAGATGAATCTCTCAGTACTAATCTGTTAGAAAAACAATCAGAAAAAATGAATGAAAAAAAAAAAGAAGAAATCCCGAGAGACAACATTAAGAAGTGTGATTGGAATTTCAGAACAGGTAGAGGTGTTTTTTTTTGTTTTGTTTTTTTTAGTTTTAAAAAAAGATAAAAGCACAGAGAAAATTGTAGATATGTTTGAAAAAAATTTCCCTAATATAATGAAAGATGGGAAAATGTGCATTCAAGAAGCTCAACAAACTTCAAACAGGATAGACTGCAAAAGAAAATCACCAAGACATATCATAATCAAACTTTCCAAAACCAAAGGTAAAGTAACAATTCTGAAAGCAGCTTGGAAGAATGAAAAAACACTTACAAAGGAGAAACAATAAGAATAAATTCTGATTTCTCAGTACGAACTGTGCAGGCATGAAGACAATGATGTGACATACATAAAACCCTGAGTGAAGAAAAATTGGCAATCAAAAATTATATATCTAGCAAAATTGTCCCTCAAATACAATGTCAAAATTAGAATACTCCCAAATAAACATAAATTAAAGGAATTTATATAAACCAGACCATCCTTACAAGAAATACTAAAGGGAATTCTTCAGATAGAGAACCAACATGGCAGAAAACAACTTAAGATTAACACACATGACAACATCATCTAGAAACCAATCCAGATATAGAAGTGTTCAAATCAAAATAAATCTACAAGACTGAAAATAGGAAACCAAAGATGTCAATTTGTAAAGAAGGAAAACTACAAAGCAAAAAGAGAGAATAAATGGTGTAGTTACAGAACTTCCAAATGAAGAGGAGGTCAAGACAATATCAAGATATAAAAGACTGTTTTACAATTAGTCCAAGGGATTTGTAGACCATGTGATCCTCAGTCTATATGATCATGAGACTAAAAGAACTAGATAGTGCCCAGCTATCACTGTCAAACATTTGGATGGAAATCAGTGCAGGAGAACCTGGATAGAGTGTGAGAACAATGTGGAACAAAACTCAAAGTCACACAAACACACACAAAAAAGACCAGGTTGCTGGTGAGACCCCTGAGATTATAGCCCCTAGTTATCCTTCAGGTCTGGAACTGAACTTACTCCTGTGGCTTCCAGCCAAATAATAGACCGGCATATGGGGTGAACATTTACATTAGGTAGATACACTCCTTGGACCGATCAATCGTGGGAGAACAGAAAGTCACTGTTTCACAGAGACAGCTTGGTGGGGGGGTGAGGGGAGCAATGAGAGTGCATGGGAGGGAAGGACACAGGGAAGAGGTAATTACAGGGAGGAAGTGGGAAGATAGCTGTTATATTGTGGGGAACTGCAGTATTGCAGTCAATGTCATGAAATAAAAGTGTATGAACTGCTGTATGAAAGAATGAATTTGCTCTGTAAACTTCCACCCAAATGACAATTAAAACTAAAAAGATAGAATAAGCTGTTTTAAACTTAGGCAGAAAATAATAAATTGCAGAGTCACGTGAAAGAAAATTTATAAACCTCACTCAAACTCACTGCCATTGAGTCGATTCTGACTCATAGAGACCCCTCTTGGGTTTCTGAGGTGGTGAATCTTTTTGGAAGCAGATTGCCCAGTCTTCCTTCTGTGGAGTGGTTGGTGGATTTGAACCATCAACTTTCTGGTTAGCAGTCATAATTATCCTATCTTAATAAAAAAAGAAGAAAATCATAAAGAGCTAGTAAAAACCAAAAGAAGAAGAAAAAAGAAGAAGAAAGAAGAAGAGGAAGAAGAAGAGGAAGAGGAAGAAGAAGAAGAAGAAGAAGAAGAAGAAGAAACTAAAATTAATATCTTAACACATTTCAACAAGTAGAGAAGAACAGAAAAAAAAAAAAAGGTTTACAGTCACCAGAAGAAAGGAAATAATAGATTCAAGCAGAAATAAATGAAACAGAAAAACAATAGGAAGAATTAAGAAGACTACAACTTTCTCATCAGCCACTCCTTGGAAGGAAGTTTGGGCAATCTACTTCTGTAGTGATACTGTCTCAAAACCCAAGGAGGGGTTGCTATGAGTTGGGTCTGACTCAAAGACACATAACAACAACAACAGCAACAATACAACTTCTTTAAAAAGGTAAATAAAATAGACAAACCATTGGCAAATTTAACAGAGGAAAAGAAGGAGAAGATGAAAATAACATGAATTAGAAATGAAATAATTGATGTCACAATAGAACCATCTGAAATAAAAATGATAACAGAATACTATGAAGAACTATACTCCAACAAATTTGAAAAACTAGAAGAAATGAACAAATTTCTAGAAACAAACTACCTACCAAACCAACTAAAGACATGTAGATGTGAGTTTTGAGGCTGAACCTCTGGTGTTTAAAACCCAGTGAGATGCACCTGGTGCATAGGTAACA
>NW_006921680.1:3381238-3401420 GCF_000298275.1 Orycteropus afer afer | reverse complement strand
TTCTGCTGTGCATGGGGTCGCTATGAGTTGGAAATGACTCGACGGCACTTAACAACAACAACAACCCAAACCAGCACAATCAGAGATAGAAAGTTTGACCATACCCATCACAAAAGAAGAAATTGAATAAGTCATAAAAATATTCCCCACCAAAAGACTCTTGGCCTGGACAGCTTCACTGGCAAATTCTACCAAACATTCAGAGAAGAGGTGACATCACATCTATTCAAACTATTAGAAAGTTTGAATAGAAAAGGATGGCATATTCCCAAATTCATTCTATGAAACAAGTCTAACCAAAACCAGACAAAGATACCACTAAACAAGAAATTTATAGAACAATGTCCATCATGAAAATAGATGTAAAATTTCTCAAAAAAAATTCCAGCCAACGAAATCCAACAACATATCAAAATAATAATACATTACAAATACAGATGGGATGCATACCAAATATATAAGGATGACTCAACATTAGAAAAACAATCAACATAGTCCACCGCATAAATAAAAGAAAGGATAAGAACAACATGATCATATCAATCAATGCAGAAAAGGCATTTGACAAAATCCAACATGCATTCCTGATAAAAGCACTGAAAAAACAGGAGCAGAATGGAAATTCCTCAACATAATTAAGGGCATATATGCAAAATCAATAACCAACATTAGTCTGAATAATGAGAGATTGAAAGCATTCACCTTGTGTATGGGAACCAAACAAGGATGCTTTTTATCACCATTCCTATTCAATATTTTATTGAAAGTCATAGCCAGAGTATTAAGGCAAGAAAGGGAAATAAAAGGCATCCAAATTGGCAAAGAAGAAGTAAAACTATTTCTATTTTTAGAAGATATGATTTATACATATTTAATCCCAATGAATCAACAAGAAAACTACTGGAGCTTGTAGACAGATTCAGCAAAGGTGCAGGGTACAGGATCAACATGCAAAAATCAGTCACATTCCTTTATACTAACAAAGAGAACTCTAAAAAGGAAAACAGGAAGAATACCATTTACAATAGCCACCCAGAAAATGAAATACTTAGGAATAAATTTAGCCAGAAATACAAAAAACTTTTACAAAGAAAACCACCAAACATTACTACAAAAAAACAAAAGACACCTACATAAATGGAAGAATATACCATATCCAGGGAGCTCTGGTAGCATAGTGCCTAAGGCACTTGACTGCTAACCAGAAGGCTGGCGGTTCAAACCCACTAGCCACTCCTCGGAAGGAAGATGGGGCAATCTACTTCCACAGTGATACTGCCTCGGAAACCCAAGGAGGGGTCGCTATGAGTCAGGTCTGATTCGACAGCACATAACAACAACAACAACAACATACCATATTCATGGATAAGAAGACTTAATATAGTGAAAATGTCAATACTACCTGAAGTGATTTTCAGATATAATGTACTCTCTATCCAGATTACATCATCATTCTTTAGAAAAAGAGAAAAATTATTCACCAACTTTATATGGAAAGGAAGGAGACCTCAGGTAAGCACAGCAGTACTAAAGAAGAAGAACAAAGTAGGTGGTCTCACACCTCCTTTTCTCACAGCCACAGTAGTAAAAACAGCATGGTACTAGTACAATGACAGATACATAGACCAATGGAACAGAATTGATAACCCAAAAATAAATCCATCTCCTTATGGACAGTTATCTTTGATAAGGGCCAAAGCTTATTTATTAATGGGGAAGAAATAGTCTCTGATAAAACTGGATATTCACTTGCAGAAAAATGAAACAGGATCCATATTTCCTATTACATACAAAAACTAACTCAAGATGGATCAAAGACCTAAATGTAAAACATAAAATCATAAAGATCATCAAGCAAAATATAGGGGCACACTTAGGGGCCCTAACGCATGGCACAAATAAACAGTCAAACATAACTAAAGACACACAAACAGCGGAGGACAAACTACATGACTGGACTTCCTAAAAATTAAAGTCTTATGCACAATATTTTGGGAATCTAGTGCTGCCACTCTAACAGGAAATGCCACACATGGATGGTTTTACCAAACTAGGATTTATTCTTTTATGTTTAGGAGGCTACAAGTCTGAGTTCAAAGTGCCAGCTCTAGGGGCTGGGTGAAATCTCCTCAACCTTGGGCTTCAGCTGTGCCTCTTGTTCCTGGCCCACTGAAGCTGGAGATTTCTCTTAACTCAGACAGCTGCTGGCTGCTGATGCAGACCAATCCAAGTTTTAGAAGTAAAATTGCACAGTTGTAAGATTATCAAGCAATATGGCAGGCCACTAGTTCAAGTTCAGAAACAATTCCAAGACTGGCAGGCAACATGGCAGGCTGCTGAATGAAGACTCAACTAAAAATCAGAATGTGCCATAAAGCTCAAAGACCTTTCTCCAAACTTCTCTTTATATACTGGAAGCAGACCACATCCTAAAGGCAGCTTCTCAACTATTTGCAGCAGAATCCACCATAGAGTTCATTACCAGTCTCAACATGGGAAGTCACTACATCCAACTGCCCAGCCACTCAAAACCAGGCCAAGTTGACACATAACCTTAACTACAACACAAATCAAAAGATTTTACCAAAAGAGTAAAAAGAGAATTTAAAGACTAGGGGAAAAAAAAAAAATGGCTATGACATACCAGTTAAGGCATTAAAGTCTAAAAGCTACAGAAAACTTCAAGACTTCAACAGCAAAAAAAAAGAAAAAAAGAAAAGAATCCACTTAAAAAGTAGACAGAGGACATGAACAGACACTTCACCAAAGAAGATATTCAGATGAGCAAAAACACAGGAAGAAATGCTGATGATCATTAGCCATTAGAGAGATGCAAATCAAAACAGCAATAAGATACCATCTTGAGCCAGCACTAATAGCAAAGTTCAAAAAAGTAGGAAACAACAAATACTGATGAGCTTTTGAAGAAATTGAAATCCTTATAGATTGCTGGTGGGACTGTAAAATGGTACAACCAGTGTGGAAAATGGTATGGCACTTCCTTAAAGAGTTGGAAGTGGAAATACCACATGATCTAACAGTTACATCTCTAGGAAATAAAAGCCATGACACCAACAGATATATGCACACCCATATTTGTCACAGTACTGTTCACCATAGCAAAAAGATAGAAATTATCTAAGGGTCCATCAATAGATGAATGGATAAACAAACGCGATGGAATACTATGCTTCTGTATAAACTCACTATATATATAAACTCACTACTGTTGAGTTGATTCCGACTCATAGCGGCCCTTCCTTGGGTTTCTGAGGTGGTAACTCTATGGGAGTAGATTGCCCCATCTTCCTTCTGAGAAGTGGCTGGTGGGTTTGAACCGCCTGCCTTCTGGTTAGCAGTTGCATGCCTTAGGCACTATACCACCAGAGCTCCTAATTATCTATCTAACTATAGATATAGATATATGATTCTACATATGTATTTACATATGCTGCAAATAGTCCATGAATATAATACAGCATACAGGGAGAAAAGTTATGAAAACTTCTTAGTCATAAGCAAACACTTTCAGATAATTATCTGCTCAGGATCATAATAGTACTGGAGGACATCAAGGTCAATTGGCATAAAATAGTCCACAAGGAAAAGTTCTACATTGTACTGTGGGAAGTAGTGACTAGGGCTTAAAAGCTTGTTAGCAACCATTTAAGGTGCAACCATTGGTCTTTCCCTATCCAGAGGAAAGAAAAGTGAAGGACAGATTTGATGCATTGAACACTAATGACCAAAGACCAGACAAATTGTGGGATGACATTAAGAACATCATACATTAAGAAAGCAAAAAGCTCATTGAAAGACAGCAAAGAAAAAAAGATCAAACTGGATGTTAGAAAAGACTCTGAAACTTGGTCTTGAATGTGGAGTAGCTAAAGCAAATGGAATGTATGATGAAGCAAAAGAGCTGAATAGATGATTTCAAAGAGCAACTCAAGAAGACAAAGTAAAGTATTACAATGGAATGTGCAAAGACCTGGAGTTAGAAAACCAAAAGGGATGAACACTATCATCATTTCTCAAGCTGAAAGAAGTGAAGGAAATATTCAAGCCTTGAGTTGTCATGTGGTCTTCAGTCATTAGTGCTCAATGCATCAAATCTATTCTTGAAATAATCTCTAAATTCAGGTTGGGATATACTTAAAGTTGTGCTTTTGCTCTCATGGCCTTGTTTTAATTTTCTTCAATTCACCTTGAACTTTCATATGAGCAATTGATGCTCTCTTCTGCAGTCAGCCCATTATCTTGTTTTGACTGTGATATTGAGCTTCTCCATCATCTCTTTCCACAGATGTAGTCAATTTGATTCTTGTGCATTCCATCTGGAGAGGCCCATGTGTATAGTTGCCCTTTATGTTGCTGGGAAAAAAAAAAAAAAGTATTTCCAGTTACTATCACCAAGGTCATATATTCTATGGACAAAAAGGCAACTCTCATTCTATGGACAAAAAATTGAGTGATGCAGGAAGCATCAACAGAAAATGGAAGAAATACACAGTCATTGTACCAAAACGAATTGGTTGATGTTCAGCTATTTAAAGAGGTAGCATATGATCAAAAACTGATGGTATTGAAGGAAGAAGTCCAAGCTAAACTGAAGGCATTGGTGAAAAATAAAGTTCTAGAAATTAATGGAATATCAACTGAGATGTTTCAACAAATAAATTCAACACTGGAAAAGCTTACTGATCTATGTCAAGAAATTTTGGACACAGCTACCTAGCCAACTGTGGTAGTTAAGGTTATGTGTCAACTTGGCTGCACCTGGGTTTGAGTGTCTGGGCAGCTGGATGTAGTTATTGCTCATGATGAGACTGGTAATCAACTCCGTGGTGGAATCTAATGGAGCAGCTGAATACAGCATACAGGGAGAAAAGATATGAAAACTTCTTAGCCATTAGCAAAGATCTTCGGGTAATGATCTGCTGGGCCTACTTCCAGTATGTAAGAAGAAGCATTGAAAAAAGCCTCTGCAGTTTTTTTGGCACACTTGGATGCTGCATGTATACGAATCTTCATTCAGCAGCTTGCTGTGTTTCCTACCAATCTTGGGACTATCTCTGGATTTGAACTAGTGGCCTGCCATGTTGTTTGGTAATCTTGGGGCTGTGCCATTGTTTTTGTCAACCTTGGGTTTGTCAGTCTCAGCAGCCAGCAGCTTCCTGAGTTAAGAGAAGCTTCCAGCTTCAGTGGGCTGGGAGAAAGAAGCAGAGCTGAAGCCCAAGGTTGAGGGGTTTTCACCCAGCTTTAAACTCAGACTTTAGTCTCCTAAACTGTAAGAGAATAAACTCCTGTTTGTTAAAAGCACCAATTTGTGGTATTTTCTGTTAGAGCAGCACAAGAGGGCCAAAACAACAACCAACTGGAAGAAGTCTATATTTGAGGACATTCCAAAAAAAAGAGAATCCAACAGAATGCAGAAATTAGCAAACATTATCATTAATATGACATGCAATTAAAATTATACTGAAGATAATTCAGAAATGATTGCAGCAGTACTTAGACAACTGCCAAATTCAAGCCACATTCATAAGAGGTGTGGAATGAGAGATATTGGTGGTCAGATAGATCTCAGCTGAAAGCAGAAAATACTAGAAAGGTTTTTACCTGTGTTTTATTGACTACACAAATGCATTCCACCATGTGGATCGTAACAAATTATGGATAACATTATGAAAAATAGGAATGCCAGAACACTTAATTGTGCTCATGCAGAACCTGTACCTAGCCCAAGAGGCAATAGTTCAAACAGAACAAAGGGATGTTGTGTGCTCTAAAATTAGGAAAGGTATGCATCAGGATTATATCCTTTCACTATACTTATTAAATCCATATGCTGAGCAAAAAATCTGGAAGCTGGCTTTGAGTAGATTTTAAAGTCAGAAAGCTTGAGTTTGAATTCTAGCCTAAGACGCACACTAATTTTGTAACCCCAAGCAAAGAATTTACAAGCTCTAATACTCAATTTACTCATGCATAAAATGGATACAATAGCATGAATTTGTCTGGTGGGGTTACTGCAGCAATTACGTGGGAAATGAATGGCCTGTGGAAAATATCAGGCACATTGTGTACCATGTAGCTGATACTCAATAGATGATTGAGTGAAAGTAGCATTAGTATTGGAGGAAAACTCATTAACAGCCTGTGATATGAAGATGACACAACTTTGTTTGCTGAAAATGAAGAACACTTGACAGCCTTCAGTATGGATTACACCTCAACATAAAGAAATCAAAAATCCTGATAACTCAATCAATAAGGATCATTATGACAAATGGAGAAAAAAATTGAAGTTGCCAAGGATTGAAGGATTGAATCTGCAATCAACACTTATGGAAGCAGCAGTCAACAAATCAAATGACATTGGGCAAATCTGCTGCAAAAGTCCTCTTTAAACTCATCAAAAGCAAAGATGTCATCTGGAGGACCAAAGTGTGCCTCACCCAAACCATGATATTTTCAATTGTCTCATATGCATGTGAAAGTTGGACACTGAATAAGGAAGACCAAAGAAGAATTCCTGCATTTGAGTTATGGTACTGGCAAAGAACATTTAGTGTATCATGGATTTGCAGGTGGATGAATAAATCTATCTTGAAAGAAGTACGGCCAAAATGTTCCTGAGAAGCAATGAGAGTATGAAGTCTTCTTACTTAATTTGGACATACTATCATGAGGAACCAGTCTCTGAAGAATGACATCATGTTTGGTAAAGTAGATTAGCCAAAAGAGGAAGACCCTCAACAAGATGGATTGACACAGTAGTTGCAACAATGAGCTCAAACATAACAGATTGTGAGGATGATGCAGACCCGGTAGTGTTTTGTTCTGTTGTTCATGGGGTTGCTATAAGTCAGAACCAACTTGATAGCATCTAACAACAATCTCATAGGAATGTTTTGAGGATAGGCTTAAACAAATATGCATTCTGATTTAGCTTTTATTATATGGCAATCCTAAAACTACAGAGTGGTAAGACAGTTTGTTTTGTGTTTTTGTTTGTTTTCATGAGCTCACAGTTCAGTGGAGATTTAGAAAACTAATAACACATAGCAAAAGAGGCACAAAGAGGGGAATGGTTAAGTGTTTTGAAAGTACAAATGTGTTAAATACAGATGTTAAGAGCACTGAAAGTACAGATGTCTGAGCAAGTAAAGGTGGCAAAAAGGGAAGTGTGTCAAGTAAAGCTACAAAAGACAGGTAAATCTTAGAGGAAAAAGGGAGTTCTCCAGACAGAAAAGAGTCCAAGCTATAGTTATGATCATCTATTGTGTGTCGGCTACATGGTACACATTGTGCCTGATATTTTACACAGGCCATTTTCCATATAATTGCTGCAGTAACCCCACCAGACAACACATGCTATTGTATCCATTTTATACATGAGTAAATTGAGTATTGGAGCTTGTAAATTCTTTGCCTGAGGTTACAAAACTAGTGTGTGTCTTAGGCTAGAATTCAAACTCAGGCTTTCTGACTTTAAAACCTACTCAGAGCAAATGGCACAGCAAAGACTGAGGTACACACATCCTCAATGAGTTTTAGGTAAGAGCGAAGAACTCAGTGTGAGAACACCTATTACCTGCCACCAGTTTCTCCTGAAAGGGACTCTCAAATCTGTTATGAAATTGTGAAAATGAATATTCAGATGATTTCAAAGAGAAGATTTTTATAGAATAGAAATAAATGAAGTCTTCTTGAAATGGAGTTTATTTTAGATTAATAGAGGTGTAATTTACATATAATAGCATTCACTCATTTAATTGTGCAGTTTGATGACTTTTGATAATTATATAAAGTTGTGGAAACCTCCACCCTGATCAATATACTGAAAAATTGCACTACTCCAGAAAGTACCTTGTGCCTCTTTACAGTTGATCTTCTCCCTTGACCCCGGGCCCCAGCTAAATTGATCTACTGTCTGTCACTATAGTTTTGCCTTTTCCAGAATGTCACATAAATATGATAGTCTTTTGTGACTGGATTGTTTTGCTAAGCACAATGCTTTTGAGACTTACCTGTACTGTTGCTCTTATTAGTGGTTTATTCTTTTTGTTCTTGTAAATTGATAATGATATTCCATATTATAGACATAAATGAGCTCTGGTGGTGTAGTGTCTAAGGCATTTGACTACTAACCAAAAGGTTGGCGGTTCAAACCCACCAGTCACTCTGTGAAAGGAAGACTGGGCTATCTACTCCCATAAAGATTTACTGCCTCAGAAACCCAAAGGAGATCAATATGTGTCACAATCGATTTGATGGCTGTGAGTTTCATTTGGTATTATAGATAATGACTTTTTTTTTATCTATTCATTGGTTGATAGTCATTTGGATTTTTCCCAGTTTTAATTATTATGAATAATGCTGCTACAGTGCAGTGAATTGCTTAATATGGCCCTTCTAGCCATAGTCCTCCATTTTGTGATGTATTGTAAATCCTAGTCTCTATGCCTGTTTGAGGAGCTCTGTGCAGGAGCTCTGGTGGCATAGTGCCTAAAGCACTTGACTGTTAACCAGAAGGTTGGTGGTTCAATTCCACCAGCCACTCCTCAGAAGGAAGGTTGGGCAATCTATTTCTGTAGAGATACTGCCTTGGAAAAAATAGAGATACTGCCCTGGAAACCCAAGGAGGGATCACTATGAGTCAATGTCGACTAGACGGCACATAACAACAACAACAATAATGATTTAGTGATTAAGGCATTTATTTGGCTGCTGACCAGGTGGTCCATGGTTCCAACCCACTAGCTGCTCCATGGAAGAAAGATAAGGTGATCTGCTTCTGTAAAGATTTATAGCCTTGAAAACCCAATACTGGTTGCTATGAATTAGAATTAGACTAAATAACATTGAGTTTGGTATGGTATTTTTATGTCTGTTTAGGGTGGGATGGGAGCTCTGGTGGCACAGTGCCTAAAGCATTTGACTGCTAACCAGAAGGCTGGCAATTAAAACCCACCAGCCACTCACTCCTCAGAAGGAAGGTTGAGCAATCTACTTCTGTAGTGATACTGCCTCAGAAAACCAAGGAGGGGTCACTATGAGTCAGACCTGACTAAACGGCAGTGAGTTTGGTTTTGATTTGGTCGGGTGGGATGTATCTTGAGTCCCACCTTGCTGGAAGGTGTGATGCAAGTCACCATCTTTACTTTTCTTGTAGGTATATATGTGAATGTGTTTGGGAAAGTTCACCCTCTTGCTTTGGTCCTGTTTGGTTCCTCATCACCTCACCCCTGGACTTGAGACAACAGCAGGTCATGTGACCTGTTGATTTGAGTTTGCCAGCCCCTACGGCCATGCGAGTGAGGAGAATCCTCCAGACCTACCCATGGACTTGGGATTTGCCAGCCTTCCAGCCTCCACCATCACATGAGGCATTTCCTTGGTAGTTTGTGGGTTCTGTGAGATGTCACAGTGAAATACAGAACCCCAAGACAAGAAGGAGACTATTTAGAGGAGGAGGAGAAGATGATATTAGAGTTAATGGAGTGGTACAGAAGTTTGGAAAAGGTGGCCATTTGCATCATCTTTAACCTCTGCCTCATAAGGACCAGCCTTGTGCTGATCCTTCTAAAAAATTTTTTCAAGCAGCTGCTCTGAACATTCATGTACAAGTATTTGTGTTAAAATATACTGTCACTTATTATCCAGGAGTGGAATTTCTGAGGCTTAGGGTATGTATATGGTTAACTTTATAAGATATTGCCATACTGTTTTCCAAAGTGGGCATGTTGTTTTGCATTCCCCCAGCAACATATGAGAGTTCTGGTTGCCTCTAACATTGACAGCTCTTGGTATTGTCAGTCTTTTTAAGTGTTGGGATTCTATTGAATGTGTAATGGTAGCTCACTATGGTTTTAATTTGCATTTTCTTGATGACTACTGATGCTGAACATCTTTCTTGGACTTATAGGCCATTTATTTATATGTCTTCTACTGTGATTGTCTATTCAAATGTTTTGCCTATTTTAAAAAATCTCGTTTATCTTTTCAGTGATATATATATATATATATATGTGTGTGTGTGTGTGTGTGTGTGTGTGTATGGGTGTTTTAATATAATCTGGATGCAAGCCCTTTGTCAAATACATAATTTACAAATATTTTCTACTAGTGTGCGACTTGCCTTTTTATTTCCTTAACTGTGTCTTTTGAAGAGCAAACATTAAAAATTTTAGTTAAGTTCATTTTCTCCCTTTTCTTTTTTTGTGCTTTCTGTTTCTTGCTTAAAAATCTTTGCTTAACTAAATGTCACAAAAATTTTCTTCTAGAAGTTTAATAGTTTTATTTTACACTTAGGTCTAGCATGTTTCAAGTTAATTTTGAATCTGATATGGAGATCTAAATCCTGCTTTCACAGAATTAAGTCCAAATGCCTCACTTATTGCTGATGTGCCACATAGCTCATCATATAACCATGTCGGTTAACATTGCCATGTAGAAACAAGTATAAAATAATGTGTGGGTGTGAAATTTGGTAGCAGTTCAATTTTCAAGTCCCATAGTAAATGGTGGTGGTTAATTAGGCTTGTGACTTTTTATGGGGTGTGTACAAAGAATGTAAGGGAAATAACTCATGGTAGATATGAAGCTCAGGTTACATTCTGAATTCATTAGACTTTGGGAAGATAGTTTTGTTGGGATCAAAGTTAACTGTATAAAATAAGAGTTCAAATGGTATTGTTTTGCTTGGTTTCCATTTTACTGCCCATTTCCAGGAAGCACAGAATCTTTATTAGAAAAGAACAATTTCCCTTCTCTTTGCTCCAAACCTGTTTGAAATGAAGGAAGATAAATCTCAGGAAAATTTTTCAGCCTGATGTCCTTGTTTTTAGTCTGCCTGCTGCCCATGACCACTTCTACTTGCTCTGTTCCTAAGATAGTGTGAAGTTTCAAAATTCAAAAAAAAAAAAAAAAAAAAAAAAAAAATTCTCTGTATTTCGATTATTTTGGATTGTTAATTATTGGTGGCAGTGAATGAGTGTTCGGCACCTTGGAACTTTTGCAAAAAAAACTTAATAAGGATACGCTTGCTGTAGTTGGAAAAGAATTTGATGAACAGCTGACCTTTCAAATGTTTACATGAGTTGAATCTCTGAACTGCTAATGTTAGGAAGGTCCAAGTTCTAATTCAGACTGAAACACTGAATCCCTTTGTAGAGAAAGCTTTTAAATATCTCCAGTTTTAGTTTCTTCATTTTTCTTTTAAAAATAGGTGATGTCATTTGAGAGGATAAAAAGCACTTTTTCAGGGCAGTGCCCTATTGTTCCTTCTTATGATTATGATTGTCATTTGCCTGGAGTAAGTGGGTAAGACATGTGCCAAGTTTGCATTGTGGATAGGAAATGATTCTACAGATCTTTAACCATAGTATGGAAAAATATGTTTCTGTCACATGTAGCTTTCGAATAAAGCTCCCTCTGTTCTGAGGAAAAAATGCAAAAGGAAACCTAGTTGCCTAGATGAGGTCATTTATAAATACCTTTAAAAATATTTACATAAATTTCCACTGACTAACTAATTCTCTGAGTACATTCCATAAAATTCTCTTCAAAAGTAACTAACTGCTTTGGAAATGCACACATCTATTTCCTTGTCCATTGTATCTTGTATGAGGCCTGGTGCTCGTGGTGTGTACTCAATTGACTTAAAGAAGCCAATTCATACATCTGAGATAACTGGGGAAATGGTTTAGGGAAGAGGGTTAGGGATGGAGAATTCAGAAGCCATCTTTCCTAACTGTGGCTTTTTTTTTTTTTTTTTTTTTTAATTTCCCAAAGTCTTATTTCAGCATAATACGTATTTTTTAGACTGCCTCTTTCAGGGGAGTCTCTGTATCCTCCTTCGATACCTGTGTCCCACTCAGTATGGTGGTCACTTCATAAACAGCTCCACAGCTTTCCCTTTGTGGATCTGCACATTATATAGAGAACAGCATGCCATAGCACTCCCATGTCATCTCTGCAAAATGTCATTTTGAAACTGTTTTAAAAACACTGATCATTTTAGTTGCAGTAGGATTCTGAGGGAAATTCTTAGGGAATTCCCTGCTTCCTTTGCCATAGACTTCATCTGCTCCTCACAAGGGGAAGAAAGGGTTGTGTCATTATTATTGGGAACAGGAAGAATCAAAGGATCTTGTCATCTCTGTTAGGTCTGATCACACCTTGAAGGTGTTTAGAATGCAAAACAGAAGTCACATTTAGATGTTTTATCTCATCTAGTTAGTTTTCAAAATTTGAGGAAAAAAAAGTTTCCATCGTAGTGTTAAAAAACCAAGGTTTCCAGCAATTCAAATCTAGAGGTTTTATGTAAAAATCTAGAATTCTAGGTTCTTTTCAAACAGCAGAAGAACTGGTAATTCTGGGACTGTATTCTTACGTGGTAAAATGGACAAGACCTGAGAAGCAGCTTCCCCTTTGGAAGGTCTGAAGGCTCATATCACTGGCTTGTCCCGTGGAGGTATGATCTGTACAGTTTACAAACTCTGTTCTAAAAGATTGAGTGACTCTATTGTGTGTTCCATGTCTATTTCCTGCTCAAAGAAAGAGGAATATCTAGAGATAGTGAAGAGAATGGTTAGCTGGACCTTTATTCAGTTAATAACCAATAATTCCCAAGCAATTCACAAAGTTCTCCATATACAAAACTGACTCAAATATATCATTAATTTTCATTATAATGTATGTTGTATAAAGTCAACTGATTGGAAGAGGTCCATATTTGTACTCATTCCAAACAAAGGTGATCCCACAGAATGTGGAAATTATTGAACAATATCACTAATATCACATGCAAGTAAAACCTTACTGAAGATAATTCAAAAATGGTTGCAGCAGTATATTGACAGAGAACTTCCAGGAATGCAAGCTGGATTCAGAAGAGTGTATGGAACAAGGGATATCATAGTGATGTTAGATGGATCTTGGCTGAAAGCAAAGAATACCAGAAAAAATGTTTACTTGTGTTTTATTGACTATGCAACAGCTTTCAATTGTGTGGATCATAAATTATGGATAATATTGAGAAGAATGGGAATTCCAGAACACTTAATTGTACTCATGAAGAACCTGTACATAGACAAGGAGGCTGCCGTTCAAATAGTACAAGGGGATATTGCATGATTTAAAATCAGGAAGGGAGTGTGTCATGGTTGTATCCTTCCACTATACTTATTCATTCTGTATACTGAGAAAATAATCTGAGAAGCTTGACTATATGAAGAAGAATGTGGCATCAGGACTGGAGGAAGATTCATTAACAACCTACGATATGCTGATGACACAACTTTACTTGCTGAAAGTGAGGACAACTTCAAGCACTTACTGATGAAGATTGATGACTGCAGTCTGCAGTATGGATTATACCTTAATAGAAAGGAAACAAAAATCCTCACACTTGGACCAATAAGCTGCTTCATGATAAACTGAGAAAAAATTGAAGTCATCAAAGACTTCATACATATTATTTTGTTCTACAATGAACACCAATGGAAGCAGTAGTCAAGATATCAGCACTGGGCAAATTGGCTGCAAAACACCTCTTTCAAGTGCTCAAGAGCAAAGATGTCTCCTTGAAGACTAAGGTGTGCCTGACACAAGCCATGGCATTTTCAGTCTCCTCATATGCATGTGAGAGCTGGACAATGAATAAGGAAGACCCAAGAAGAGTTTATACTTTTGCATTGTGTTGGCAAAGAATACTGAAGGTGCCATGGACTGCCAGAAGAACTAACAGATCTGTCCTGGAGGAAGTGCAGCCAGAATGCTCCTTGGAAGTGAAAATGACCATATTTCATCTGATCTACTTTGGTCAAGTGGTCAGAAGGGACCATTCCCTGGAGAAGGACATCATGCTGGGTAAAATGGAGGGTCAACAAAAGAGGGGAAGGCCCTCAACAAGATGGAGTGACACAGTGGCTACAGCTATGGGCTCAGGCAGTGTTTCATTCTGCTGTACACAGGGTCATTACGAGTTGGAGATGACTCGATGGCACCTAACAACAGCAATATAAAGTCACCCAGAACACTGAATTAACAGATACTGAATCACTGCTCCTAGGGGAAGTATAGAGTTCTGCCTGTTTCTGATCACAATGTTTTGTCAACCAGACACTACTGACTTTTTTAATGTGTGCTTCTGTTTAAAGACATTTTATTTAATATATACTGTCAATTCATTAACATTGAACTCTCAGCCAACACCATTATAACTCATGCCCAAACAAAGCTTCTTTAACAAAATATTTTCTCTGTGAGGCATCACAGCCTTCTTGTGCTTAAGAACACTAAGCAGCATTTCAGCTTTGTGCTTAAGGGCCATTTTAAATGGTGAAATCGCCAACGAAAAGTACAAAAATGTGCAAAACATAGTACTAAATAGTCTATGAAAAGGATACTTAAGGAGGCAGAGTGTCACCTTATTGGACCTCAGCTGTGGACGTGTGCATCAGGTGACTCAAATTTTTCACTGCTCTATGCGTGTCCATGAATGACTGCTAAAGTGTTGTGAGTATTGATTTTGGGGTTACAAATACATTTTAATGAGTAGATGGATTAGCAACTAATGAATTTCTAAGTAATGAGGATTGACTCCACTCCTTTAGATTCATCTGAGGGGATGGTGTAGTGAATATGAGTTATGTATTATGTAGGTTGTTTTGGTTACTTTGTGCTGCTCTAACACAAAATACCACAAAGGGATGATTTTAAAAAACAGGAGTTTATTCTCTTACAATTTTGTAGGCTAGAAGTCTGAGTTCAAAGTGCAAGATCTAAGGACTGGGTAAAAGCCCCTTGACCTTGGTTTTCAGCTCTTGCTCCCAGCCCACAGGAGCTAGAGGCATTTCTTTACTCAGGCAGCAGCTAGCTGCTGAGGCTGACAAACCTACGGTTGACAAGTACAATGGCACAATCCCAATATTACCACACAACACTGCAAGCCACTAGTTTAAGTCCAGAGACAGTCCCAAGATTGGTAGAAAACATAGCAGGCTGTTCAATGAAGACTTGGCTACATGCAGGATTCAAGCATGCCAAAAGCTAGAGACTTTTCTCAACACTTCTCCTTACATACTGGAAGCAGACCACATCCCTAAGGCAGCTACTCAGCTGCTCACAGTAGATTTCACTATGGATTTGATTACCAGTCTCATCATGGGGAATACTACATCCAGCTACCCAGCCACTCAAAGCCAGTCCTAGCCAAGTTGACACAACCTTAACTACCACATAAGTTTAAAAAGTAAGTTAAATATTTTTCAAAATGGTATATACAGAGATTTATGACTTTTTAAGAAAAATTTTGTAATGTCACTACTTAAGAGAGAAATAAACAAATCTCTTCAGTCTGGTGAGCACCAACATTATATTTATATCTAGAGAAAGATAACATGACAATTGGACACAACCAATGTCTTTCTACTAGAAAGTGTGGGTCGATTTCTGAGCCCAGTGTTTTCATTTATTTATTTTTTTCAGACCCACTTTTATTAGGATAATTTTTTTGTTAATAATGCTCCATTTATACTGGACATTTGTCATTTTTTGAGCACTGGTGGCACAGTGGTTAAAGTGCTTGACTGCTAACTGAAAGGTCAAAGGTTCAAACTCATCAGCCACTCCATAGAAGGAAGATATGTAAGTCTGCTTCTATAAAGATTTAAAGCCTTGGAAACCCTATGGGGCAGTTCTACTGTGAACTCTACTGAATCTACTGCACAGCAATGAGTAACACCTAGTCTTCCTTCATAATAGCATCCTGATTTCCTTTTGGGGTTCTTTCTCTCCCATTGAGTGCAGTTCTGTGGGGTGGGGAATGGAAAATCAAGCCTTTTTGAACTCAAACTGTTGTTGTTAGGTACCCTCGAGTCAGTTCCAACTCATAGTAACCCTATGTACAACAGAATAGAACACTGCCTGGTCCTGAATCATCTTTACAATTGTTGCCGTGCCTGAGCTCATCATCGCAGCTACTGTGTCAATCCATCTTGTTGAGGGTCTTCCCCTTTTTTACTGACCTTCTACTTTACCAACCATGACATGGAATGTTCCCATCTGAAAACATCACCAAGTACGAGAGATGAAGTCTGGCCATTCTCACTTCTAAGGACCATTCCATCTGTACTTCCTCTAAGAGATTTGTTCATTATTCTGACAGTCCATGGTACATTTAATATTCTTTACTATCACCACAACTCAAATGTGCCAGTTCTTTCACAGTCTTCCTTATTCATTGTCCAGCTCTCACATGTATATGAGACTATTGAAAATACTATGGCTTGGGTCAGGGGCATCTTAGTCTTCAAAGTGACATCTTTGCTCTTTAACACTGTGAAGAGGTCTTTTGCAGCAGATTGGTCCAATGCAATACATTGTTTGATGTCTTCACTGCTGCTTCCATGGGCATTGATTGTGGATCCAAGTAAAATGAAATCCTTGACAAATTCAATCTTTTCCCCATTTATCATGATGTTGTTTATTTGTCCAGGTGTGAAGATTTTTGTTTTCTTTATTTGAGGTATAATCCATACTGAAGGCTGTGGTCTTTAATCTTCATTAGTTAGTGCTTCAAATCATCTTCACTTTCATCAAGCAAGGTTGTGTCACCTGCATATCACAGGTTGTTAATGAGTCATCCTCCAATCCTTATGCCATGTTCTTCATATAATCCAGCTTCTCAGATTATTTGCTCAGCATACAGATTAAATAAGTATTTTGAAAGGCTACAATCCTGATGCAGACCTTTCCTGATTTTCAGCAGTATTGCATCCCCCTTGTTCTGCTAAAATAACTGCGTTTTGGTCTATGTACAGGTTCCTCATGAGCACAGCTAAATATCCTGAAATTCTTTGCAATGTTGTTGTTAGGTGCCATCTAATTCTTTGCAATATTATCCATAATTTGTTAGGGTCCAGAGAATCAAATGCCTTTTCATAGTCAATAAAACACAGGGAAAAATCTTTCTGGCATTCTTTATTATCAGCCCAAATCCATCTGAATTCAGCAACGATATCCCTTGTTTCCCATCCTCTTCTGAGTCCAGCTTGAATTTCTGGCAGTTCCCTATCAATATATCGCTGCAACTGTTTTTGAATTATCTTCAGAAAAATTTTATTTCTGTTGATATTAATAATATTGTTTGATAATTTCTGCACTCTGTTGGGTCCTCTTCCTTTTGGAATTAGATCAAATATGGATCTGTTCCAGTAAGTCAGTCAGCTATCTGTATTCCAAATTTCTTGGCATAAATGGGTAAGTATCTTCAGTGCTGCATCCATTTATTGAAACATCTCAATGGACATTTCATTAATTTCTGGAGTCTTGTTTTTCACCAATTCCTTTAGTGCTGCTTGGACCTATTCCTTCAGTATGACCAGTTCTTGATCATATACTACTTCCTGAAGTGGTTGAATGTCTACCAATTTTTTCTGGTAGTGACTTTGTGTATTTGTTCCATCTTCTATTGATATGTCTTGTTCTGACTGAATATATTGAGGTTCTTCATCATCTCTTTTCACAGATTAGTTGATGTGATTCCTGTGTACTCCTTCTGGGGAGGTCCACATGTATAGTTGTCACTTATGTTGTGTTAAAAAGGTATTTGGAATGAATATGCTGTTGGTCTTGTAAAATTCTATCATGCTATCTCCGGTATCATTTCTATCACCAAGGCCACATTTTCTAACTACCAGTGATTTGTAGAAATTAGGTAAGAGGAGGGTGCAAAGGTTTCCAATAGCTAAGGGAGACAAACTTGTCTGTCAATTTGTGATCCTGTGAGGCTTGTATGTTGTTTGAGGCTGTGCCACTGGTGTTTCAGATGCCAGCAGAGTTGTACATGGTGCACAGGTTTCAACACAGCTTACAGACTAAGACAGACTAGGAAGAAGGAGGAGGCCATCCACTTCTCAAAAAATGGCCAGAGAAAACCTTATGAATAGCAGAGAAATACTGTCTGATACATTACTGGGGAACTTTATGAATAGCTTGGAAACATTGTCCAACACAGTGCAGGAAGACTAGCTCTTGGGTTGGAAGGCACTCAAAATAGGACTGGAAAAGAGCTCCTTCATTAGAGTAGAATATGGATTAAGTAAGTCTTTCGGGACCTCCATGTGCTGACATGGCACAATTCAAATTGAGGAGAAACAGCTGCAAACATCCATTAATAATTGGAACATGGAATGTACGATGGATAAATTGAGGAAAATTGGAATTAATAAAAAATGAAATAGAACACATAAAGATTGATATCCTCGGCATTAGTGAGCTGAAATGGATGGGTTTTGACCATTTTGAATCAGACAACCATATGATCTACTATGCCAGGAATGACAAATTGAAGAGAAATGGCATGGCATTCATCATCAAAAAGGATGTTTCAAGATCTGCCCTGAAGTACAATACTGTCAGTGATAGGATAATATCCATATGCCTACAAGGAAGACCAGTTAATATGACTATTATTCAAATATATGCACTAACCACCAAAGCCAAAGATAAGGAAATTGAAGATTTTTATCAAGCTCTGCAGTCTGAAATTGACCAAACATGCAATCAAGATGTATTGCTTATCACTGGTGACTGGAAAGCAAAAGTTGGAAACAAAGAAGAATCACGAGTAGTTGGAAAATTTGACCTTGGTGACAGAAATAATGCTGGAGGCAGTTCCGGCAAGATGGCAGACTAGGCAAAAAGACTGCACAGACCCTCTTCAACAAAGAAAAGGGAAACCAATTAATACAGACACAGAAGATAATCCTGGACCCCTGAGCCATGAAGGGAAGGATATAGAAGTGGACTAAACCCCAACTAGCAGAAGAATTTGTGTGAAAATACCAAAAAAGGAGACATACGGAGCTGCGGTCTGGCAGCAGTCATGAGTGATCCTGATGGCACAGACAGCTTGGAGATTCCCAAGTGCTGGTAGGACTTAAGGATTAACCTAAAAATCAGCCCTGCTAGCCAGGGACTGCACGGAGGACTGCTCCGGTGGCTGGGGAATAAACGGAGAAGGTGAAGAGAAAGGTGGGCTGAGCTGTGGACTTTTGCCGGTCCGGAGGGGCCACCATTTTGAATGTTAAAAAACGGCTTGACTATTTTGGATATTTAAAGAGACAGCACTCTCGTAGATTCCTGGGGCTTAAGAACACGTTCTGCTTTCCAGCAACCCCAAGAACCCTCCGGACCTTCAAGACTGAAAATGTACGTCATTCCTCTTGTTACTCTTATACCCCACACCTGCTTGGTGAACAGAGGTGTGGCCATCCCCCACTCCCACCTACCTTCTGGGCCTGCAGGAACTCCATCACAGGCTGTGTGCTCAGAATGAGCTTGGGTGCCCTGCCCTGTTCACCAATTTTTTTTTTCTCTCTCTTTTTTTATTTTTATTTCTTTCTTTTTCGCTTTCTTTTTCTGGTGATTAGCTTGATTATATTTGCCTGTTTTAAAACAACTATTATTATTAATATTTTTGTACTTTTTACTATTATTCTTAATCTTCCTCTCCCAGGTCCAGGTTTTCAACATTTTTTCTTTTCCCTGTTCCTGATTGAATTTTTTTTTTCTTTTTAATTTAAGGTTTTTCCCTCCCTTTTTTCTTGTGGTTAACCCTGTTCCTTATTTTTCTTTTTGCATTTTTCCCACTTTTTTCTTCATTATTCTCCTTCTCTACTTTTTTTTCTCTTAATGCCCTATCCCCAGATATAGCAGGCTTTCTTGTTTTCTCTTCTTCTTTTTCCCTTTTTTTGGTTACTGTTCCTGTGTGATAACATGGTGTGTTTTTTGTCCATGTGTTTTTAGATTTTTGATGGTAATTCAATTGTAATTTGTGTCTAATTGAGTGGGAGACAACAACAGTCCCCATAAGACACAACTACACCCACACCTCCTACAACTTCACTTACTGAGTGAGAGCCACTACCTCCTTCTCCACCAATGGGCTAATGATAAAAAACCACCAAGAAGAGCCTGAATCACCCTTGACTGCTCTTCACAAAGAGTTAACAGAGATCTAAATACAAGAATGCCACAATGCCTCGGAAACAACAGACCATCACAGTTCACATAAAGAAGCAGGATAAAGTGGTAGAAACAAGGGAGCAGGATACAGACCCAGAACACATCCCTGAGGAAGAAGCAGCATTGGAACTCTCTGATA
>NW_006921680.1:3353125-3359693 GCF_000298275.1 Orycteropus afer afer | reverse complement strand
TTCAAGGCTCAGGGGTCCAAGATTATCTTCTGTGTCTGTGTTAATTGGTTTCCCTTTTCTTTGTTGAAGAGGGTCTGTGCAGTCTTTCTGCCTTGTCCACCATCTTGGTGGAACTCTGTGTCCCAAAGATTTTGATATGTTGTTTTTTCATTCTCGTTTGATTCAAGGAATTTTTTAATTTCGTTTTTATTTCTTCTATTACCCAGTCATTTTTGAGCAGGGTGTTGATGCTACATTCTTCTTCATGTTGTCCAGTTTCTCAGATTATTTGCCCAGCATATGGATTGAATAAGTATGGTGAAAGGACACAACCCTGATGGACACCCCTCTTCATTTTGATCCATGCAGTGTCTCCTTGTTCTGTTTGAACCAAAGCCTCTTGGCCTATGTACAAGTTCTTCATGAGCATAATTAAGTGTTCTGAAATTCCCACCCTTCTCAATTTTATCCATTATTTTTGTAATCCACACAGCTGAATACCTTTGCATGGTCAATAAAACATAGGTAAACATCTTTCTAGTATTCTTTGCTTTCAGCCAAGATCCATCCGACATCAGCAATCATATCCCTAGTTGCTTATACTCTTCTAAATCTAGCCTGAATTTCTGAAAGTTCTCTGCCAATATACTGCCACAATTGGTTTTGAATTACCTTCAGCAGAATTTTACCTGTGTGTGATATTAATGATAAATAAATAAATAAATAAAATAACTCACGGCTATTGAGTATGTCCTAACTCATAGCAACCCCTCCTTGGGTTTCCAAGATGGTATCTCTTTGGAAGTAGATTGCCCAATCTTACTTTTGAGGAGTGGTTGGTGAGTTTGAACTGCCAGCCCTCAAATGCTTTAGGCCCTATCCTATATTGTTCTACAATTTCCACATTCCCTTGGATCACCTTTCTTTGGAATGAGTATAAATATGGATCTCTTTTGGTCCGTTTGTCACGTAGCTGTCTTCCAAATTTCTTGACATAATTGAGTAAGCACCTCCAGTGCATCCATTTGTTGAAACATCTCAATGAGTATTCCATCAATTCCTGGGGCCTTTTTTTTTTTTTTTTTTGCCAGTTCTTTCAGTCCAGCTTTGACTTCTTCTTTCAATACCATCAATTCTTGATCATATGCTACATTATGAAATAGTTTAACATTGAACAATTTGTTTTGGTAAAGTGACTCTGTGTATTTCTTCCATATTCTTTAATGCTTTCTGTATCATTCAATATTTTGCCCATAGAATCCCTCAATATTGTAATTCGAGGCCTGAATTTTTTAGCCAGTTCTTACAGCTTGAGAAATGCCAAGTGTGCTCTTCCCTTTTGGTTTTCTAACTCCAAGTCATTCCACATTTCATTATAATTTTTACTTGCCTTTTCAACCACCCTTTAAAATCTGTTAATCTAGTTTACTTCATTGTGTCTTCTATTCACTTCAGCTACTCTCCATTCAAGAGTAAGTTTCAGAGGGCTCTTGTGACATCCATTTTGATACTTTATTCCTTTCCTGTCTTTTTAATGTCCTATTGCTTTCTTCATGTATGATGTTCTTAATGTCATCCTATAACTCATCTGGTCTTTGGTCATTGGTGTTCCTGGCATAAAATGTCTTCTTCAGATGATCTCTAAATCTAGATGGGATATATTCAATGTTGTATTTTGGCTTTCATGGACTTCTTTTAATTTTCTTCAACTTCTACTTGAGCTTGCAAGAAAGCAATTGATGGTCTATTACACAGTCAGTGCCTTGCCTTGTTTTGACTGTTGATATTGATCTTCTCCATCACCTCTTTCCACAGGTGTAATAGATCTGGTCCCTGTGTATACAGCCTGGCAAGGACCATGTGTATAGCCCCTGTTTATGCTGTCAAGAAAAGGTATTTGCTATAAATAAATCATTGGTCTAGTGAAATTCTATCATGTGATCTCTGGCTCCATTTTTATCACCAAAGGCATATTTTCCAACTACTGATGATTTTTCTTTGTTTCCAACTTTCACATTCAAATCACCAATAATTATCAATGCATCTTGATTGCATGTTTGATCAATTTCAGACTGCAGATATTGGTAAAAATCTTCAATTTCTTCATCTTTGGCTTTATTGGTTGGTACATAAATTTGAATAGTAGTAATATTAGCTGGTCTTCCTTGCAGGCATATGGCTATTATTCTATGACTGACAGCATGGTATTTCAGTAAAGATCTTGAAATGTTCTTTTGGACTATGAATGTGATGCCATTCTTCTTTAACTTGTCATTCCTGGCATAGCAGCCCATATGATTGATTCAAAATGGGCAATGCAAGTCCATTTCAGCTCACTAATACCCAGGATATTGATCTTTATGCATTTCATTTCAATTTTGGCAATTTCCAATATTCCTAGATTCATACTTTGTACATTCCATGTTCTGATTATTAATGAATGTTTTCAGCTGTTTCTTCCCATTTTGAATTGTGTCCCATCAGCAAATGAGGTTTCCAATTGCTTTATTCCATCCACATCATTAAAGCCAACTCTATTTTTAGAAGACAGCTTTTCCCCAGTCGTATTTTGAGTGCTTTCCAACCTGAGGGGCTCATCTTTTAGCACTATATCAGACAATGTTTCATGGGTATTCATAACGTTTTCTAGTAATAGATCAGACAGTGTTTCACCACTAGTCATAAAGTTTTCAGTGGCCAGTTTTCTTCAGAAGTGAATGACTCAATCATTCTTCACAGTCTATCTTAGTCTGGAAGCTTTGCTGAAACCTGTCCATCATGATGACCCTAGTATTTTTTGTAAAACCAGTGACATAGCCTCCAGTTTCATAGCAATACACAAGCCACCACAGTATGACAAACTAACACACAAGTGGTGGGGTCTACCTTGTAGACATATGGATTTTATCCTATCACTAACAGCATTGTTCCTCAGGACAGACTCTGAAATGTTCTTTTTGGTGATAAATGATATGCCATTCCTCTTCAATTTGTCATTCTTGGCATAGTAGACCATATAATTGTCTGATTCACAAAAGCCAATACCCATTTCAGCTCACTGATGCCTAGGATATTGATTGTTATGCATTCCATTTCATTTTTGACAACTTCCAATTTTCCTTGATTCATACTTTGTACATTCCATGTTCTGATTATTGATGAATGTTTACAGCTATTTCTTCACATTTAGAGTTGTGCCACATCAGCAAATGAAGTTCCTGAAAGACTTACTCCATCAATGTTATTAAGGTTGACTCTGAGGAGGCAGATCTTCCTCATTCATACTTTGGGTGCCTTCCTACTTGAGGTGCTTAGCTTCTGGCACTCTATCAGACAATGTTTCACTGCTATTCATAAGGTTTTCACTGGCCAATTTTTTCAAAAGTGGAACTGTCTACATTTTTCTTCCTAGTCTTTCTTATTGTGGAAGCTCTGCTGAAACCTGTCCACCCTGGGTGACCCTACTAATATTTGAAATACCAGTAGCATAGGTTCCAGTATCACAGCAACATGCAAGCCATCACAGTACAACAAACTGATAGATGAGTGGTGGCAAACTGAGAGAAGCCAAAGGCTCTTCCCTTGGTACTTACCTTCTGCTGTAGGGTATGGGTCACAGAATGAACAGGTAACATTAACTTGTAAAGTTGGATTCACCTGGGTATTTGAATCTTGATCAGAGTGGTACAAAGTCAAAAACAACAGTTGAAGTTCATGCATTTCATGGGAATTGTCCTGATGATCGGTAGTTTCTGACCTTGTTCTTATCTTATTTCCAAGTGTAGTTCTTCAAGCTCCTTATCAATTTCATGCAATTCTTCAATATTCTGTTAAATTTTCTTTTCTTTTCCCTTCTTTTTCTTCTCCTTCCTCCCCTTTCCTCCTTCTCTTCCTCTTTCTTTCACTCTCTCATTCTTTCAGTAGAGTGGTTTTTTGTTGCGTACAGTCAAATAGCTCTAAATTATATATCCATGTTCTGACTCTTCTCACCATTTCCCCTATTACCTCCTGGTCCATGCCTCACTGTTTCCACCACCTTTTTTCACTAATAAAAGCAGATAAACTTCTATATCTGCTAATACATATAGATCATATCAAGGCACTCTTCTATTCAACACCCTTCAATGGCTCCCCACTTCACTGAGTGAAAAACAAAATCTTTGCATTGCCTAAGAAGGCCCACCATGGTCTGGGTTCCCAGTACTTCTGTCATTGCTCCTACTACTTTCTTCCTCATTGCCATACTGGGCTCTTCACTGGTCTTCCAATGCTACGTATACTCCTACCCCAATCATTTTTCTTTCTCTTCCCTCCACCAAGAATGTTTTCTTTCTTTTTTTCCCCTTTACATAGCCTTTTTGGGGTTTTTATCTTTGTTCAAATATCATCAACTTGGTTAGACTTTCTCTGACCACCACCATGTCTTAATATTTTGAGACTCTTCTACTACTGGCATTTTCTACACATTTTCCAGCTTACTTATAATTAATTTTATTTTATAAAACTTTATCACTATCTACAATACCATGTGATGCTCTTAATGTTTTTTTTTTTTTTAAATCACCTATCTATGTTCACTGAAATGTAACCTTCAAAAGAGAATATCTGTTCACTTCTCTATCACAACATACAAAATAGTGCTTGGAATGTTAATTTGTGGAGTAATTGAAGGGAAGGGGCAGTTATATTCTCATTGACTTGTATCCTTAAGCTTTTGCCAAAAGCATGGCACAGACTAGGTACAAAATATAGTAAAATCGGTGAAAGCTGGGACCTATGTAAGGTGGAAACCTGTCAGAAAAAAAACAAACCAAACCAAACTCACTGCCATCAAGTTGAATCTGACTCCCAGTGATGCCTCCTTAGATTTCTGAGGCAGTATCATTACAGAAATAGATTTCCCAATCTTCCTTCCAAGGAATGGCTGGTGGGTTTGAACTGCTAGGTTTCTGGTTAGTAGTCAAATGTCTTAGGCCCTATGCCACCAGAGAAGAAAGACTAAAATACTTCCCCCTAATAGAGTGCTCTGGTGGTGTAGTGCCTAAGGCATTTGACTGCTAATCAGAAGGCTGGTGGTTCAAACCCACCAGCCACTCCTCAGAAGCAGGCTGGGCAATCTACTTCCATAGTGATGATACTGACTCGGAAACCCAAGGAGGGGTCACTATGAGTTGGAGCTGACTCTATGGCAATGGGTTTTTTAATAGAGTGCTAACATTGTACCCTGTCAAAGGCAGAAAACTTTTTTAAAAGATGTGGAAAAACAGGACAGGCCTGTGGAATTCCAGCTCTCCCAGGTTTCATTGTAATTGTTTTTTGTTGTTGTCCTTAGTTGCTACAGCTGTTACAGAAATCAAGGTCATTAGTATCTAATCCTTTCATGGTTTCACTCTTGTTGATAAGTGGTTTGTAATAATAGGGACTAATTCCACCCAGTATTTGAACTCATATTAATTTTGATGGAAGAAAAAAAAAAAAAAAAGAAAGAAAAGAAAAGTAGACCCGATCAGGACAGAACTTGCTTAAAGAAAGGCCCAGATTAGTTTCCATGAGCTTACACAGTCAGCATTTTGGAGGTGAAGCTCTGAGGTTGAATCAAGCCAAGAAATACAATTGATCGTCCGAGTCTGCAAATTTCGTTGGCAAGTTCAACTGAAGTGTGAGTGGAATGGGATCATGCTATTACTTCTCACAGAGGCAAAGATTCCCAGGACAGGAAAATTTGTTTGTGCTTTTTGGCCAGTGAGACATGGGCTATCGATGCAGTGTTCCCAGGGTTATTTCTTGAAGGGGAAAAAGGACACAAGAAAATATTTTTAAGCAAGATGTTTTGATCCCTCCAGGCTTTTCTCCACCTTTTCCCCAACACCAATTAAATAAAATGGTGTGGTATTGTGATTAAATGATAACTATAATTTTAATCCAAATTTAGTCTGTTCTTTCACTCAGAGTACTTCCTTTCTTCTTTTTGTCATTAAATCTTTCAATATCTTTTTTAACTGCAAAATTGTGTTTTTTAGGTTGGCAGGACTTCAAATGGTATTATTCATGATTTCTGATTATTTAAGCTATTTTAGTGATTCACGAAAGATTCTTTTATGATTATAGAATTCTGTTGAGTAATTGTATCCTTTCAAAATCTCATTGGCCAGTTTCAAATTTGTTAGGGGAAAAAAATCACAAAGGCAAAAATAGAACTTTTGAGAAACTACCATTTTTAGCTCCAAATACTAACTTGTGTTCTTTGTATCAGAAGTAGAAAAAAATTTTCCTGCAAGCATGAGAGAATACTGATTAAATTAGACTTCTTTATAACATGAGAACTTTTTCTTCTGAGTATCAGCAACTTTGAAATGCTAAGACAGTATTTTTCTTTAAAATTCCACTGTAGAACACAGAGTTTCATTTTTAGATTTAATTCCCAAATCCCAAGAGCATAGTCCAAGTTTATTTAATTATATATATGTTGTTGTTGTTGTTGTTGTTTGCTGTCGAGTAGGCCCCGACTCATAGCGACCCCTCCTTGGGTTTCCGAGGCAGTATCACTACGGAAGTAGGATTGCCCAACCTTCCTTCCGAGGAGTGGCTG
>NW_006921680.1:3351614-3352980 GCF_000298275.1 Orycteropus afer afer | reverse complement strand
GCAGAATAGGCAGACAAGCTACACAGACTCTCTTCAACAAAGAAAAGAGAAACCAATTGACAACAGATACCAAAGATAACCCTGGAGCCCTGAGCTTTGAAAGGATGGATACAGAAGTGGATTAAACACCAACTAGTAAAAGAATCTGAATGAAAACAGTGAGTAAGGAGGCAAATGGAGCTGTGGATTGTCAGCTATCCTGATGGCAAGACAACCTGAATATTTCCAAGTGGTGTTAGGACCTGAGAATTAACCTAAAAATTGGCCCTGCTCACCAAGGGCTGCATGGAACACTTCACTGGTGGCTTATGACCAAAAAGGAAAAACAGCAAAGAAAGTGACAAAACTGAACTATGGAAATTCAGCTGTCTGGAGGGTGCAGCTATTTTGAATTTTTACAAGTGGTGACCATTTTGGGTATTTAAAATGACAGCATTCTCATTCAGATTCCAGGGACCTAAAAATAAGCTCTGTTTGCCAAGGAGAAATAAGGGACCAGGATACAGACCCAGAACACATCCCTGAGGAAGAAGTAGCATTGGAATTCCCTAATAAGGAATTCAAAAGAATTATGTTTAGGTACTTTTAATGGATTAAGAGACAGATCAAGGAGAACACTGACAAAATTGAGTAAAACACAGAGAAAATCCTAGAACAATTTCAGAAGACAAAACAAGAACAAAATGACAAAATAAATGAAAAATTAGAAATGATACAAAATATACATATAGAATTCCAGAAGACTAATACTAAATTTTCAGAAATAGATAACACATTGAATGAGCAAAGGAGTAGAATTAAATTAATGGAAAATACAATTAGTGAGTTTAAAGACAAATACCACAATATTTCTTTGGAAAGGGATCAATCATGCATAAAAATAAAAACAAAATGAAGAAATCCTAAGGTTCACGTGGGATACCGTCAAGAGGAATAACCTACATATAATTGGAATTCCAGAACAGAAAGAAACCACAGAGAAAATTGTCAAAAGTTGGTTGGAAGAGAATTTGCTTGATATGATGAAAGCTCAGGATATATCCATTCAAGAAGTCCAATAAACCCCAAACAGGACAGATTCCAAAAGAAAATCACAAAGATATATCATCAAACTCACCAAAACCAAAGAGAAAGAAAGAATCCAGAAAGCAACACAGGAAAAAAGAAAAATTATCTATAAAGAACACAACTACCTGAGGAAAATGAGGAAATTGAAGAATTTTATCAGCTTCTACAGTCTGAAATTGACCAAACATGCAATCAGGATGTGTTAATTGTCACTGGTGACTGGAATGCAAAAGTTGGAAACAAAGAAGAATCACCAGTAGTTGGAAAATTTGGCCTTGGTGACAGAAATAATGCTGGA
>NW_006921680.1:3311097-3348298 GCF_000298275.1 Orycteropus afer afer | reverse complement strand
TTACTTGTGTTTTATTGACTATGCAAAGACATTTGGTTGTGTGGATCATGACAAATTATGGATAACATTGAGAAGAATGGGAATTCCCAAACACTTGATTGTACTCATGAGGAACCTGGACATTGACAAGGAGGCTGTCTTTTGAACAGAACAAGGGGACACTACATGGTTTAAAACCAAGAAGGGAGTACGTCAGGGTAACATACTTTCCCCATACTTATTCAATCTATATGCTGAGCAAATAATCTGAGAAGCTGGACTATATGAAGAAAATGTGGCATCAGGATTGGAGGAGGAATCATTAACAACCTGAGATATGCAGATGATACAACTTTGCTTGCTGAAAGTGAGCATGACTTGAGGCACTTACTGATGAAGATTGAAGAATACGGTCTGCAGTATGGATTGCGTCTCAAGATAAAGAAAGCAAAAATCCTCGCAACTGGGCCAATAAGCAGTATCGTGATAAATGGAGAAAAGATTGAGGTTGTCAAAGAATTCACATTACTTGGTTCTACAATTGATGCCAATGGAAGCAGTAGTCAGGACATTAGACAATGTGTGTCACTGGGCAGGTTGGCTGCGAAAGAACTCTTTCAAGTGCTGAGGAGCAAGGATGTCTCCTTGAGGACTACGGTGTGCCTGACACAAGCCATGATATTTTCAGTCACCTCATATGCATGTGGGAGCTGGACAATGAATAAGGAAGATGGAAGAAGAGGTGATGCTTTTAGTTTGGTGTTGGCAAAGAATGCTGAAGGTACCATGGACTGTCAAAACACTAACAGATCTGTCCTGGAAGAGGTGCAGCTGAGATGCTCCAAGGAAAAAAAATTTCCTTGAATCAAATGAGAATGGAAACACAACATACCAAAATCTTTGGGACACAGCAAAAGCAGTGATCAGAGGCCAATTTATAGCAATAAATGTACACATCAAAAAAGAAAACAGAGTAAAATTAACACCTTAACCCAACACCTTCAACAATTAAAAAAAGAGTAGCAAAGAAAGCCTACAGAAGACAAGAAATAATATTTGAGCAGAAATAAATAAAACAGAAAATAGAAAGACAATAGAAAAAATCCAAGACTAGAAGTTGGTTTTTGAAAAGATTAATAAATGCATAGTGGCTAAGACACTTGCCTGCTAACCAGATGGCTGGCGGTTCAAACCTACCAGCCACTCCTCGGAAGGAAGGTTGGGCAATCCTACTTCCATAGTGATACTACCTCAGAAACCCAAGGAGGGGTCGCTATGAGTCAGGGCCGACTCGATGGCACATAACAACAACAACAACAACAACAAAATTGACAAACCACTTGCAAATTTAACAAAGGAAAAGAGGGAGAGAACAAATAACATGAATAAGAAATGAATTGGTTGACATCAAAACACAACCAACAGAAATTAAAAGGATAATATTTGGATACTATGAAGAACTATAGGACCTCTTGTAGCGCAGTGCCTGAGGCATTTGACTGCTAACCAGAAGGCTGGCTGTTCAAACCCAGCAGCCACTCCTTGGAAGGAAGATTGGGCAATCTACTTCTGTAGTGATACCGCCTCGGAAATCCAAGGGCTGGTCACCATGGGTCGGATACAATGCAACAACAATGGGATGGGGCGAAGAACTATACTCCAACAAATTTGAAAATCTGGAATAAATGAACAGATTTCTAGAAACATACTACTTACTTAAACTAACACAGACTGAGGTGGAAAAGTTGACTAGACCCATAACAAAAGAAGAAATTGAACAAGTCATTAAAATAAAAAAAAAAAAAGAAGAAGAAATTGAACAAGTCATAAAAAAATTAAAAAAAAGAAAAATTACTAACAAAAAAAAGCCCTGGCCCAGATGATTTCACTGGGGAATTCTACCAAACATTCAGAGAAGAATTGACACCAATCCTACTCAAACTATTCCAGAACATAGCAAAGGATGGAATCCTCCCAAATTCATCATCACTAAAAAGGAAAACTACAGACCGATATCCCTCATGAATACAGATGCAAAAATCTTCAACAAAATCCTAGCCAATAGACTCCAACAACACACACACACACACACACACACACATATACATTATGACCAAGGGCAGGGAGTTCATACCAGGTATGCAAAGATGGTTTAACATTAGAAAACAATCAACGTCATCCACCACATAAATAAAAGGAAAACATGATCATATCAATTGATGTAGAAAAAACATTTGATAAAATCCAACATCCATTCCTGATAAAAAGTCTGCACAGAATAAGAAGAGAAATAGGGAAATATTTCTATTTCTATTTTGTTTTTGAATAGGGAAATTCCTCAACATAATAAAGTACATGTACGCAAAACCAACAGCCAACATTATTCTCAGTGGAGAGAGACTGAAACCATTCTCCTTGCCAACAGGAACCCTACAAGGATGCCCTCTATCACCACTTCTATTCAACATTGTATTGGAAGTCCTAGCCTGGGCAATAAGGCAAGAAAGGGAAATCAAAGACATCCAATTTGGTAAGGAAGAAGTCAAACTATCCCTATTTGCTGATGATATGATACTATATCTAGAAAACTCAAGAGACTCAGTCAAAAATCTACTGGAACTAATTGAGAGATTTAGCATTGTTGCAGGATATAAGATCAACATCCAAAAATCAGTTGGATTTCTCTATACCATCAAAGAGATTGCTGAGAAAGAAATAAGGAAATCAATACCATTTATAATGGCTACCAAAAAAATAAAATACTTAGGAATAAATCTTATCAGAGACACAAAAGACCTGTACAAAGAAAACTATAAAACACTACTTCAAGAAACCATAAGAGATGTACATAAATGGAAGAACATATCATGCTCATAGATAGGAAGATTGAATGCTGTGAAAATGTTAATTCTTCCTAAAGAGATCTATACATTTAATGCAGCCCCAATCCAGATTCACATCAACATTTAAAGATATGGAAAAACCAATCACTAATTTTATTTGGAAAAGAAACCATCTTGGGTAAGCAAAGCACTATTGAAGAAGAAGAACAAAGTAGAAGGTCTCACAGTCCTGGGTCTCTAAACCTACTATACAGCCACAGTAGTCAAAACAGCCTGGTATGGGTACAAAGACAGACACACAGACCAGTAAAATAGAATTGAGAACCCAGAAATAGATCCATAGACCTATGGTCAGCTGATTTTAACAAAGGGCTTAAATCCATTAAATGAGGAAATTGTTGTTATGTGTTGTCAAGTCGGACCCAACTCATAGTGACCCTTCCTTGGGTTTCTGAGGCAGTATCACTAAAGAAGTAGATTGCCCCATCTTCCTTCGAGGAGTGGCTGGTGGGTTTGAACCACCAGCCTTCTGGTAAGCAGTCAAGTGCCTTAGGCACTGTGCCACCACAGCTCCTTAAATGGGGAAGAGATAGTCTCTTTAATAAACGGTGCTGGCAAAACTGGATGTCCATTTGCAGAAAAATGAAACAAGATCTGTGTGTCACACCACACACAAAATCTAACTCTAGATGGATCAAAGACTTAAATGTGAAACCTAAAACTATAACGTTCCTCCAGGACAAACTAGGGGCAAATTTAGAGGCCCTAGTTTATGGCATAAATAGACTGTGAAGCAAAATGCACAAACAGCAAAAGATAAATCGATGAATGGGACCTTCTAAAAATTAAATTTTTATGTGCTTCAAAAGACTTCTCCAAAAGAGTAAAAAGAGAACCTACAGATTGGGAAAAATTATTCAACAATGACATATTTGACCAGGGACTTATCTCTAAAATTTAAGAAAACTCCAACACCTCAACAACAAAAAGACAAACAATCCAATTTAAAAATGGGCCTAAGACATGAACAGACACTTCACCAAAGAGGTTATTCAGGCAGCCAACAAGCACATGAAAAAATGTTCACGATCATTAGCCATATTCATTGCCATGGAGTTGGATCCGACTCATAGCGACCCCTCCTTGGACTTCTGAGGCAGTATCGCTGTGAAAGTAGGTTGCCCAATCATCCTTCTGAGAAGTGGCTGATGAGTTTGAACTGCCAGCCTTCAAGTTAGCAGTCAAATGCCTAAGGCACTACACCACCTGAGCTCCTTAGAGATGCAAATCAAAACAACAATTAGATATCATCTGACCCTTGCACTAATAGCAAAATTCAACAAGACAGAAAATAACAATTGCTGGTGAGGATGTAGAGAGATTGGGACTCTCATATACTGCTGGTGGGACTGTAAAATGATACAATTCCTGTGGAAAGCAGTATGGCAATTCCTTAAAAATTTAGAATCTAATCCAGCAATCCCATTACTAGGTTATATCCTAAAAAAGTGAGAGCCAGGACCAGAACAGATATGCACACCCATGTTCATCACAGAACTATTTACAATAAGAAAAAGATGGAAATAACCTAGGTGCTCATCAACAGAAGAATGGATAACCAAACTATGGTACCTACCCACAATGAAATACTATGCAACACTAATGAATAATGTAGAATCTGCAAAACACTGCATAACATGGATAAACTTGGAGGACATTATGCTGAGTGAAATCAGTCAATCACAGAAGGACAAATATAGTATTAGTTCATTATTGTAAAAAGTCAAGGAAAGGTTTATTTATGGAAACAAACTTTCTTTGTTAGTTACCACGGGTAGCAGGGGACAGGAGGGAACACTGCAAAAATAACAACAAGAACAAAGTAATAAAAATACAAATAATACCATAAATGACTCTGGAAGTCTTTGAGTTAGAGAAATCATAATTAAGATAAAGTCCACCTTACTTCTCAAATCAAAACACCTTGGAATGAAGGTGGTTCTGTTGCCCCCATGTACCAAAGGTAATATGTAAGACATGCCCTCCCACTGGAGGTCTAGTTGAGTTCCAAACTTCATGTGCCCACTTTAACTGTAGAACTGAAGAAGTAAGATAATTAGCCAAGGAATCCAAGCAAGAGTTCACTTTTTTTTTTTTTTTTAAGTTAAGCTTACTTATTTATGGGAATGGAATTTCTTATATGGGGTTTTAATGTATAATCAAAGGCACCCTAGTAGTCCAGTGGGTAAGCACTCAGCTAGCTGCTAACTGATAGTTTGCTGGTTTGACTCCACCAGCTACTCTGTGGAAGAAAGATGTGGCAGTCTACTTCCATAAATATTTACAGCCTTAGAAACCCGATGGGCAGTTCTCCTTTGTCGTATAGGGTTGCTATGGGTCAGAATCAACTCAATAGCAATGGATTTAAGGAATGTCCAGATGGCAGAACCTATTTTCCACTTTTATTTTGTGTCTGCTTCTATAAATGTTCTTGTGCATATGAGGTCAAATAAAGTAATTGTCCAGGTAACATAGTGTGCTCATTTTCATTGTTTATCAGATAATGTGCATCTTTAGTCAGTAGAGCAATTGTAAACTCCAGAGGCAGGGACCATTTTTTATTGCTTTTTCTGTCCCAGAGCTGAGTGTAATGCCCAGCATATAATAGTGATTCCATTAATGTTTAACATGATTTTTATTGAATTATTTTATTTTATTTTTTTACTGAGATCTAGTCTTTTGACCGGGAGCTCTGGTAGCATAGTGGCTAAGACACTTGCCTGCTAACCAGACGGCTGGTGGTTCAAACCCACCAGCCACTCCTCAGAAGGAAGGTTGGGCAATCCTACTTCCGTAGTGATAACTGCCTCGGAAACCCAAGGAGGGGTCGCTATGAGTTGGGGCCAACTCGACGGCACACAACAACAACAACAAGTCTTTTGACCTATGGTAATGGTATTTATTACCTCTTTAGGATGTTTTATTCTCATTATTATTCGCATTTAATCTTTCTTAGGATACATATGTTAGGCTTATAATGATAATTCCCTGAATTTGAATAACTTTGCGAGAAAAATTCACGTTCGTTACATTAATATATTCTCACATCTCTATGAAACCAAGAGATGTAAATTGTTATTGTTTACATTGTGAACAATAAGTGATTGTTCAACATTATTATTTATTCTGACTCCTAGGCCATTTCTAAAATTTTTACTAACCAGACAGTAGGCACAATGAACACAAATTATTAACTTCTAAAATAAATAAATAAAGCCCTTCCTAAAGGCTTATTCTTTGATGGGATTAAAATAATGATGTGGAAATAGGAAATTAAGTTTCCTTTATATTGCTGGCATGAGTTTTAAGGTTTTATAAGTAGCTGTTTTCTAAACTGAAGTTCAACATAATGGAAAAGTCAACTTTAGGCTATCTGCTTGAAGATTGTTTACTTGGTGGATTAGTAAAAACAGTTGTTAGCTTAATCCAATTTTCTCACTGGGGACATTTGAAAGTTCATGTGCACTTACAGATTGCAAAATAGTATTAATAGCATTTTCAACACAATGGAATGGCCTTTTGATTGTTACACTAATGTGGTTATTGTTTAATTTGCCAATGGGGAGAATTGATTTTGAGAGTTGATTTTGTGAAAACTGGTATATTAATAAACTTATTTAAGGTTTGCAAACAGAGAAAAAGTGTCCAGTCTTAAAATTATCAGCTTAAATTTTTTCCTCTGCTTTCCCTATTTTATGGTATTTCTTACCCTTTTCTTGCCGGAGGCTCAAGGCCCAAGGTTCTATTCATTGCCTCTTTCCATGAGCAATTTTCCAGTCAGTTCTGTCAATAAGACAAGCTTTAAGTAGTTGATTGATTGATCTTTAAAAAATTTAGATCTGGAAAAGTATTACATTTTCTCATCAAAATTTGCTCTTGTTGTTATGTGCCGTCGAGTCGGCCCCGACTCATAGCAACCCCTCCTTGGGTTTCCGAGGCAGTATCACTACGGAAGTAGGATTGCCCAACCTTCCTTCTGAGGAGTGGCTGGTGGGTTTGAACCATCAGCCTTCTGATTAGCAGGCAAGTGACTTAACCACTATGCTACCAGAGCTCCTACAAACTCTAGTGACTAGAAAAGAAAGTCTAGACCAAAACTCTCCATTTCCTCAATTTTTTTTTTTTTTTTGATAGAAATAGAGACAGTCAATGCCCTCAGGAACTTTTATTAAAGAAGCTAAATTACAATATAGTTTTTATTTTTCTCTGGATGATCTAATCCCCAATTTTTAAACATTTTTTATTGTTTCTTTTCAGTGCTCTCTGATTTTAAATATCATAAAACATATACCCAACTATATGGTTGACTCAGATTTAACTGCAATTCATTATAACTTTCAAATTTTTTAATGTAAATGTGTAACTTCCTTAAGGGCAGGGGCCTTACCTTATTCCATATTTTTCCTTATATTCCTACTACCTAGAAAATGCCTCGCATATTCATACATGGTAATTTGCTTAATGAATATATTAATAGTGGTTCATAACTGCATTTCTTAATAGTGACAATAAACTGTTTAAGCATTGATTTCATACAAATATTAGAGAATTTAGTGAGAGGTAACAAAACAATGCTAATTGTTTTATAGCATGGAGGATTATAGTGGTTATTAATGCATAATAATATGTGCTGAAGATAAATAGTAAAGCTATCTCAATCTCATCTCATTTTATGTTCTATTACCTTATTTACCAATGATGGCACAGTGGTTAAAGCTCTCAGCTGCTAACGAAAAGGTAAGTGGTTGGAACCTGCTAGCCCACTGGGAAAGAGATGTGATAATCTGCTTCTGTAATGATTTACGGCCTTGGATATCCCAGGGAAGGAAGATTGAGCAATCTACTTCCGTAGTGATACTGCCTCGAAAACGCAAGGAAGGGTCGCTATGAGTCGGATCCAACTCGATGAAAATTAGTTTGTTTTGTTTGTATATGGCCACTGTGAATCAGAATAAACTCTATGGCAGTGTTTTTTCTTTTTCTTTTTTTTTTCAATGTTTGAGTAGGAAAGCAATTGGCTTTAATGAGTAGTTATCATTTTTTCCCACTATATTTTAAAAAGTCTACCACCATTCTTAGAATAAAATATCACACTTGGTAAGGGCAAAGATATCTTAACCCTTAACCCAAGGAGACATTTTATCTTGTATCCTAACAGCCCATGTCTTTCCAAATCAGGGTTTGATTCTGTGTAGATTATTCCCAGCCTGTTGTTTAACTAGAAGGATTTTGCAGCTTTTTAAGAGCAAAGCAATCACTGAATTTATTCTTCAAAGTTGATGGTAGGTTTTTGTTAAACACTTTAAATGGTATCTAAAGTGCCCTTAAATTTAAAGAGTGAACTTTTGGGTTGCTAGTCTGGTGGTTAAGAACTTTATAAATGTCATTCATGGGTAGATATGATAAACTGTAACTTCTTATTTACAGTGTCCTCAATAAGTTTCCACAGTGAGGGTATGGGGTCAGGCTATTTAAAGGTTAGCTCTTTAAAGTTCAAAACTAACTTAGATGCTGAGACAATGGATCAGATATGTGATTGGATTTTTTATCTACTGAGGAACATTGTGAGAGGGCTTTGCTTTTGTATCCTTGGCTTTGCCTTATACAAGTGCTAGCAAACGATTCAACATTTTTGCATCTATTTCCTTATTTGCAAGAAGGGAATAATAATAGTACCTCCCTCATAAGACCACTGAGCTCGAAATGAGATACTTCAGGTGCTCAGTTAGCATTCAATAAGACCACATGGTATTATTATTTCTATGAGCTATCTCTACATCTTTATTTAGAAATCTGCCTGAATTTGGCCAGGAATTACCTGACGTGAGTACCAGTATTTCAGAGTATTCCCCTCTTTTCTTCTTCCTCTTTTCCAGACTGGCAGTGGTGTGTAGTATAACTTCCCTAATTTGTTGCCCCTTTCATTTTCAACACGTTGATGTTACTTTTTCAGAGGAAATAGAGTTAAGGAACATGGGGAAGTGATAAAGCTTAAATATCAGAGTTCTTCCAGTTATGATTTCTTATATAGTTCTTGCCTCCCTTGCAGGGATATCCTCATTTCATTCACGCTTTCACCTTCCTCCATGAAAAACCCTCTTCCAGGAGGATCCGTACAGAGAGTGGTAGGCTTGGCATCTCTCCACCACAGTTCTGCTTCATTGAAGAATGGTCTCCTTGGGGGAATTCCTTTTCTAACACAGCACACAGCCAGTTATATTATTAAATTCTCAAATTCAACAAGTACTTTTGGTGGCTTATACCAAACTGGTATGTCTAATTTTACAAAATAAAATAAAATCTGTCCCTGAAATTTGGTGGGATGTCTGTATTGGGAAACAATCTGTGAAATTTATTCTAGCTTTCGTAAGGATATTATTGAGTATATTTTTCATTCCTTTTGCCATCCTCTTGGAAAACTCCTGGGAAAAATTCCCGTTTTGATTTAGTATCAGTTAATTACTGATTTATTTTCTTAGGTAGTTGTTCTCTTTATTTCACAGCTTGTACTGTGTATAACTGATGAAGCTCATCTTTTCTGACTTTTTGACTTTTTTATCCTCATCCTTTTTTTCCTTTCTTCTTTTACATTTATATTTTGGGCTACCCAAAAAACCTAAACCACTGCCAATCGAGTTGATTCGATTTATAGCAACCCCCATAAGGGTTCCAAGGCTGTAAATGATTGCTTCATCTACCTCCTGCTGAGCAGCTGGTGAGTTTGAATCGCCAACTTTCTGCTTAGAAGCCAAATGCCTTACCCATTGCACCCCCAGAACTCCTTGTATTTTCACTTCTAAAACCAAAAAACCAAACTCATTGCCATCAAGTCAATTTTAACTCATAGCAACCCCTATTGGGTTTCCAAGGCTGTAAATCTTTACGGAAGCAGACTGCCTCATCTTTTTTCCCTGGAGCCCCCTGGTGGGTTTGAACCACCAACCTTTGGTTATCAGCCAAATGCTTTAACCATTACACCACCAGAACTTCTTATATTTTGGCTCAGTGACTTTTAATTTTAAATATCTTTGTAAACTCCCTGAAGTATTTCTTAAAATCAAGCTTGTGCATTAAAAACTGTCAAATTTGTTAAGTATTCAAAAAATATCACCTTAAATGTTTAAAATTTGGTTGTAATAATTACAATGTATCCAGTCTTATATGCCACACACATAGAGTGTGTGGAGTCCCTGGGTGGGGCAGATATTTAACATGAAAGGTTGGAGGTTTGAGTTCATCCAGAGACATCTTGGAAGAAAGGCCTGGTGATCTACTTCTGAAAAATCAGCCATTGAAAACCCTGTGGAGGAGAGATCTACTCTGACATACTCTGTAGGAATATTCTACAGGTCTACTGTGACATCATGTGTCAGAGAGTCAATATCAGTTTTTTAATATATATATATTATTATATTTTTAATGTGCGACACTCTGAACAAAATACTCTATAAATCATCTCTTTTAGTCTCCACAACAGCGCTATGCAGAGGATGACATTCCCTTTTTATGGATGAGAAAAGTGAAGTATAGAAAGATTACAGTCATAAAATTAGTAAATCAGGAAATCAGATTTCAAATGCAGTTTGGCTGAGTCTAACGTTTGGATCTTAACCTCTACTATTTCTAATTACTTAAGAGTAATGAGGTGAGTCCTCCACATTTTGAAGGCTTGTAGATAAATGCCTTTTGTAAATTAGAAGCATAAATATGTTGGTTATCCAAATCTGCACTGAATAGTTCAGTGTCCTAGGTCTTGAAAATATAATGAAATAATTTAGCATTATTATCATATATCAAATTACAGATCATGGAGGGCATAATAGACACTTTCATTTTATTTTCAGTGACCTCTAAGATTATTTTACCTGACATGATTTAAATTTGTAGAATGGGCACAGTAGATAATTAAGTGCATTATTATAAATGATTTTGTGAGGTTGTGACATTCAACAATTACTGATACCAAGACAAATCCTCTTAGAAGTAATTTTTTTTTTTTTTAACACTGTGATTTGGGTGAAAGTTAAAAAGGAAATTTATTTTCCATTTTTTTTTAAAGTGAGATGTAGATTCACCTGAGAATGAGTAATATAGTCAAGTATTGATGCTTTCTGTGCCTGAAACCTAGAGTGATTTCTCTGTCACACCTCCAGGTTGTACTGATAAATCCTAAGGAAAAGGAGAAAAGCCCAGCCTGCCTTTTTTCATTCTTGATTATAAAGTCCAAAGATCTATGCTTTCTTTACAGTGTCCTTTATGTGCTTCTTACAGAATATAAGTGACAAGAAGAAGTTCTTTTTTCTTTTTTGATCCCAATTCGGTTTTCCTACTAATTTTAGAAAGAATGCTCTTTCCAGGCTTTTTTGGCATCTGATGCTGCAAGTGTTTACAATCGTGCATTATGTATAAATTAATGCAATTTACAATGATACATTAAATAGAAACCTTCCATTTTTATATCACTTACTTAAAGTCAATTTGTGATACAACTTTTTGGTAAATTATGAATTATTGTATGCTTAGTCTATATAGTTGACCTTACAGAAGTAAGCAATTACATGTTTATCTTAGAAATATTTATTCATGAGTCTCTGCAACATAATTTTTGTTATCTTTGTCAGCCTCAAACAAGGCCATGATGAATTGCTATGTCCTTGGGTTCGATTACTTCCTGTCTGGGAAAGAGACACAGTGCTATTAGAATAAATGATTTTAAGTTTTGTTTTTTTTTTTAAATTTTAAAATGACTTCTGATGTAAACCTATCTGATGCTAATAACTTCTTAGTCTTGATAATTTTTGTCGTGCCCTGTCCCCTTTAAGTGATGAGAACATTGTCTGCAGGATATGTGAGAAGGTAGCAGTTTATCTCAAATGTTTTGGGGCCCCCTGAGGAGTACAGGGAAACATAATATTTTCTAAACCTTTCTGGTCTGTCTCCTTCCTTGAATGGGGACATTTGTTTTGGTTTTCACTGCAGTATATTTAATTTTAGGCTGACTGGTGTTTCCTTTGCCTGGCTTCTGCACAGTTATGTTTGTCTTAGCGCATTCTACCTTTAGTGAATCTAACTTTTCTCTTTGCTTCCTTAGTTCTCTAGAGAACTTTTGGCTTCTGGTTATTTTTTATTGTTGTTCTAGGGTTTGTGCCATTGCCAAATTAGTTTTTCTTCCCCCAATTTTAGCTTTGCTTTTTTAAAATAGAAGGCGAAAGTGATACTGTCCTCCAACATTTCTCAAATTCAGCTGATACTCGTGTGAAAGTATTAAACCTTACTGAAAATAATTTGAGGAGTTTTCACAAGTCTCCCAAGAATGGTCCATAGCTAGTACCCTTCTGGATGCATAGGAGAGAAATTAAATCATTACATCCAGTAGATGCCTGTAGGCATCTTGCAAATTCCTGGTTTAAGGGAACTTGCAAGCCTTGCTTCAAATGTATCCCAAACAAAAGGAAAGAGCAGGTTGACTGACAAGCCTTGGTGCTTCCATAATACCAGGAAATGCACAGCAGAGCCTACAAATGTATCATCTCATTTACTGTGAGATTTGCAAAGCTTTGAAAATATTTAGGGCCACCTGTAGCTCTTCAATTAGACCTTTTGTTATCTTTTATTTATTTATTAAAAAAAAAAAAAAAACTTATAGAAGACCCAGAATAAGTGTGTTTGCTTCCTCTTGCAGCTTGGAAACAAAGACCCCAAGTGAGACCCTTGAGCTGATTGATGATAAGATGGGAGGGACCGTGTCTAATTTCCTCTCTTTATCCTTAGTGCCTACAATTTCTGGTCTGTTTCAGGTAAATGATAAATATATATATTTTTTTTTTTGCTAAAAATAAAATAAAATGTAGAATAGAGACACTACACATGTTTATTCTTAACTTCCTCCAAGATAAATCTGTATGCTTTTATTTAACAATTATGGAGATTATAAATAGTTTATGAAGCTGTTTATGGTCTCACTGAGCTCCTAGATCTTCATTAAAGTGGCTAAAAATTCAAAGAATGCTAGGTGTGTGTGTGTATTTGTTTTGTAAACTTAGTGGGTGAAAGAGGCAACAGTCAAGAGGAGCATATACCTGTGGCCAGAAGTATGTAGAGAGAAGACTTGATTGCTGTACCAGATTAAACAAAGCAGAAGTGATAACTAGACATGCTCCCCATCAGGAACCATCATGAATCACTGCTTTTATTAGCATGAAATTATATAATAATATGAAGACTTTGATACAAAAGTGAATGACACTGGAATAGGAATGCATGAAATAAAGAATGTGGTACCATTTCTAGTAACATTTGAAAATAATTAGGCCTAGAATGATATTGACTCGATAGGACCTGACAACAACAGAATGATATCCAAGATTTTTCTCCATATCGTATGCTCTAAGAACAGTGTGACTTTGATGACAGGGACTCTAGTGAATACCTGAAATCATTTAGAAAATGTAACAAGACTTTGACAAGTATAAAGGTTTATAAATTTCAGATACTATGAAGCTGTTTCTAAAAAGTATTAAATATAATAGTGTTACTTCATTATATTGATTTTTTTTTACCCAAAATGTGGTATTATAAGTCATCCCTTTCAATTAATTATACTAAATCTATACACCAGCCCTGTTATGTTTTATAGAGTGCTAATAGCTTTGTTATGAATAAAGGTATCAAACAAGAAAACAAACACAATTTTTTTTTTTTTTTTAAATCAAGGGGAGAAAAGAAAGAAAATGAATGAAGAGTTAACAAGTGAGGTGAAGTAGGGGGTGAGGACAAAAGAGGCAGAAACATAGGGTAATGATGAGATCCTAAAATCCTTTGAGAAAAAAGAAATCTTGTTGATCCCTGAGCTATAGAGTTGATGGTTCAAGGACGGCCAACTTAAGCCTCAAGTATTAAGGAACTTCTAGCTAATACCTGGGTAACATTAGTCAGCTCCCCAAGTTCTTCTCATATTGTGTCAACTTCTCTTCTCCCCACCCAATCCATACACCCAGTTACTTAAGCCAAAACCCAGGAGCCATTCTTGGTTCTGCATTTTTCCTTATCTCTCATAACTAACGTATCAGCAACTTCTGTAGTTCTATTTCCAAAATAAACTCTTTACTTTTTCCCTTCTCCACTGTCATGCTTGGTCCCAAGATGCCATCCATCGTTTCCCTCCTGGCCAGCTTCTAATCTCCAGTCTAATCACTCTTCCAGTCTTGCTCCACTATGTTCCTTTCATCCATAGGAGAGTGATATTTTAAAACAGTAAATCAGATCAACTCTCTTCTTTGTTTAAATCTTCTAGCGTGTTCTCATAACTCTGAGGACAAAATACAAACCCTTGCAGAGCTGGAGGGAACCTGGTCCCGATACCCCCATTCTCAACAGCCTCCAGCCACACTGCCCTCCTTCTGTTCCTTAGTGGGCTCCAGCTTTTTCTCGAGTTAGGACTTTGTTCTTGCTGTTTCCTAGACACATTTTTGCTTCTCATTCCATCCTCATTTTCTCATCCTTCCCATGGGAATGGAAATGCCCCTTCTGTGGAGATTATTTCCTTTTATCTTATTGAATCTAGTCCCCATCTGCTACATTGTTTCATTTATTTCCTTCATAGCATGTGTATGATCTATAACTTATTTGTATATTTTTTTCATCCTACCAGAGTCAGGAACTTGTGACTTTTCACTGCTGTATTCCCATTGCCTAGAACAAAGCATGGAATGTATAATAAGCACTCAATAAGCACTGATTGAGTGAAAGAATTCTTTGTTTAGATGTCCTGCTGTGCCTTTGGGAACTACTGGCCTACTACCTCCTTCTTCCTGTGGGACTGAGAAATCCAAGGGCCTTCCTATCCTATATTTCAACTTTCATATAGCTCTTTCCTGATCTCTACACCAAATAAAACCAGTAACCAGTTATTGTCAAGTCAATTCAGACTCATAAAGCCCCATATGTGTCAGACTAGAATCACATGCCACAGAATTTAATGGCCTATTTTTCAAAAGTAGATCTCCAGGCTATCTTTCAAGGTGTCTCTGGGTGGAATTGAACCACTAACCTTTTGGTTAGCAGTAGAGTTCCTTAAATATTTGTACAATCCCAGAGACTCCATACCAAACAAACCTCCTACATGATTCATGGAAATAGATAGGCCTCAGGTGAGGAGTTCGTGTGTATATGTGTGTGTATGCGTGTGCGTGTGTGTGAAGGGGAGGCAATCCCTCTGCCATCATGCATGCTCCAGGTATGAAGAAAAAAAATCTATGCCCCAAAGGGTCATAGATTGGACTGGATCCGGGACTCTTGATGTAGTAGTTGTCACTGAAGTCTGTGCCAGTTATCCATTTTTCATTTCTAAAGTAAAGTGTATCCTTTCTCCACACTTATACAATCTATATGCTGAGCAAATAATCCGAGAAGCTGGACTATATGAAGAAAAAACGTGGTATCAGGATTGGAGGAAGAATCATTAACAACCTGAGATATGCAGACGATACAACTTTGCTTGCTGAAAGTGAGGATGACTTAAGGCACCTACTGATGAAGGTTGAGGAATACAGTCTGAAGTATGGATTACATCTCAACATGAAGAAAACAAAAATCCTCACAACTGGACCAATGAGCAGCATCACAATCAATGGAGAGAAGATTGAGGTTGTCAAGGAATTCACGTTGCTTGGTTCTACAATCAATGCCAACGGAAGCAGCAGTCAGGACATTAGACGACGTGTAGCATTGGGAAAGTCAACTGCGAAGGAACTGTTTCAAGTGCTGAGGAGCAAGGATATCTCCTTGAGGACTAAGGTGCGCCTGACACAAGCCATGATATTTCCAATCACCTTGTATGCATGTGAGAGCTGGACAATGAATAAGGAAGACCGAAGAAGAGTTGATGCTTTTGAGTTGTGGTGCTGGCGAAGAATGCTGAAAGTACCGTGGACTGCTAAAAGAACTAACAGATCTGTCCTGGAGGAAGTGCAGCCAGAATGCTCCTTGGAAGCAAGAATGGCCAGACTTTGTCTCACCTATTTTGGTCATGTTGTAAGAAGGGCCCATTCCCTGGAGAAGGATGTCATGCTTGGTAGGGTGGAGGGTCGACGAAAGAGGGGGAGGCCTTCAACGAGATGGATTGATACAGTGGCTGCGATGATGGGCTCAAGTATAGGAGGGATTGTGGGGCTGGCGGGGATCGGGCAGTGTTTCGTTCTGCTGTGCATGGGGTCGCTATGAGTCGGAAATGACTTGACGGCACTTAACAACAACAACAACAACAAAGTAAAGTGATTTTTCAAAGATGTGATGCATAGCTCAGGACTTCATTTTGTGGGTAAAAGACATATTCTGGTAGGTCTGGTTTTGGTTTTATGTTTGTATTTTCATTTGGTGGTTGTTGTTGTTATGTGCAGTCAAGTCGGACCCAACTCATAGCGACCCCTCCTTGACTGTAAAAAAAAAAAAAAAAAAAAATTCACATGAGCATACTTGGTATCTGGAAAACCACTTTACAATAGAAGACTATGTTGCTTTTGTTATGTGCCGATGAGTTGGACTTGACTCATAGGGACCCCCCCCCTTGGGTTTCTGAGGCAGTATCACTACGGAAGTAGATTACCCCATCTTCCTTCAAAGGAGTGGCTGGTGGGTTTGAACCGCTAGCCTTCTGGTTAGCAGTCAAGTGCCTTAGGCACTATGCCACCAGGGACTTTTTAGTGCCCCTATTTGCATTTTTATTTGTGGTTAATTCACACAAAGTGAAGGCCAAATGATGTTAGGTGCTCACTGTGGAAATGAAGATTTCAGTAGTTAGTTCCTCATCCTTTGTTTCCAAAATATGTATCCCTGCATTACTCATTTGTGATAAGCTGCCAGAGAACAGTGACCTTCACACTGAGGGTCATGGGGTTTGGGTGGCAAGGACCCCTGTGTAAGCACAGTGGAGGGCAGCATGGGGAGAACGCTACTCTTCCCAATCCACATTCCTTGCCCTCTGTCCCCTCTTGTCTCCAGCAAGGCAGCTTTTCTTTTCTATTTTAGTCTTTTGTGTAAGAAGCCTATTGACCAAAGGGTTCTTCTCAAAATGATTTTAAAAATCATTGGTCTAGATTATTGGAGTTCTATGTGAGAATTTAACATATTACAAGAATTTGTAATGAAAACAGCTGGCTAACATTTGACTATAGCCTTGTTTTCAGAAGCAAAATATGGGAAACTGCTTCAAATTCAGAACCATAAGCACAAGAAAATTTTCATTTAAAATAAAACAACACATTTCAATTACAGACATATTTTGTTTGATTGTGCTTCTAGCACCATAAAATGCAGATACTGCATTTTTTGCAAATTGAAGGTTTGTAACAATCCTGCATTGAACAGCACGTGCTCACTTTATGTCTCTGGCACATTTTGGTAATTCTCACAATATTTCAAACTTTTTCACATTGCTATTTCACATGTAATAGACCACAGTATAGTGTAAACATAACTTTTATAAGCACTGGGAAGCCAAAAAGCTTTTGTGACTTGCTTTATTTTGATATTTGTTTTATCATGGTGGTCTGGAACTGAACCTGCAATATCTCCAAGGTATGCCTGTATAGCACTTAAGTATCGAGTGGAATACTTTATCTCTCTCATGTTATAAGGAATTAGGTAGAAGATTCCTAGGTTCTTACAGTGAATCAAAAGCAGAGCCAGGGCTAGAAACCAAGGTTCCTGATTCCTGTTACAATACTCTTTCCCTTATTCTGCCTCTTCTTCACTTCTTTCTTTCAAAATTACCTCACTGAGGGAGACTTAAAATTTCTAGGAAAAAAAAAAAATTCAGAAATCTGTTGAGAGGTCTGTGATAAGAATCAAGGAGACCTAGTGGCTCAATTAAGAGCTTGGCTGCCAACTGAAAGGTCAGTGGTTCAAACCCACACAATGGCTACAGATGAGAAAAGATCTAGTGATTTGCTTCCGTAAAGATTACAGCAAAGGACACCCTATGTGGCAGTTCTACTCTGTCACACTGGGGCACTTTAAGTTAGAATCACCTCAATAATACCTAACAACAACAACATGGTAAGAACCAAGAACTGTCTACCAGAGTAGATACATTTGCAAATCTCTTAATGTTATTTTTTTTCTTCTGTCTGGTCACAGTTTATTCTTTTCTGTTTTCTCTTCGTCTCTTCTTTTTTAAAAATTGTGATTTGGATGATTGTTTACAGACCAAATGGTCTTCCATTCAACACTTCATAACATTTCGTTTTATGACATTCATTGCAATCCCACAATGTAATAATACTCTTTCCACTTCCTCCTTGTGTTTACCTTTTCCTCTCCTTCTTCTTTCCTATTTCTTCCTGACTTCTTAGTTTTATCTCTGGGAAAATGCTGCCCTGTTGATCTCGTATTGTTGATTGTTTTAAGGAATGCATACCTTCCTCATATTATTGTTGACCTCATAGCCCTGTCTAAGGAGCTCTTGCGATGCAGAGGTTAAAATATCTGCTGCTAACCAAAAGGTTGGTCGTTTGAATTCATCAGCTGCTCTGAGAGAAAACGATGAGGCAGTCTGCTTTTGTAAAGATTTATAGCCGTGGAAACATTGTGGGGCAGTTCTACTCTGTCTTATAGGGCAGAGAATTTTTCTGATAGGCATCATTACAAAAGGAAACCCCCTAAAACCCAACCCATTGCCCTCAAGTTGATTCCAGTTCATAGTGAACCTGGCACAGAGTAGACATGCCCCATGGGGTTTCCAAGACTGTAAATCTTTACAGAAGCAGACTGCCTCTTCTTTCTCCCATGGAACAACTGATAGTTTGGAACCATTGATCTTTTGGGTAGAATCCCAATGCCTTAACCACCGTGCCAGCAGAGCTCCTTACAAAAGAAAGCGTTATGATTTTGCCATTCTGAAGCCTGACTTTTTCTTAATATTTCTGAATCCCTAATTGATTTGTTCATACAAAACCAAAACAATCTGAAATATACTGATTATTTTTCTTTTCTTTTTTTTGTATGTGGACTCCTCCACTGCTGCATCTTTTTAGTATTTATCTTTGGTTCATATGTGTAGAGGACTTGCTATAAAATTCAGTAAGTGTGCTCAAGCTTGCTCATAAAGTCCACATTCTGTAGATTCTTCTCCTTGCAATTGTAAGCTCAGTACTAACCAGGTTGATAAGAAGAATTGCTATAGTCTTTTTTTGTTTCCTTCAGTCTGTAAAGACTGGGAGTTCTTTTCACATTCATACTCTTACAAATTTAAGATTAGCTTTTCCTCTCTTGAAGATTCTCAGTATTCTTTTGAATTATTTTACTTGTACTTATCTTCCTTTATCCTTCCTTCCCTTAAAAAAGTCCATCAACAATGCTTTGTGTCAACTAGTATACAATTATAACTATAGCCAAATGTTTAATGATTAAATTGAATAGCTTCAGATGCCATATTTCATTTCTGTTGTTGAATAAAACTATGGCTTTTGTTGATTGTAAAAAAAAAAAATAGAGCAATTTTCAAATATTCTTTTTTTTTTCTTTTCTGGCTTTTTCTGTCTAGATTTATCCAATTGGGATTATGTCTGTTCATTCTAACTGGCTAGTCTTGCTGATTGGAGTTCTGGTTTCAGACATTTCCTGTGGTTGTTGACATGCCCTATATTGAATTTATTCATTTTCATACTCCTGGGCAGGATTTGTTACTTATATATACTGGACTTCATTGCATTTTTGAAAATACTGTTTCTCTCAATTATCACAGTCGATTTGAATCCTTTTCCCAACTTCCAGGAAGTGAGCAATCTTACCCACATGGCAGGAAATACAGACATACTGGGCTTGTTTCTCTCATGTAGGTCACTGATAAAAATAAACAAGTTGATTCTTTTTCTCTTGATGTAGAAAGTAGGTTACTGTTGTCCCATGGAGAATATCTCATTTTACCATGTTACTGTGTTACTGGCAGACAGGGGCCATAGGACTTCTTGTTGTAGCTCTGACATTCATTTTTTCTCCTGACTAACCCATAACTAAATGTAACATAGGACGATCATAATTGAAATTATTTTTTAATTTATTACATTACAGTATATATGTATATAACCAGGAATTGAATCTAAAGCTGCATTCCCACTGTCTTGCAGTAACTGATGTTAATAGCCAGGTTATAGCTTTCCAAAAATATTTAAAGATAGTTGCACGTATAGAGGGTTTTAAAAATGCTATCTCACTATACACAATACTCTGCAATTTTCTTTTAGTCCTTTAAATTACATCTAGCATCTGTTCAGATTAACAGATATATATCATGTTCTTGTTAATAACTGCAGAATATTCTACAATGTGGATATGCCAAAACTTATTCAACCATTACCCAATCAATGAGCATTAAAGTTGTTTCTAATTTTTTTGCCACAAAAATATGTTGTATTACAATGTTAGAACAAGAACTCTTATGCATATATCTTTTCTTAGGTAGTTTTAGTGCTGTGAGAATGATTCCCCTAAGTACAATTGATAGGTCAAGGTGTACCTGTGTTTTTTGTTATAGTAAATATTGCCACTTTGGAAAACGTTGTAGCAATTTATATTCCCATCAGCATTGTATGAGAGTTTCCATTTTTCTTTATCCTTATGAATACTGGGTGTTTTCACTATTTTAAATTTAGGCCAAACTTATGATTAAAAAATATACTTTGTTTTAATTTCCATTTTCCTTTTTCCACTAATAAAGTTAATGTCTTATTTGGTTTGTGAAGTTTTATGGCCATTTGAATTTCTTCTGTGAATATCTTACTCATGCTTTTATTTATTCTTATTTTGTGTTATATATTTTCTGCATTTCAATTTTTAGTTCTTTATATTTTGGAACTAGTACTATTATGTCTGTTATATATGTTTTTAAATTAATCTTTGTTTTATTTGCCTGGCTACCACTGTCATCCACTTGGAAGGGCATCTATGTAGGAGATCCTGGATAGAGAGGGAGAACAATGTGGAACAAAACTCAAAATCATTTGGAGGAAAAAAAAAAAAAGGATGGGGACCAGGTTTGCTGGTCTGATAGTGCCTGGTGGAACCACTGAGACTATGGCCCCTAGCTGCCCTTCAGATCTGGAATTGAACCCACACCTGTGGTTTCCAGCCAAACAAAATACAGGCATGTGAGTTAAACATTGACCTCAAGTAGATACACTCCTTGGAGAGAACAATCATGGGCTGCTTGTGCACAGGGAGACAGCTCAGGGGCAGGAGTGTGTGGAGGGATGGACACTGGGAAGAGGTAACTATGGGGAGCTGTTGCATTGTGGTAAACTGTGGTCAATGACATGAGACAAAGTATATGTGAACTGCTGTATGGAAAATGAATTTGCTCTGTAAATCTTCACCCAAATCACAATTTTAAAAAAAATAATTAATTAATCTTTGTTTTATAGCAGTTTCAGATTTATAGAAAACCTGTACACATAGTACAGAGAATTCCCATACTCCATCACCCAGTTTCTCTATTAGTGTCTTACATTAGTATGGCACATTTTTCAGTATTAATGAACCAATATTGATACATTATTATTACCTAAATTTTGTAGCTCATTCAGATTTCTTTATTTTTGACCTAATGTCCTTTTTCTGTTCCAGGATTTCATCCAGGATACATTATTACATTTAGTGGTCATATGTCTTTATCCTCCTCTTAGTTTGACAGCTTCTTAGACTTTCCTTTTTGTTTTTTCATCATCTTCTTTTTTTGATAAACAAAATATAATGTTATTAGATTGTAGATGTAAAATTTTATTTCAATAAATATAATCATAACAAATATATCATGTTGTTACTTGTTAGTTGCTGTGGAATCAGTTCCAACTCATAATGACTCTATATACAACAGAACAAAACACTGCTCAGTCCTGAGCCAGCCTCACAATCGTTATGCTTGAGCCCATTGTCACAGCCACTGTATCAATCCACCTTGTTGAAGGTCTTGCCCTTTTTCACTGACCAAGCATGATATCCTTCTCCAGGTATTGGGCCCTCCTGACAATATGACTAAAATATGAGAGACAAAGTCTGTCCATTCTTGCTTCTAAGGAGCATTCCATCTGTACTTCCTCCAAAAAATAAAATATATTAAAAAATATATACAAAAAAGTGTATATATTGTGCTCTTAAAGTAAGAGTATATGTAATCACTGCAGAGAATCACCAGTACACCCGTAATTTTATTGTTCTGCAATGATCATAATGTTAAAGAGTTACAAATAAAATAGTAGTTCTCCATAGCAAACATCTAAACATACATTTTGGATAAACATATCAATATATTAAGTCTGACTTTTCTTGTCTTTGATGACCTTGACTGTTTTGAAGAGTATAGGTCAGGTATTTTTGTTGAGATATTTCTGATGTTTCTCTCATGATCAGACTGGAGTTATGGGTTTGTGAGAGCAAGAGCAAAGGGATAAATTGCCATTTTAATCACATCACATCAGGCATACTCACTATCAACCTGACATCATTGTTGAGTTGATGATGATCACCTGGTTGAGATAGCATTTATCAGGTTTCTCCATTGTAAATTTACTCTTTTCTTCCTGCTATCCATGTAATACTTTTTGAAAGGAAATCACTATGTGCAGCCCACATGGAAGTGGGTGACTTAACTCCACCTTCTTGAGGAAAGAGTATCTACATAAATTATTTGTAATTCTTCTCTATGGGTAATTTTTCTATTCTCTCCTGAGTAATTAATTAATTAAATTAAATATGGGTTAATGGATATTGTGGTAGTTAAGTCATGCGTCAACTTGGCTGGGCCTGGTTTTGTGTGGGTGGGCAGCTGGATGTAGTTATTCCCTGTGATGAGACTGGTAATCAACTCCATGGTGGAACGTACTGGAGCAGCTGAGTAGTTGTTAGGGATGTGGTCTGCTTCTGGTATATAGGAAGTTTTGAGAAGGGTCTCAGCAGCTTTTTTGGCACACTGGGCCCCTGCATGTAACCGAGTCTTTATTCAGCAGCCTGCCATATTTCCTGCTGATCTTGGGACTGTCTCTGGACTTGAGCTCGTGGCCTGCCCTGTTGTTTGGTAATATTGGGACTGTGCTATCTTATTTGTTGACCTTGAGCTTGTTAGCTTCTGCAGCCAGCAGCTACCTGAATGAAGAGACACCTCTACTTCAGTGAGCTAAGAGCAAGAGGCAGAACTGAAGGCCAAGGTCAAGAGGTCTTCACCCCCTACCTAGAGCTGTCACTTTGAACTCGGACTTCTAGCCTACAAAACTGTAAGAGAATAAAACTATTTGTTCAAGCAATCCATTTGTGGTATTTTCTGTTAGAATAGCACAAAGTAACCAAAACAGATAATTATTTTATATGTAGGTTATAATCTAATACTACTTTATTTATATTGTTGTGCAGCTTTTTCTAGCTTTGGCCATTGAGAACTGCTTCTGTGTTCTTTTGACATACTCCCACCATTGTGGTTTTCTTTCTTTAAGGTTTTTTTTTTTTTTAGCTCTTACTTACTTTCTGGCATTATGAGATACTCAAGGCTAATTCTGCATATTTACTGCCCTAGTCCTAGAATCAACCATTTCTCCAAGGAGTCCTGGTTCCTTTTATTGAGCAATGGTTTTACCAACTAAGATCCCAGTGCTAGGTATATTCATTGCTACTGGTGTATTGTTGCTTCTAGACCTTCTCAGCTGATGAAGCAAGTGTGACAACCTATGTGTTGATATATACCTAAGTATTTTTCTGCATGTAACCATAAGTATCTGTATTTAAGTTAGACATGAGTTTATACTGATATCTCCAACTCTAATCCATTACCTCATAGGTCATTCTAGCCTCTTCTCCTTGCTTATTTATAATCTCCCATGTCAACAGTGTGAAACCTCTCACTGCCTTACTAGCCATTCATTTACTTAATTGTTCAAAAAGAACTGGGTGGTAAAACCGGCTAAGGAACTCAGTTGTTGATGGAAAGGTTGGAAGTTTGAGTCAACCCAGAGGCATCTCAGATGAAAGGCCTGGCAATCTACTTCTAAAAAATCTGCTATTGAAAACCTCATGGAGCACCATTCTACTCTGACACACAAGGGATCACCACTAGTCGGGGTTGACTTTAAGGCAACTGGTTTGTTCAATTCTATTATACATGTATAGTGGTATCAGAATTGTTAACTTGTACCCCTATAGAAAACAACTTTTATCAACAAAAATGCAATACTTGCATGCATTTTCTTTTGCCTTAGTCTTACAGACTACATTTATTTTAAAATGTAGCTTTGTACCTTTGACCCCTACCTCTTCCACTGAGTTTATTCCATACATTAATAATACACTTAGACTGTTTTGTCACATTCTGTATTCCATCCTGGGATGCCTTGACCCATCAAATGACTTTATAAAAATTTACATTCATTAAGTTTGATTTTGTGTGTGTGTGCTGTAAAGTTCTGTGGATTTTGACAAATGCAGTGTCATGTATCCACCACTTTTACAATGTCATATAGACTAGTTTCATTGCTCTAAAATATCTCTGTGCTTCACCTCATTTCATTTATTCACTGATCTTCCCCCTCCTTTCTTCCCTTTGCAACCACTGATCTTTTAACTGTCTCACAGGTTTTACCTTTTCCAGAATGCCATATAATTGAAATCTTACAGTCTGTAGTTTTTTAAGACTGTCTTCTTTCACTTAGCAATATATACTTAAGATTTGTCCATGTCTTTTCATAACTTGATAGCTCATGTCTTTCATTACTTTAATAATATTGCATTATATGGCTGTCCCACAGTTTGTTTATCTATCACCTATTGAAGGACTTCTTGGTTACTTCCAAATTTTGTGATTATGAATAAAATGCTATACACATTCACATGTAGATTTTTGTGTGGACATATGTTTTCAGTTAGCTAAATACCTGGGAGTATGATTGTTGATCATATGTCTTCTTTATTTTGTGGGTTGTGCTTTTGGTGTTGTAATTAAAACATGTTGCTAAACAAAGGATAACACAGATTTATGTTCTATGTTTTCTTCTAGATGTTTTATAATTTTGCACTTTACATTTAGTTCAATGATCCGTTTGACTTCATTTTTATGGAAGGTATAATGTCTGTGTCTAGGTTCACTTTTTTTTTTTTTTTTCATACATCTATTTGCTTCAACACCATTTGTTGAACAGACTGTCCTTTCTCCATTAAGTTGCTTTTGTTCCTTTGTCAAAGGTAAAATGACTACATTTGTGTATGTCTACTTCTGGGCTCTCTATTCTGTTTTGTTTCCCTAATTCCACACTATCTTGATTACTGTAGCTTTATATTATGCCTTGAAATTGGGTAGTGTGAGTCCTTCAACTTTGTTTTTCTTCTTTAGTAGTGTGTTGCCTGTTTTAGGTCTGTTGCCTTTCCACATAAACTTTAGATTCAGCTTGTTGATATTTACCAAATAGCTGGTTATGGTTTTGATTGGGATTGCACTGAAGCTATAGCTCAAGTTGGGAAGAATTGACATCTAAACAGTATTAACTTTTCTAAATCTTGAACCTAAAATATTTCTCCATCATTTAGACCTTTTAAAATTTATTTCATCAAAGTTTTATAGTTTTCCATATATAAATTTTATATAGATATCTACATATTTCATTTTTTTGGTGCTATTGGAAGTGACACTGTTTTTTAAATTTCAAATTCCATTTTTCTTGGATGTTATACAGGAAAGCAATTGACTTTTGATATATTAGTCTTATATTGTGCAACATTTCTTATTAGTACTAGAAGGCTTTTTTTTTTGGTTGTTATTGATTCTTTGGGAGAATCATGTCATCTGTGAACAAAGAGAGCTCAGTTTCATCATTACAAATCTGTTTGCCTTTTATTTCTGTTTTCTAATCTCATTGCACTAGCTAGCACTTTCAGTATGAAGTGGAAAGAGAACATCTTTGCCTTTTTCTCATTCTTAGGAGAAAAGTATCCAGTTTTTCACCATTAAGTTTGATACTAGCTACAGACTTTTTGTAGGCATGTTCTTTCAAGTTGATGAAATTCAACTTTATTCATAATTTGTTGTCCATCAAGTATTCCACAAATATTTCTAGTATTCTGCTATTAATATTTATATAAATGTGGGGCTTAATGTCCATGATAAGTTCTGTGAAGTAGGATGTTATATAATTTGGATGTTGTGTGAGTACCATATTAAAACCTTATGGGAACCCATTTCTGACAGTCTTCATTGCTGCTGCTCCTGCTGCTTCTGCCACTAAAGCTGCTGGCAGAGGCCAGAGAAATGGGCATTGGTGCCAATGGCTAAAAGGGCAGCTGCTGGGAGCAGAGCTACAGGAAGCGAGTGGGGAGAGAGTGGAGCATGCTCAGGACCCGAGTCCTTTCTGCTGCTCTTTCTACTGCTTGCCTGTCAGACAAAGCTTGAGATCCTGTGTTAAGACCCATGTCCTCTGCCTCACCTGGCTGTATCCTACCTGTGGTCCATTTCTGCAAGAATTTGGGTTTGAGGTCTTCAAAACCATTAGCAGGGAATAATAATAATAATAATAATAATAAACCTTAAGGGACCATGGATGTATATGCAGTCTGACATTGCCCAAACTGATGTTCATAAATGCATACCTGTATTTATATTGTTTCTTTTGCCATATGATCTTCATCCTTCAAGATCTTCTTATATAAGATCTCAGATAAACTTCAAAGTTCTTTGCATCATTTACTTCTTCCAGTCCCCTTTTATTTCTCTCTTCAATGCCTAAGACTAAGACTTTTAGTCATCTGGAATATGGATTGAAGAATAAGAGTCTTCTGGACCCAGTTTTTAGATCTCTACTTACCAGTTATCTGATACTGGTACTCCTCTGAGAAAGTTGGGATATTATACCTTCTGCAAAGGATAGCTGTAACTTATTGCATCTAGTAAGTGGTTGCTATTATCATTATCTTTAATGGAGAACGTTGCTATACTTTTGTTATTATTATTATGGAAAGCATTAAGTAGACACAATCATTGTTGCATATCTGGTAAACAGAAGTGACCAGAATATAGCTCCATTTAAGCAACTGTTTCCCTCTATGAACAGGGCAATACCTTCATCGTATTCTAGGATCAGTCATGTTATATCACTGTTAAAAAGAAGTAATGCCTTTAATTACTAGTCTTGACCTGAACAGATTTGGTATTTAGATTTTTGTTGTTTGAAAACTTTATGGAGGAATACTTTTATCAGACATGAAAAAAGTGTGGCTAGAACTTGAAAAATCAAGTTAATCACTTAAATATATTATAATAGTTATTAATCAATATGCAGAATATTAGTAATAAGTTATGAGCATGTGAAAGAAAATTCTTGAAATATTACTATTGCATTATTGATATTCAAATAGGATTTGTACTTCTTATACATATAGTAGGCCTTAGTAAAAAAGTTGATGACAGTAGTCTTTCTTTGTCACAGTAGTTATTTTTGTTTGTATCATTTCTTAGATTGACATCACAAATTAGGAATGACTTGGCTAGAAATAACAAGAGTTCTACTAGGAAAAGAATTTAATTGGGAATGTGCTCTTGGAGTTTCTCATTTTGAAGATGTGTGATTGTTGAAAGCAGGACCAAGTGTTTGGAAAGTATTATTTGCCAATCATGTAAAACCAGAATTGGTCCTGGGCTATACATGGAGATATTTAGATCCTAAGAGTCCATTCTTTTCTTTGTTTTAAATTGCTTAATCTTTCTTGATTTCTTCAGTTATAAAAATGATAATCATATTTTCCATTATTTAGCTCATAGAATGTTGTGAGAACAGAATAGAATAATGTGGGCCTAGTATTCTTCATTTGTTTTCCATTACTCACAGGCTAACATCCAAATTCCTTAGCAATACCATAGTGGCTGAAAGCACAGATTTTGGAGTCAGATAGATGCTGAGAGCCCAGATTCTGACCCTGCCACTTAACAGCTGTGCAGCCTTGGGCAGTTTGCTTGGCCTTTCTAAGATTCAGTTTCCTCATCTATGAAATGAGTTATTAATAGTCCTTTCCTCATAAAACTTGGTGTAAGAATATCAGATGATGTATGAGCAGTACAAGCACAAGGCTTGGTGCATTTTAAGTGTTTAGTAAATGATTGTTGTTGACATCCACATCATCACAGCATATAAGGCCCTTGCTAGCTGGTCTTTCCAACCCCAGCCACATCTGCCATCATTACCCTTGGAATTCAGCTATTGTTCCTCATCTGAATACATCCCTCTCTGGTGGTGTGGTGCCTAAGACATTTGACTGCTAACCAGAAGATTGGAGGTTCAAACCCACCAGCCACTCTGCAGAAGGAAGATGGGGCAATCAACTTCTGTGAAGATTTGCCACCTCAGAAACCAACAGGAGATCTCTATGAGTCAAAATCGACTTGATGGCAATGAGTTTTTTTGTTTTTTGGTTTTTATTGCAGCATATTGACCTGTCTCCTGATTTTTCTCCACCGTTCTCTTTGATGTCAGAAATGTTATTCTATTTATAATTGCATCTTCTTTTCTTAGCATATTATGGGTCTGTAACGAGTTGGCTCAAGAAAATTATAATTTAAGTTATATAAGTGTAAGTATAAATATATAAGAATTGGTCAGATAAATGTATGTTGTTGTTGTTGTTATGGGCCATCGAGTCAGACCCAACTCAGTGACCCCTCCTTGAGTTTCTGAGGCAGTATCACTACAGAAGTAGATGGCCCAAACTTCCTTCCAAGGAGTGGCTGGTGGCTTTGAGCAGCCAGCCTTCTGGCTAGCAGTCAAACGCCTTAGGCACTACACTACCAGAGCTCCCAGATAAATATGTATTAGTACATTAATTGATCAGTGAAGAAAAATCTCTGAGTATTTAAGAAATCTTAAACCAGTGGCTTACAAGCCAAATTAAGTATTCAGACTTGTTTTGTTTGGACTCTGGATGTTAAAATAAATTGGGGAATTTTATATCAAAAAGTTGAATTTCTGGTTTCTCTTGAAAAAGAATAGAGATCTAGTAACACAAGACCTCCATTGTTCCATAGAGATGGTTGGGCTCTCCAATTAAACCAATTCTCCAGTCAAATGAAATACAATATAGATACCTACTCTAGTTCCTTTTTCTGTGGTTTTCGGAAGAAAGTTTTTTTTTTTTTTTTTCCTTCAGTAAATGTATAATGTTATAATGTGGAATAGGAAGAACATTGCTATTTCCTTTTTCCCAGGTAGGTTGGACATATTGACCTACATGAAAGAAGCAAAAGCAGCCACTTACCTCACATCCCAGTTTTTCTAAATAGATATTTTTGAAAATGCTTAATCTTAGTAAGAGAGCTCTGGTAGCATAGTGGCTAAGGCACTTGACTGCTAACCAGAAGGCTGGCGGTTCAAACCCACCAGCCACTCCTCGGAAGAAAGACGGGGCAATCTACTTCTATAGTGATACTGCCTCAGAAACCCAAGGACGTGTTGCTATGAGTTGGGTCTGACTGGACAGCACATAACAACAAAAACAACAAATCTTAGTAAAGTCTACATTTCTATTGCTATGTATAATTTTGCTATTGAAAATTCTATTCCAAACCATTATGGCTGATTTTATTCTGTTCTATTCTGAGGAGCTTGACAGTTTGCAACAACAGAGTTTTTTTTTTTTTTTTTTTTATGGAGATGCTGGTGTGTTTCGGATGAGCCCTGCTCTTTTACTCATAACTCTATGACCCATGGACATATGGAATTAGCCATCTGCACACAGGATAGGTGGACGTTGGCATCAAGCCAGTTTACAAGTTGAGTATTCTTGTGTGTACATTCAAATCTTTAATCATTCCAGTAGTTAATATTAAATATTTGCCACCTCCTGTGGTTATGAGTGTATTCCATGAATTGCTATGCTTAAGAGAATCCCCACAAAGAATGAAGGGAAATGACTTAGCAATATCTAGTAAATTTGGTCAATGTAGACACCTAAATTGACTATATCATATTCTGTTTTGGAACTGGAATTGTGCACCGTTTATTGTTTATATTGACTAAATTGAGCATAAAATTGACAGATTATTTTACTTCATGTTTTACAGACACAGCATAAAAGTCAAATTAAGCAAAGAGATAATATTTTTCTCTGGGTAGAATGTGGGAATTTGAAGTTCTTATCAGACTCTGAACCCTGTAAATGGTAAATTATACTGTTGACACTTCTTGTTTTTACCTTGTCAATATATTTTCTTATTCTGAAGCCCCAGAGAGTGCTTTCAAAAGTATATCATTAAGGCACTCACAAGCGAAGACAGTGTGGTAGAGTTGCAGCCAGGAAAATATTTAAAAATTTACTTAAGAATATTTTGTATCACTCAGCTCAGATACAGGAACAAACATGACTTGTGTGAGATTTGGCAACATTCCATTTCTCTTTCAAAATAAAGAACATCCAAAACACCTTCATAAGGCACGTACTAATTGGCTCTTGCTGTTTGCCAGTTACTGTGCTGTTACTTAATTTTATCCAGTCAGGCATCCAAAAGGAGACCCATTTCCAAAAGGCAGTGTGATTCCGTGGATTAAGTACAAACCATTAAAATTTGATACTCTGGTGCTGCTGACTTACTTTCTGGACTTGTGGGGACATTTTTAGGTTCAACATTATTTTGTCTGGTTTCAATAGGGGGATAATAGATTTCTTTTCCCTACCTCCAATGTAAAGATACTGTAACAGTTTAAATTATTATAAATGGAAATAATACAATTCAATGAAAATGATAAGAAATAATTAGATATGTACATAATAATTGTCCACCAATTTGTTGCACTGTGCTGGCTTGTGTCTTGCTGTGATGCTGGAAGCTATGACACCGATATTTCAAATACCAGCAGGTTCACCCAAGATGGACAGGTTTCAGTGGCGTTTCTAGATTAAGACAGACTGCCAAGAAGGACCTAGTGATCTACTTCTCAAAAATTGCCCAGTGAAAATCATATGGATGTCAGCAGAGCATTGTTTGACATAACGTGGAAGATGAGCCCCTCAAAGTAGAGTCGACCTTAATAACATACATGGAATAAGACTTTGGGGACTTTTATTTGTCGATGTGGCATGACTCAAAATGAAAAGAAGTAGCTGGAAACAACCATTAATAAGCTAACATGGAATGTACAAAGTATGAATCAAGGAAAATTGGAAGTTGTCAAAAATGAAATGGAGTTCTTGAAGATAAATGTTCCAGTCATTAAACCTAAAAAACCTCAAACTCACTGCCATTGAGTCAATTCTGACTCATAGTGACCAACATTGGGTTTCCAAGGTGGTAAATCTTTGTGGAAGTAGATTACCTCATCTTCCTTCTCCTGAGCAGCTGGTGGGTTTGAACCACCAACATTCTGGTTATCAGTCAAATGCCTTAGGCAGTGCACCACCACAGCTCCTATTCTAGGCATTAGTGCAGTAAAATTGATTCATATTGGACATTTTGAATGGAACTATCATATGGTCTACTATGCCAGGAATAGCAAAGAGGAATGGTGTGGTAGTTCAGTTTGTGTGTCAACTTGGGTGGGCCTTGTTGAATGGCTGGGTAGCTGGATGATGAGACTGGCAATCAACCATGGTAGAATCTACTGTGAGCAGCTGAGTAGCTGCCTTAGGGAATGTGATCTGCTTCCTGTATGTAAGCGGAAGCCTTGGGGAATGGTCTCTAGCTTATAGCATGCTTGGACCCTGCATGTAGCTGTGTCATTGTTCAGCAGCCTGCCATGCTCTGCCGACCTTGGGACTTACAATGCACTTAAATGAATGGTCTGCCTTGTGGTTTGGTAACATCGGGACTGTGCCTTTTTACTTGTCAATCTTGGGTTTGTCAGCTTCAGCAGCTAGCAGCTGTCTGAGTGAAGAAAAGCTCTAGCTCCAGTGGACTGAGATCAGGAGGCAGAGTTGGACTCCAAGGTTGAGGGGCTTTCACCTAGCCCCTGGAGCCTAGCACTTTGAACTCAGACTTAAAGCCTCCAAACTGCAAGAGAATAAACTCCTGTTTGTTAAGGTCATCCCATTTGTGGTATATTCTTGTCAGAGCAGCACTAGGTAACCAGAACAAATGGCATCACATTCATTGTCAAAAAGAATATTTAGACATCTGCCCTAAAATACGGGAGCTCTGGTGGCATAGTGCCTAAGGCATTTGACTGCTAACCAGAATGCTGGCAGTTCAAACCCACCAGCCACTCCTCAGAAGGCAGATTGAGCAATCTACTTCCATTGTGATATTGCCTCAGAAACCCAAGAGAGGTTTCTATGAGTTGGATTCAACTCAACAAATGTGAGTTTGGTTTTTTGGTTGGTTATCCTAAAATACAAAGCTGTCAGTGGTAAAATAATATCCATACATCTACAAGGAAGACCAGTTAATAGGACTTATTCAAACTTACATATTAACCACTAGGGCCAAAGTTGAAGAAATTAAAGATTTTTACCAACTTCTGCAGTCTGAAATTGATCAAACATCCAACCAAATTGTACTGATAATTACTGGTGATTGGAATGCAAAAGTTAGAAACAAAGAAGGATTGGTAGTTGGAAAATATGACCTCGGTGATAAAAATGGTGCCGGAGATCTCATGATATAATTTTGTGAGACTGATGACTTACTCGCTGGAAATATAGTTTTTCAACAATATTATCGGTGACTGAACATGTGGACATCAACAGATGGAACACACAGGAATCAAATCAACTACCTCGGTTGGAAGAGTTGATAGTTCAATATTATCATTATAACAAGGCGAAGGGCCAACTGTGGAACCGAACACCAATTGCTCATTAACTTGTTTAAGCTGAAGTTGAAGAAAATGAAAACAAATCCATGAGAACCAAAGTACAAACTGAAGTATATCCCACCTAAATTTAGAGACCACCTTAAGAATAGATTTGACACATTGAACATTAACAACTAAAGACCAGACAAGTTTGGGGGTGATACCAAGGACACCATATATGAAGAAAGCAAAAGATCATTAAAAAGACAGAAAAAAAGGGAACAAAATGAACATCAGAAGGAACTCTGAAACTTGCTCTTGAGCATAGAGTAACTAAAACAAAAAGAAGAAATGATAAGTAAATGAGCTGAACAGAAGATTTCAGAGAGTGTCTTGAGAAGACAAGTAGAGTATTATAATGAAATATGCAAAGACCTGGAGTTTGAAAACCAAAAGGGAAGAACACACTAGGTATTTTTCAAGCTGAAAGAACTCAAGAAAAAATTCAAGATTTCAGTTGTAATACTGAAGAATTCTGTGAGCAAAATATTGAATAGCGCAGGAAGCGTCAAGAGAAAATGGAAGGAATACACATAGTCTCTGTGTTAAAAAGACTTGATTGATGTAAATCTATAGGAAACATATGATCAAGATCCCTGATATTAAAGGAAGAAATCCAAACTGCATTGAAGGCATTGGTGAAAAACAAAACTCCAGGAATTGACAGAATACTAATTGAGATGTTTCAATAAGTGGATGCAACACTGAAGCTTTCACTCGTGCTTACTCCTATCTATGCATACCTAATTATTTTTAATCATTTAAATTGAATTATATTATTTCCATTTAGGAAAATTTACTTTTAAGTTGTTATAATATCTTTATGTTGGACATAGGGGAAAGAAAACCATTAGCCCCTATTGAAATTCAGACATACGTATATTGAACATAATATGTTCATAATGTGTTCTCAGAAAAGTCCAGAAAATAAGCCAGCAGCACCAGAGTATCAAACATCATGGTTTGTACTTAATCCACTGAATCATACTGCCTTTTGGAAATGGGCCTCCTTTTGAGAGTGTGACTGGATAAAACTAAGTAATAGCACAATAACTGGAAAACAGAAAAAGCCTATTAGAATGTGTCTCATGAAGGTGTTTGGAAGATAGCTACCTGGCCAACTGACTGGAAGATGTCCATATTGATGCCCATTCCAAAGATAGACAGACCAGCAGAATATGAATATTATTGAACAATATCATTGCTATCACATGCAAGTACAATTTTGCTGAAGATAACTCAGAAATGTTTGCAGTAGTTCATTGACAAGGAACAACCAGAAATTCAAGCTGGATTCAGAAAGGAATGTGGAATGAGGGACATAATTGCTCCTGTCAGATGAATCTTGGCTGAAAGAAGAGAATACCAGAGGGATGTTTACCTGTGCTTTATTGTTTATGCAAATGCATTCAGCTGTGTGGATCATAATAAATATGAATAACATTGCAGAGAATGGGAATTCAAGAACTGTGCTCATGTGGAACCTGTACATAGATGAAGAAAGAGAGTGTTATTCAAACAGAACAAGGAGAAACTATGTGGTTTAAAAGGTGTTCCAAGGTTGTATACTTTCTTCATACTTATTCAATCTATATGGTGAACAAATAATCTAAGGAGCTGGGCTACATGAAGAAAAATGGGGCATCAGGATTGTAGGAAGAGTCCTTTACAACCTGTGATATGCAGATGACACAACCTTGCTTGCTGAAAGTGAAGAGGACTTGAAGCCCTTACTGATGAAGACCAAAGACGATAGCCTTCAGTGTGTATTACACCTCAGGATAAAGAAAACAAAAAATTTCCACAGCTAGACCAATAAGCCATATCATGATAAATCGAGAAAAGATGGAAATTGTCAAGGATTCATTTTTCTTGGATCCACAGTCAACACCCATGGAAATGGCAATCAAGGAATCAAATGACATTGTACTGGACATGTTGCAATAGACCTCACCTGGATGGTTTCTGTTGAGAAATCCAAGCTTATTCTTATTGGTTGCTCCTTGTATGTAACTTTTTGTTTTTCTCATGCTGCTCTCATGATTCTTTCTTTGTCTTTGGTTTTGGTAAGTTTGATGATGATATGTCTGAGTGATTGTCTTTTGGGGTCTATCTTATTTGGGGTTCTTTGGACTTCCTGAATGGATATATTCTCATCTTTCATCATATCAGCAAAATTCTTTTCAAACAAATCTTTGACAGTTTTCTCTGTGGTTTTATTTGTCTCTTCCTGTTCTGGAATTCTGATTACACGTGGATAATTCCTTTTGATTGTATTCCACATGAACCTTAGGCTTTCTTCATTTTGTTTTGATCTTTTTTCTGATTCATGTTTTTCCAAAAGAATGTTCAGATATTTGCCTTCAATGTCCCTAATTCTGTCTTCCATTGATTCAATTCTGCTCCTTTACCCACTCAATGTCTTTTCCATTTCTGAAAATTTAGTATTCATCTTCTGGATTTCTGTATGTAGATTTTGTATCATTTCTAATTTTTCACTTATTTTGTCATTTTGTTCTTGTATTGTCTTTAGAAATTGTTCTAGGGTTTTCTCTGTGTTTTCCTTAATCTTTCTCTCAATTTGTTCAAGATACCTAAATATAATTCTTTGGAATTCCTTATCAGGGAGTTCCAATGCTGTGTCTTCTTCAAGGATGTGTTTTAGGTCTGTATCTTGGTCCCTTGTTTCTCCTGCTGTATCTTGCTTCTTTGTGTGGACTGTGATGCTCTGTTGTCTCCAAGGCATTGTGATGTTTTTTGTTTTTATATTTAATTGGTGATTGTATGTTGGAGTGACTTGCCCATGATTTTCATTTTGTTTGTATGTCATCTACACAAGCATGGTACTGTGCTCCTCTATTCGCTAGTTGAAAGCACTTATATACTCACCACCTGTCTCCTTTCCTGTTGTCAGCCTCTCATATGTCCCTGCTGACCTTGGCAAACAGAGCCTATTCTTAGGTCCCTGGAATCCGAATGAGAATGCTATCACTTTGACACCCAAAATGGTTGCTACTTATAAAGATTCAAAATGGCTGTGTCCTTGGTCACTTTAAATATCCAAAATGGCTGCCAGGTGTAAACAATCAAAATGGCTGTGCCCTTCAGACAGCACAAAGTCAACAGCTCAGGTTGTCTCCCTCCTTGCTGTTTCTTAGTCATAGGCCACCAGCACAGTTGTCCCTGCAGCCCTTGGTGACCAGGGGTGATCTTTAGGTCAATTCTCAGGTCCCAACACTATTTGGAAATATTCAGGCTGTTGGTTCCATCAGAGTAGCTGACAGTCTGCTGCTCTGACTGTCTCTGTACTCATTGTTTTCATTCAGGTTTTTCCACTAGTTGGTACCTAATCCACTTCTGTATAGTTCCTTTCAAAGCTCAGGGCTCCAGGATTATTTTCTGTAGCTCTGTCAATTGGTTTTTCTTTTCTTTGTCGAAGAGAGTCTGTGTTGCTTGTCTACCTATTCCTCCATCTTACCGGCAGCCAATAAATGGCCTTCTATGTGAAGGCTTCAACTTCTTCCCCGTTCTTTTCTCCTGACCTAGCAGAATACTTTCTTAGTTATACCATTAACTTTTCATACTTCAGCTGTGACCCAAATTTGTGTTTCTTCATTTTCATGTGGGCCTTTCATTAAACTGAGAACCCTGTGGATGGGACTGTACTCTTCATTCTTATATCTCCCCATGGCAGGTAAAGTGCATGGTTCAAGTTGCCTGTTCAATGCATGATTACTGAGTGGCTGAATCTATCAACAGTGATGCTTGACAATCATTTATTTCAGCATGAGTAAATTACTTCAAGTCTACAGACCTCGGACATTTCATCTATGAAATAAGAATTTGGACTAACTAGTAAAAAAAATCCCATTACAGCTCTAAAATTTGACTCTATGATTTTATGTATTGTAACACAAGGCAAGTATGTATGGCCTAAAGATTTGTAGAACCTTGATTTGGATTATGTGGGAAAAGAGAAATATGCTAAGTTTGACTTATTTATTACCATTGTTTAATTTGTAATTATTGTTCATGTTTCAGAAAGTATTACTAAATAATGGGAAAATAATTATTAGATCAAACTTGGAGGATCTCTCTCTCTCTCTTTCCATATATGTAGGATGGTCTCTGAGGATTATAGTAAGAAAATGAACAATGACTTAAATAATATACTTTCACAAATTAAATAATGAAAAGAAATTGCAACAATAAAACATAATTATATATCTTAATGTCCAGGAAACACTTGCCATGACTGTTAACATGAGACTATTATCATGAGTGCAATTTCTTCTCTTTCAGTGGAAACTTTAATGTTTGAAAGTTAATCATCAAGAGTTTTGGCTTATAAATATTTATGGACCCAATGAAAGAGCCCCCAAATACATAAATCAGACGTTAAAAGAGTTGAAAAGCCAAATAGATGACTCCATACTCATAGTGGGAGACTTTAATACACCACTTTCTTTGAAAGATAGAACAACTGGAAAGAAACTCAACAAAGATGCAGAAGAGCTAAAC
>NW_006921680.1:3306442-3307602 GCF_000298275.1 Orycteropus afer afer | reverse complement strand
CTGCTGTATGAAAAGTGAATTTACTCTGTAAATCTTCACCCAAATCCTAATAAAAAAAAAAGAGTTTTCGCTTATTAATCATATTCATTTCAGTGTTATTCACAATAGCAAAGAGATGGAAACAACTTAAGTACCCATCATTGGATGAATAGATTACCAAACTATGGTACATACCCAGAATAGAATACTATACAACACTAAAGAATAATGAAGAATTTATAAAACACCTCATAATGTTGATGCACTTGGAGGACATTATCATGAGTAAAATAAGTCAGTAACAGATGAACAAATATTGTATGAGTCCAGTATAGTAAAACATCAAGAAAATGTTTATATATGGAAAGAAACTTTCTTTTTTTGGTTACCAGGCATGATAGGGGAGGAAAAATCTCTAGACTGGGTGAAGGGAAGGGCAGTATATCAAAAGCAAGTGACCAACACAATAACCCTAAGGAAAAGGAAGACATGGAGAAGTGCACAAAAGGTACAGACACAAAGGTAAATACTTTTATGTATGTAATTCTGTATTATCAGTAATAACAAATATTAATCTACAGATGGATACATAGATGGGCAAAATGATCAGGTATGGGTAGGCTAAATGGAATATACCCATGACGATATATGGATGTGGTGGAAGATATTTCTACATACATGTTTGTATGTGCTATAAGAATGTGTGTGTGTGTGTGTGTGTGTATTAGAGCTAACAGGGGCAAAGTTATAATAACTTCTAAGGCATAGGCAAACACCTTGAGGGAGTGAGTTGCTGAACCCACAGGCTCAGAACTATGGTTGCAGGGGACATTAAGCTCAACTGGCATAACATACTACACAAAAACACTGTCCTACATTCTATTATGGCAGTAGGCACTGGGGGTCTTAAAAGCTTAGAAGAGACCATGTAAGATGCAACAATTGGTTTCTCCTCATGCGGAGAAAAGAAGAATGAAGAAAATCAAAGATGTATCAGAACAATCAGTACAAAGAACTAGTGGACCATAGGAACCTCAGCCTATATGACCCTGCGACCAGAAGAACTAGATGGTGCCCAGCCACCACTGCCAACCAATTGGAAAGTGATCAGAACAGAAGATCTTGAGTAGAGTGGGAGAGAAATGTAGAGTAAAATGAAAAATTGTTAAAAAAAAAAAAAA
>NW_006921680.1:3299511-3305831 GCF_000298275.1 Orycteropus afer afer | reverse complement strand
CTACTTCCGTAGTGATACTGCCTCGGAAACCCAAGGAGGGGTCGCTATGAGTCGGGGCGACTCGACGGCACATAACAACAACAACAACATATGGAACTGACATCCTCTTGATACCACATGACCTCTCTTAGTATGGGGAGTCCCTGGGTAGTGCAAAGAGTTAACCCACTAGGGTGTTATCCGAAAGGCTGATGGTTTGAGTTCACCTAGATGCACCTTAGAAGAAAGACCTGGTAATTTGCTTCTGAAAAATCACAGCCTTGAAAACCCTATGGAGTAGATCTACTGTGCACACATGGGGTCCCCATGAATCAAAATCAACTTAACAACAACCAATTTGTTTTTTTCTGGGTTACCAGTTCCATTCTCCTAAAGATGTGAAGGACTGGGCAGGGAGGTGTGGAGACCTACCCTTTCGTTAGAGCCTTTTAAGGTGCTGAAAGCCTTGCTTCTCCTCTGCCCAGGCCTGACTTGCCTTGGGGAGCTCAAAGCTGAAGGGCCTGTTTAGCTGCTACTATTTACATGTGCTGACCAAGGTTTACCTCCTAAATGCTTATGTATCAGAACTATGTAGTTGAGAAAGCACCTTTTAAAAATTTATGATCCCTGTTCCTGAAGGTATTTAAATTTGACATTTTCCTTTATTTCTCTTTGTCACTCTGCTTCTTTTGCTTCCTCTTTTGTCAAGACTCTCATTTATTCTTCATGAACACATGTTGTTGTTAGGTGCCATCAAGTTGGCTCCATCTCATAGTGATCTTATACACAACAGAGTGAAACACTGCCCAGTCCTGTGCCATCCTCACAATCCTTGCTATAGTTGAGCCCATTATTGCAGCCACTGCATCAATCCATCTTGTTAAGGGTCTTCCCCTTTCTCTCTGATCCTCCACTTTAACAAGCATGATATCCTTCTCCAGGGAATGATCTCTTCTGACAATACGACCAAAGTAGGTGAGACGAAGTCTGGCCATTCTCACTTCCGAGGAACATTCCAGCTGCACTTCTTCCTGGACAGATTTGTTCATTCAGGAAGTCCATGGTATTTTCCACAACACCCTAACTGAAAGATGTCAACTCTTCTTTGATCTTCCTTATTCATTTTCCAGCTATAATATGTTGTTGTTGTTAGGTGTCATCGAGTCATTTCTGACTTATAGTGACCCTATGCACAGCAGAATGAAGCACTGCCTGGTCCTGCACCAGCTCTGTGATCCTTGCTATCCTTGAGCCCATCACCACAGCCACTGTGTCAATCCATCTCATTGAAGGTCTTCCCTTCTTTCGTTGATCCTCTGTTTTACCAAGCATAACATTCTTCTCCAGGGAACGGCCCCTTCTGGTAACATGACCAAAGTAGTTGAGAAGAAGTCTGGCCATTTTCATTTCCAAGGAGCATTCTGGGTGCACTTCCTTCAGGACAGATTTGTTAGTTCTTTTAACAGTCCATGATATTTTCAACATTCTTCACCAGCACCACAACTCAAAAGCATTCTTCTTCAGTCTTCCTTGTTCATTGTCCAGCTCTCACATGCATATGAATTGATTGAAAATATCATGGCTTGTGTCAGGCACACCTTAGTCTTCAAGGAGATATCTTTGCTCCTCAGGACTTGAAAGAGGTCTTTGCAGCCAACTTGCCCAGTGCCATGTGTTGTCTGATGTCCTGACTGCTGCTTCCATTGGCATCGATTGTAGAACCAAGCAATGTGAAGTCTTTGACAGCTTCAATCTTTTCTCCATTTATCATGATGCTGCTTATAGGTCTGGTTGTGAGGATATTTGTTTTCTTTATATTGAGATGTAATCCATACTGCAGACTGTATTCTTCAATCTTCATCAGTAAGTGCTTCAAGTCATCCTCACTTCCAGCAAGCAAAGTTGTGTCATCAACATATCACAGATTGTTAATGATTCTTCCTCCAATATTGATACCATGTTCTTCTTCACATAGTCCAGCTTCTCAGATTATTTTCTTGGCATAGATTGAATAAGTATGGTGAAAGGATACACCCATGATGCACTCCCTTCTTGATTTTAAACCATGCAGTGTCCCCTTGTTCCATTCAAATGACAACATCCTTGTCTATGTATAGGTTCCTCATGAGTACAGTACAATCAAGTGTTCTGGAATTCCCATTCCTCTCAATGTTATCCACAATTTGTTATAATCCACACAATGCTTTTGAATAGTCAATAAAACACAAGTAAACATCTTTCTGGTATTCAGGGATCTAGGTAAGGGAAGGGACCCAGGCCCCACCCCCAGGAGTCAGGAAAATGAGGGAGTAAGCTGGGGGAGACAGTGAGCAGAGCCAGGGTTCCAGGTAAGGGGAGGATGGAGAGGTTTTGAACAGCTAAGGAGACAAACTTGTCTGTCAGTTTGTTGTACTGTGGTGCTTGCATGTTGCTGTGAGGCTTGAGGCTGTGCCACCGGTGTTTCAAATGCTAGCAGGGTTGTACGTGGTGCACAGGTCTCAACACAGCTTACAGACTGGGACAGACTAGGAAGAAGGAGGAAACCATCCACTTCTCAAAGTATTGGCCAGGGAAACCTTAACAGATGAGGGATTGAAAAAAGCCTGGCTTGGGTTAGGCTCAACTTAGTCATCAAAGTGATATCTTTGCTCTTCAACACTTTAAAGAGATCGTTTGTGGCAGATTTGCCCAGAGCAATATGATGTCTGATTTTATGACTTCTGCTTCCATGGGTGTTGATTGTGGATCCAAGTATAATGAAATCCCTGACAACTTTAATCTTCTCTCCATTTACCATGAAGTTGCTTCTTGGTTCAGTTGTGAAGATTTTAATTTTTTTTTTATATTGAAGTGTAATCCATACTGAAGACTGAAGTCTTTGATCCTCATCAGTAAGTGCTTCAAGTCATCTTTACTTTCAGCAAGCAAGGTATCATTTTCATGTCACAGGTTGTTAATGTGTCTTCCTCCAATCCTGATGCCACATTCTTCTTTATATTGTCCAGTTTCTTGGATTATTTTCTCAGCATACAGATTGAATGAGTATGGTGAAAGTATACAGCCCTGATGCACACTTTTCCTGATTTTAAGCCATGTAGTATCACCTTGTTCTGTTTGAGTGACAGCCTCTTGGTCTATGTACAGGTTCCTCATAAGCACAAATAAGTTTCCTGGAATTCCAATACTTCTTATTGTTATCCATAATTTGTTATGATCCACACAGTCAAATGTTTTTGCATAGTCAATAAAACCCAGGTAAACATCTTTCTGTTATTCTTTGCTTTGAGCCCAAATCCATCTGACATCAGTATTGATATCCTTTATTCTATGTCCTCCTCTGAATCCAGCTTGAATTTCTGGAAATTCCTTGTCAATGTACTGCTGCAACATTTTTGAATTGTCTTCATCAAAATTTTACTTGTGTGTGATAGTAATGATATTGTTCAATGATTTCCACATTCTGTTGGATTACTTTTAATAAACATATGTGGGATACTTTCTGTGTGCCAAGTACTGTGTTGAATCTTGGGGTTGAAGAACTAAGGATATGCTCCCCATCAGAGGCATATTTATGGAAATTAGTGCTTATGGCAAGCATTGAAATTGTGCCCCTGTCCAAACATCTGCTTCTCATCTTTTATATAACTTTACCATAACATAAGCTCAAAAATACAAGTCAAGCTCTTTAATCTTTTATTTAACACATGTGGCACTACATAAAATTATAACTACCGTTTCCTTGTTTTTGCGAATGAAAATTTGTCTATAATGTGCTCAAAGTATTTTTTTTTTCAGTTTCTTTTCTTTCTACACTCAGCAGAGCAAGATCACACAGTCTGTGAAAGTTTTAACTTGCTGAATGATCTCTCACAACTGGTGATGGAAACTGATGGTTAATAGAAACTGCTCAGTGATGCCCCCGTTCAAGTGGCACCCAGGGCATGTGCCATACCTGCCGTACTGTAGATACCCCTCTGCTTCCCACCCTCTAAGAGTTTACAACCCATATTATATTGGGAGGGAGGGGTCTTTGCAAGATTGTTCCTTTATTAGTTATGCCTCTGGGCATGTACTTATATTTTAAATGATTAGCTTTTGATTCTTAACTTTAAATAACTGATGCATAAACTCTGTTAGATAATATGAAAGTCAACCAGCCTAATTTGTCTTTAGCCATCAGTTAGCAAATAGAGCCACTTAGTATTAGTTCATCTTTTATTTTCCAACTGTCTCTTTTTTAAGAAGAAATTCAAAATTGACACAATACCTTTGCAAGCTGTAAGCTTCCTGGTAACCATTTTCCTAATCTTGTTTAATTTCTATATTTGAAAGTTAATGTAGAAAGGAAGAAGTTTTATGTGGGTTGCAAAGCCTGACTCCTCCCTTGTTTAAGCTCTATTGAAATCCTCTGATGAACTTATAAGCTTGCCTTCTTCCATTTCTTTTCTATCTTTCTTCTTAATAGTTATGGATGTGTTAGTTAAGATAAAGGTTTAGGTGTCCATTTGAAACCAATGGGATAATTAGAGAAATTCTTACAAGCTTCCAAAGTCTAGAAAAGCTACTTAGGCCTATTAATGGAGCTAAGCCAAAGCTGTCATTTTGAAGACTGAGATGCACCTGACTGAAATCATGGTATTTTCAGTAAACTCACATGCATGTGAACCCAGACAATGAATAAGGAAGAGTGCAGAAGAATTGATGGATTTGAATTTTGGTGTTAGCAAAGAATATTGAATATATCATGGACTGTCAGAAGAATGAATAAATTTGTCTTGGAAGAAGTATAGCTGGAATGCCTCTTAGAAGGGGAATGGCTAGACTTTCTCTCTTGTACTTTGGTCATGTTGTCAGACGGGACCATTCCCTGGGGAAGGATATCATGCTTGGTAAAATAGAGGGTCAGCAAAAAAGGGTAAGATCCTCAATGGGATGGATTGACACAGTAGTTGCAGCAAGGCGCTCAAGCATAGCAATGATTTTGAGGATGGCGCAGGACTGGGGACTGTTTTGTTCTATTGTACGTAAGGTCTCTGTGAATTGGATCTGACTCAGCAGCACCTAACAACAGCAACAACAACAACAACAACAATAAGTCAAAAGAGAGGACAGTGTTAGAGTAAAAATAAAACATTGTAAAAAGCCATAGGGGTCAGATTGTTTGAGGAAAAGCAATATTTTGGATAAATGAAATTTATCTGAAATATGACTTTGATAGTACATTTCAAAAACGATGAATGTGAATGTTTTGGTTCTTTATTGCTGTTGACTATTCACCTTTCTTCCCCTTCCTCCCCCAAAAAACTAACTTGGTGGCTTAACACAAATACTTTCATATTCTTTTTCCTAATTACCTGGGCGGTTCTTCTGCTCCACATGAAGTCATCTAGGAAGCAGCCATTTGGGAACTCATCTGGGATGGAACATCAAAGGTACCACAGTCACAAGTGAGCAGTTGATACTGGCTGTCAGCTGGTAGCTCAGCTGGAGCTGTCAGTGGGGAGCCTTTCTTCTTCTCCATGTAGACCTCATATGGCTGCTTAGATATCTTCAGAGCATGGCAGCTGAATTTTAAGGGGCAGGAAGCAGAAGCTGCCAGTCCTCTTAAAAGCTATGCCTGAAACAGGCACAACTTTACTTACAGCATTTTCTATTGCTCGGAGTCACAGGCCCAGCCTCTCTTCAAAGGGCTGGAGTAATAGATTCCACCTCTCAGTGGGGGCAGTGACAAAAATTTTCAGTTATTTTTAATCTACTGCAGTAAAGTTACCTGTAACTAATCAATGTAAAAGCTGATGTTTGAAAAAAAAAAAAAAAATTAAAAGGGGGGCTGGTGCATAAAAATACTAGAAATTTGAGCATAGGTGTCTCGTGCGGCATGTGATAGGAAGGGAGAAATTAGCTGCATGATGATCACGTTCAGGAGGGCTTAAGGAAAGGCTACTTTAGGTCATTGGTTCTCAAATTTGAGTGTTCATAAGAAGCATCAGGAAAACTTGTTAAAACAGATTGTGGGGCTCTACTTGCGGAGTATCTGCGTTAGTAGGTACAGTGCCTGGGAATTTGCATTTCTAACAAATTCCCAGATGCTGCTGGTCTTGGGACCACATTTTGAGAATCAATGACTTAAATTTTTCAGGACCAGAAAAAGTGAGAAAATGAAAAGGAGAAGAGGGGAGCATCTTTCCTCTAGTTGTAGTTTTTTATTTTTTTATTTTATTTTTTTTATTAGGATTTGGGTGAAGATTTACAGAGTAAAGTCACTTTTCATACAGCAGTTCACATATACTTTGTCTCCTGTCATTGACCAAAATTTACAATGCAGCAGATCCCCTCCCACT
>NW_006921680.1:3294983-3297035 GCF_000298275.1 Orycteropus afer afer | reverse complement strand
TTAGTCCAAATCTGCATCCTTTCCTTCAAGGCTCAGGGGTCCAAGATTATCTTCTGTGTCTGTGTTAATTGGTTTTCCTTTTCTTTGTTGAAGAGGGTGTGTGCAATCCTTCTGCCTAGTCCGCCATCTTGCCCCGCCTCCTAGTTGTAGTTTTAAGGAGCTCTAGTGGTATAGTGGATAAGGCATTTGGTTACTCACCAGAAGGTCAGCAGATCAAACCCACCAGCCACTCCATGGAAGGAAGATGGGGCAATTTACTTCCGTAAAGATTTACAGCATTGGAAACCCAATGAGAGTCACTATGAGTCCGAACTGACTGGATGGCAGTGAGCTTTTTTTTTTTTCTTTCTTTTCTTTTCCCCCATGGTGGTTTTAAAAGCCTAGGATCAGTAGTATAAATTCAAGTTCCAGGCTACAATGAACACATTAACATAGGACTTTTATGTATTTTCAGGTTAAGTAATCCTGGCTGCCACATCATCAACTCCTGAAATCTTATTAGCTTAACACAACAAAGGTTTATTTTCACTTATGTAAAGTCCAGTGTGAGTCATGTAGCTTTTCTGCATATGTCAATACACATCTGAACATGTGGCCCTCTGTGTTGCAGGAGGCATATTAGCTCTTAACTCCTCAGCCTGGAATTGACACTGGTTACCTCTTTTCCCACTCAATTGGTCAGAACTAGTCTTTTGGCTTCAGCCTAAGTAGAAAAGAAGGTGTGAAATGTAGAGGAGTAAATGGATAGTTAGTAAGCATTACTAACTCAGCTAACTTTAAAAAAAGGAAGTCAGTTTTTATTGAGTTGATTCCAACCCCTGGTGACTCCATGTGTGTCAGAGTTAGGATTAAGCTTTGGTTTATACGCTCAGGCCAAAGCACCTTGTGCAATTCTAAAGCTAAATTCCTACACCGGGTTTTCAATGGCTGATTTTCAGGAGGTAGGTCTCTAGGTCTTTTTTCCCAGGTGCCTCTGGGTGGACTCACACTTTCAACTTTTATGTTAGCAGCTGAGAGTGTTAACTCTTTGTACCACCAGAGACTCCCAAATAACTTCAGTGCCCCATATTCTGTGATCAGGCATATCCGGAAGTGGAAAGAGTCCCATGAGCTCTTCAAAACCATATGGACATATGTGCTTATAATTATTAAGCATATTATTCAAACATTATTATTATTATCTTAACAAGAATATGTTATCTTTTATCAGTAATTACTGGTTTTATTTCTCATTTTCTATGTAGAATTAAACAGACTACCTAATAACATCACTATCTCAAAAGATCTGCTGCAAAAATTTTTTCTCCGCTGTTACAAATAATTTGGTAAGTCCTAATCAGGACTTTTTGTTGTTGTTGTTGTTAAAGGCTGATTAAGTAAGACACCATCTCCTTTTCTTTGCTGACTTTGCCAAGGCATGTAATTCGTTAGATAATTGTTGAAGTTATTACTTATGCTGTTGGAGTCTAGACAGCTTGTGCCAATTGGTGAGAGGGAGTTATCAGGACTTGTGAACATTTTGAAAACAAAGGAGTGAAATCCACGTGAATCCTATTGTTAAGTCAGTATTAGAAAATGTGGTCCAGAATGTTTGGGAAACAAAGTAAGCTTTGGGATTGATTTCTTCTTGGGTTTCCCTCCTACTGCTATTGCCTACCTTTCCCTGGAATTCTTATGGTGCCTCCTTCGAAGTCAACGCTGATGAACAGGACTGCCAGCCATATAGAGACTCTACTTATGGGCAAGCAGTTCCTATTTTTTCTCTGTCCATGGAAAGACATTTTTTGGCAGACAAAACCTCAGGAATATGCTACACACCCACTCTTAGTAGCTTTGAGGCAAACTTTTTTTTTTTTTATTAGGATTTGGGTGAAGATTTACAGAGTAAATTCACTTTTCACACAGCAGCTCACATACACTTTGTCTCATGTCATTGACCAAAATTTACAATACAGCAGCTCCCCTCCCACTTCCTCCCCATAGTTACCTCCTCCCAGTGTCATCCCTTCATACTCCTCTGCACCCTGAGAGGCCCATTGTCTGCCAACCCTG
>NW_006921680.1:3285432-3291993 GCF_000298275.1 Orycteropus afer afer | reverse complement strand
CTCTTTCTTCTCTTTTGATGTGTGCACTTATTGCTATAAATTGGCCTCTGATCACTGCTTTTGCTGTGTCCCAAAGATTTTGGTACGTTGTGTTTTCATTCTCATTTGATTCAAGGAATTTTTGAATTTCAATTTTGATTTCTTCGCTTTGAGGCAAATTTCTGTTTCAATTTTGTCTCTCAAATTCTGCAAGTTTAATCAACATCATGGCTATGTTGCAATAATATGATGATGAGATGTTTCCCATAGAAACATGCTTAGTTTGTAGCAGTCACTTGTCTTTGGAAAACTAAAATATGGCATGTCTCAATTATTAGAAAGGATCTCAGTTATGTATTTTGATGACTTAGTTATATGGTCTCATTTTATATTTAAAATCTATGTAGAATTTTTTTTCCAGTTAGCTTCTGTAAATCAGTAAGTGAAAAATCAGCATTACATTTGTCTCTGAAAAAATGAAGAAACTGAGATACTTTCTTGACTAGCTCAAAGCGTCCTGGTGAGTCAGGGGCAGAGTTAGTATTAAGCTTTGGTTTATATGCTCAGGCCAAAGCACCTTGGGCAATTCTAAAGCTAAATTCCTGGAGGCAGGGACACTGTCTTATTTTAATATTTGCTAGAACAGTAGAATGATGTGCAATTAAAAAATTTGAGACTATTTGAATCAAGTTATCCAATTTATCTTGGGAGTGTAGCTGTAACACTTTACTTGGGCTGGGTGTAGAAATGTTTTAACTTAGAGCATAAACAGAAAGCTGCATAATGCAGTGGAAAGAGAAAGTGGTTAGAGCTGGAAGAAGCAGGCTCTGTGACCTTGGTCATGTCACGTAATCTCTCAAAAATCTCAGTTTCTTCACTTATAAAATGTGAGTGGTCAGAGTAGACATTTTCTAAGGTTTAAATTTCTATTGCAGAATTTCAAAACAGTTACATTTGTATTATGAAGAATCTCCCTGATGGGAATCTTGATCCACCCACAATTTCCATTCCCTTATACATTTATTTTTAAATGTGATTGCTGTGAGAGACAGCTTCATTGGCTCTGACTTCGCATATGGAATCTTCTATCATCAGATCTGCTGAAGATCACAGAAGGGAATTGAGGAATGAGGCTTGGCTGTGAGGAAGCTGGATGTACAGAACAGGCACAAACTTGTAAGTCAGGGCTCTCCCCATAAACCTGCTTCTCATTCTTCCCAGATCTGGGGATTGAAGTCTAAACCACCTCCTCCTATCCCACACCACATTACTGATGGATAGAAGAAATCTTTGTGTGGGGAGAGTGTTTGCTGGGCTATTTTGCTCTTGTATCCACCCCCACTACCATGCATTTGGTCAGTTTGTCATGGAATGAGTCTGGGAGAATTTGCTTTTTCAGCTTTTCTTTCCCTCCTCCTACCTTTTTATCAACTGAGAAAAGCAACACTGCTTCAGTTTATTGAACTGCTTTGGTGCCTCCCTGCTTCGCCAACTCTGCCCCATGGTGGAAGGGAGCTTGATCAGACTTATTGAGGGCAGAGTATGAGAGCTGGAGTTCCTTTGAAGGGTTTTATCTTTAGAAGTCCAGGCTTATTCAGAGTATTACTGACCCAGAGGCCAATTTCACATCCTACAAAACGCTGTGAGAGAATGTGTCAGCAGAATCAGCATTGCATGTCTAGACAAAGAATTGATATTAGCATCACCAGCCAGCATCCAATCTGTTAACTCTTGTGTAAGCACTTGCAGTCTATGCCCTGGGCTTTTTTTTTTTTTTTTTTTTTGGCTTTAAATGAAAAAAATGAAAATTGTATGCCTTTCAGGAGATTCTTTCAAGGGAAGGAATCACAATGTATCTCGTTTCAAGATCAGGTATTTTATTGATTAATATGAATGTCTCATTTTAAATTTTTTTTCAGTAAAACAATGGCTGAGTCATCACCATCTTTTTTCCATTATATATTTATTATTTCAAGAAATGTTTATTAAGCACCCACTGTGAAACTATGTCAGGAACTCTGGTGGTACAGTGGTTAGTGTGTTTGTCTCTAACCAAAAGGTCAAGGTCGGTGGTTTGGAACCCACCAGCTATGGGAGAAAGGTGAGGCAGTCTGCTGCCATAAAGATTTACATTACAGCCTTGGAAACACTATGGGTCAGCTGTCCTGTCCTAAAGGGTGTTTCTTTTTTTTTTTGTCCCCATGAGATTCACTGGTGAATGAGACAGCTAAAGTCCCTGCCCCTTGGAGTTTACAATTTACAACTTAATGGAGGAGGCTAACAACAAACTAGAGGAACAGGATATTTCTGTCTCAGTTTCGGTTGAAGCACCAAAGACCAAGAACAAGAGAACAAAACAGTAGGTGTCAAGTTCTTTGGCTTCTAAATTGAGGTGCTAGATTACTTGTATAGGACTTGTAGGAAAGGGTAGCTCAGAACTGGTTCTGCCAGGCTGAACCCATCATCCACCTCCAGGGCATTGAAGAGAGGCTTAGTGTTCTTGGAGATCTGTTGGTAGCAAGGTTTCTTTGAGAAGAGTTGTCACTGTGCTCTGTGGTTCCACTCTCCATAAGAGAGGACTATGTGACCCTTTCACTCAAGCTTAGCCAGGAAGAGACTTCTAGGATACCACTCAGAGAGAGTACTGTCCTGTGTTCCCTGCAGTTTGAGAAATATGGGGACTGATATTCGAGGTACCAGAAGGCTGGTGGTTCAAACCCACCAGCCACTCCTTGGAAGGAAGATTGCACAATATACTTCCATAGAGATACTGCCTGGGAAACCCAAGGAGGGGTCGCTATGAGTTGAATTGACTTGATGGCAGTGAGTTTGGTTTTTTTTGGGGGGGGCACAGAAGCAGGGGCAGCAAAAGAGGTGACAGCACTGGGAATGGCTGGCACTTGAAGCATCCAAGGTGTAAGAATTGACTCTGAAAAAGGATCCAACTGTGTAATCGTGAATGCAACTTGACAAGGAGGCCTATCTGCAGCAATGAAGTGACCCTATAAAAAAAGTGGGCCTCTGTAATGGGGTGACCGAGTAGGAATAAGGGTGAAATTCTTAAGGTCTCAACTAGAAGCAGTATTGCTGGGCAAGACAGCTGTGGGTGAGACATTCGCCATGATGGGGGAGGGGCTCCGAAAACCCCTAGAGAATGGGCCTGGAAAGCTTGTCTGTCTGCTAAGTGCAGAGGCACTAACACCAGATTATAGCCTTGTCTGACAAGTTAGGTTTATCTTCCTCTCTTCTCTATCTCTGCCTCCAATTGGGAAGGTCTTGAATCTACAGCTAGCCAAATGAGAGGAGGAGGAATGAGGAGAAAGCTGACAAAGCTGCCTCTCAGTATAAAAGTTCAACTCTGAAGGCTTCTGAGGTGGAGGAGAGGAGATAGTGTACGTTAACTTAGGTTTGGTGTTTTGGTATCACAATCACCAGCTATTTGTTTATGAGCTAGAAGTGACTGGGATAGCTATGGGGTTTGTGGGAGATTTTCATGTAGCAGTAGGGAAGCACATTTGAAGGGAGCAGGCTTGAAGGAGCAGAGGTAGCAAAGGATAACTTTCTGTTTGTATCATACAGATCCAGATTCCTTTAATGAACTGGTTGTACTAGTAAATAAATAAAATATGCAATTATAAGCTGTACTCTAAAGGCTAGTGGGAAGGCTGGTGGTAGGAGAAGGAGCCTATTTAGATAGGGTTACAAGGATGGCCTCTCAGGAAATGATACTTAAGGAATGAGATATGAGAAGGCATCAGCTAAGTGACTGAGGTCCAGTGGGGAGGGAATGCCTGGGATCTAGGCAGAGGCAACAACATTTGCAAGGTTTATGGGGAATGTTGGAAAAATACTTTGATGAAATGCAAATCTAAGGGAGAAGAAGCTTCTGCCCTCTACCCCAGGCTCCTGATGACTCCAGGATAACATTCTCCTTTTCTGAGAAATGCCTTGATAAGCATCCTCTCCTTTTATGCCAGTTCTTGGATAAAGAAACACAGAACCCTGACAACTTGCCCCAGGGCTGTTTATATGTAAGGCTTAGAAAAGACTACTTGTTGTAAGTATGCTGTCCAAAACAAGAGAGGTAAGATGTCAACACCTCTGTCAGTTGGGGCAGATGATTTTTTTTTTTTGTTTTTTTGCATTGACACACTGATGGCATGAGTTTGTTCACTCAGAAAATAAAAAGAGCAGAAAGATGAACTTGTAGCCTGGCAAAGGCCTGGGGATAGTCTCTGCAGGAATGTGGACTCATCCATTTCAAGCTCAGATCCCTGGCAGACAGTGACTTCAGTGAGTGCTTGTGTGGTGGCACTGTCCCAGGCCTTTCAAGGTTTCCAGCTGGCAGTCAGCCTCCAGGAGGGGAAGGGCATCTCAGAGCAGGGAACACTGCACCAAGGCCTAGGGGGCTCCCAGGAGATGAAGACTGCCAGACAGCCCCTGCTTTCAAGGAACTCTGTCATTTTGGGACACAGAACCCACATGGCCAACATACCTAGCAGTCACATGTACAGAGTCAGCCATGGGAGGGAAGAGAGAAATCAAATACAGAATGAACTCTGAGATGGTGCAGTCTAAGTTACCAGGCAGTCCCATTCTCTCTAGCTTTCAACTTTATATCTTTACTTTCCTGATAATCATTGTCACTTATGCTCAACAGAGAAACTGGCAAGCACAGAACAGTGCAGGACATCAATTATTTTCATCTTTAAAGAGTGTTTTGTTAATAGAGGAGGATATTTTAGATTTTGAAGGGAAGAGTTTGGGCTGTCTTTCCTCTTTCCCACTGTGAGTAATAATCTACCCCATTAGAACCATTTCCCCTGGAAAGAGGGCAATTGAAAAACAAATGCTCACCACACAGAGAGTTCTCAATAAATGTATTTAAAAATCAAACTCGAATGATTTAGGGTTCTAAGGATTTTTAATTTGTTTTATTTATTTATTCTTAAATTTTGTTGTAGTAGTTGAAAATATCTCTGGTGGTGTAGTGCCTAAGGCATTTGACTGCTAACCAGAAGGCTGGCTGTTTAAATCCACCAGTCACTCCTTGGAAGGAAGACTGGGCAATCTACTTCCATAGTAATACCACCTTGGAAATCCAAGGAGGGGTCACTATGAGTCAGATCCGACTCAACAGCAGTGAGTTTGGTTTTAAGGAGTTGAGAATATCACAGCGAAGCATATACCAATTCAACCATCTCTACATGTACAATTCTGTGACATTTATTATATTCTTCAAGTTGTGCAGCTATTTTCACTGCTCTTTTCTGAGTTGGTCCTACTCCTTTCAAATGAACTCACTGCTCCCTAATGTCCCCATGTGGATAGTTCTTAAAAGAGTATAATGCTCAAGGTAGACTTTTTTTTTTTGCTACTTAAGCTAAACCAATGCCTGGTTTTGAGAAGACTTCAGTTTTGGTTTAAATTTTTTTTTTTTTTAATTGTGATTTGGGTGAAAATTTACAGAGCAAATACACTTTCCATATAGCAGTTTACATACACTTTGTCTCATGACATTGACCACAATTTAGCACAATGCAACATCTCCTCTCCCACTTCCTCCCAATAGTTACCTCTTCCCTGTGTCCATCTCTCCATTCACTCCTACCCCCTGAGCTGTCTCCCTGTGCCTGAGCAGCCTTTCTTTCTCTCATGCTTATTCTCTCCAAGGGGTGTATCTACCTCACGTAAATGCTCAATTGATATGCTTGTCTTCTATTTGGCTGGAAGCACAGGTGTGTGTTCAATTCCAGACCTGAAGGGCAGCTAGAGGCCATAGTCTCAGTGGTTCCACCAGGCTCCCTCTGGCCAGCAAACCTGTTCCCCGCTTTTTTTTTTTCCCCAAAATGATTTTGAGTTTTGTTCCACATTGTTCTCCCTCTCTATCCAGGATCTCCTACAAAGATCCTCTTCCAAGTGGTTGACAGTAGTAGCCAGGCACCATCTATTTCTTCTGGTCTCATAGTCGTATAGGCTGCAGATCGGATGGAGTACCAGTTGCTAGGACTAATTGTTTCCATGAATTTTTGGTTTTCTTCATTCTTCTTGGCTCTGGATGAGGAGAGAGCCATCGTTGCATCTAGATGGTAGCTTGCAAGCTTTTAAGATCTCAGTTGCTAATCGCCACAGTAGGAGGTGGAACAATGTTTTGTGTAGTATGTTATGCCAGTTGAGCTTGATGTCCTCTGTGATTATGGTCCCGAGCCCACAGGTTCAACTACTCTGTCCCTCTGGGTAGCTGGCTGTGACCAGGCAGTGACTACAACCTTACCCCTTGTCAGCCCCATTATACACATGGGAATTCAGATCATACACATAAAGTTATTGGACCACTGTCTGCCAACCCTATACATATTCTTGGGTGCACTCTCCACTTCTTATACATACCTAATATTTCAGCCTGTCTACCCATCTATCCACCCATATACCCGTGTTTACCTTCATTGACCATGCTGTACTATATGCCCAAAAGTGTTCATCTTTGTTGTCTGTACTTCCCATGTACCTCTCTATGTTTTTCTGTTCCTCAATGCCACTATATTGATCACTCACATTTGGTTCCTTGCCCTTTTCTTCACC
>NW_006921680.1:3280529-3281859 GCF_000298275.1 Orycteropus afer afer | reverse complement strand
TGGCCTCTGATCACTGCTTTTGCTGTATCCCAAAGATTTTGGTATGTTGTGTTTTCATTCTCATTTGATTCAAGGAATTTTTGAATTTCTATTTTATTTCTATTCTTATCCATTCTTTCTCTAAAAAGGTATTGTTCAGTTTCCTTGTGTTTTCTCTCTTTCTGCTGATCTTCCTATTGTTGATTTCTAATTTGATAGTGTTATGATCTGAGAAGATACTTTGCAGTATTTCAATGTTTTTAAATTTATTTAAGCTTGCTTTATGGCCTAACACATGGTCTATCATGGAAAAACTTCCATGTGCACTGGAGAAGAATGTATAATTTGTTGCTGTTGGGTGAAGTGCTCTGTAGATGTCTATAAGGCCCAGTTGGTGGACTGTATTGTTTAGCTCTTCTGCATCTTTTTTGAGTTTCTTTCCAGTTGTTCTATCTTTCAAAGAAAATGGTGTATTAAAATCTCCCACTATGACTATATCTATTTGGCTTTTCAACTCTTTTAAAATCTGATTTATATATTCTGGGGCTCTTTCATTGAGTCCATAGATATTTATTATGTTTATATCTTCATGATCAATTGATCCTTTAATCATATATAATGTCCTTCCTTGTCTCATATGGTGGTTTTTGTCTTAAAGTCAATTTGATCAGAAATTAATATTGCCACTCCTGCTCTCTTACAGTTGCCATTTGCTTGATATATCTTTTTCTAGTCTTTGATTTTTAGTCTCTTTTTGTCTTTATCTCTAAGATGTGTCTCTTGTAGGCAGCATATTGATGCATTCTGTTTTCTTATCCAATCTACAACTCTCTGTCTCTTGTGTGGTGCATTTAATCTATTAACATTCAGGGTGATTATTGATAAGTATGATTTGGTTGCTGTCATTTTGGTCTGTGTTTTTTCATGGTGTCCCTGGTTTCTTTGTTCCATATTACTTTCTGTGCTGACCTCATTATGTTTATGAATCATGTTATCATTTCCTTTGTTGCTGTTGTTTTAGTATTTGCTGAGTTTTTGTGCTTGTCCTCCTTTTTATTGTGGTATGAAGGTTTATCATTTTTCTTAGAGGTTACCCTATGATTTATAATTTTCTCCCTGAGTTTAGAATAGTCCATTCTGTCTTGCAACTCTCTTAATTTCCTCACCATTTAGAAGTTCTGTAACTACACAGTCTTTTCCCTCTTTTTTGTTTGTAGTTGTCCTCAGTTGCCAATTGATGTCTCTGATTCCCTGTTTACAATCTTGTAAGCTCATTTTATTTTGGCTATGTCCATAGCTGTGGTTTCTGGGATATGTCATCTTGTGTATTAATGATCTGTTGATATTTGCT
>NW_006921680.1:3264560-3280109 GCF_000298275.1 Orycteropus afer afer | reverse complement strand
TCTCAGTGGTTTTGTTTTTCTCTTCCTGTTCTGGAATTCCAATGACACGTAAGTTATTCCTTTTGATGGTATCCCACATGAGCTTTAGGCTTTCTTCATTTAAAAAAAATTTTTTTCTGACTGATCCCTTTCCAAAGAAGTATTCAGGTATTTGTCTTCAATCTCATTAATTCTGTCTTCCATTGCATCACTTCTACCCCTTTTTCCTTCCAATGTGTTATCTATTTCTGACAATTTAGTATTAATCTTCTGGATTTCTATGTGTAGATTTAGAATCATTTATAATTTTTCATTTATTTTGTCATTTTGTTCTTGTATTTTTTCCAAAATTCTTCTAGGGTGTTTCTGTGTTTTATTTGGTCTGTCTCTCAGTTCTTTAAAGATACCTAAATATAATTCTTTTGAATTCCTTATCTGAGAGCTCCAATGCTGCTTCTTCCTCAGGGATATGTTCTGGGACTGTAAATGATTCCCTTGTTTCTACCACTTTATCTTGCTTCTTTCTGTGGACTGTGATGGTCTGTTGTCTCCGAGGCATCATGTATTGTATTAAGATTTCTGTTAATTCTTTGTGACGAGCAGCCAAGCATGATTCAGGCTCTTCTTGGTGTTTTTTTTTATCATCGGCCCGTTGGTGGAGAAGAAGGTACTGGCTCTTGCTCAGTGAGTGAAGTTGCAGGAGATGTGGGTGTACTTATATCTTATGGGGACTGTTGCTGTCTCCCAGTCAGTTAGGCAAAAATTACGATAGAATAACCATCAAAAAACCTAAAAGCACATAGACAAAAAGTACACCCTGAAATCACACAGGAATAGTACCCCCCCCCAAAAAAAAGGGGAGAAAAGAAGAAGAAAACAGGTAAATATGCTATGTCTGGGGATAGGTCACTAAGAGAAAAATGGTAGATAAGGAGAATTATGAAGAAAGAAAACAAACTAACAAACAGGAAACAACAACAACAACAAGGAATGGGGTTAACCATGAAAGAAAATAAAAGAAAAAAGAAAAAAAAATGGTGTGAACTAGGACCTTTTCAGTTGTTTAGTGCAGGTCTGGAGAATTCTTGGGGTTAGTGGAAAGCAGAACCTCTTCTTAAGCCCTTGGAATCTGGTGGAGCACTGTCTCTTTAGGTTGTCTCTAGCTGCTGGTTACATGTTGAATTGTTTTGTCTTGTTTTTGTGGTTTAATATTTTGAAAAGGTGAAGCTTGTGTGTTTTATTTTATTATTGATTCAGGTGTGTTGGGTAGCTCTGCTGTTTTCTTTGTGATGGTGGAATCACTGTGTGTAGTGTGGATATTTGTTTCTGTTTTCTTATAAGGAGGGTTTAGAGTTTGAAGTGAGAAGTTTTATGGTAATTGGCTAAATATGGTTTCTTCTATTGAATGAGTGAATTTATTGGTGGAGAAGGTGGGAGCAGAATGAAAGTTTTGTGTTGCTAGGGTTGGTTTCTAGGGTTTTGTGCAGGCTATTATTGATGACCTATTTATTTGCAAGATTGCGGCTCAACCTCAGGAAAGATTTCTATTGTTAGAGCATTGCAAATTTCTGCCAATTTCAGGCAGACTCAAAGACCCCTCCTCCACAGCCCCACAGCACCAAAGAACGGCTCCAAGGCAAAATTCGTAGGACCGCACTCAGCTGTGGTTTCTTTGTTCTCCATGCCTCGTCTGCCTGTGATGCTGACACAATCCTGCCATACTGCTAATGGCAAGCTCTAGAGTTTGTCTGTGATACCGCCCACCTGCTGCACCAAAGATGCATGCAATTTCAGGTGTGTTGGAGTTGGGGGGAGTACCTGCTAATGACCTGTGGTCTTGATGTCTGTGGCAAAGAAAAGCATGGTGTTTCCCAGTCTGACTCAAGCCTGCTCTGTGATCTGCTGGGAGGGGAGGGAGCTAGCCTTTCTGGCGCAACAGTGAGATCTTTGCCTGAGTCTCAGCAGTAGTGCCCATGCCCGCCTGGACCCAGACAACCCGAATTACCGACAAAATCAGCTGCTGGAGGCAGGTCTCTGTTGCGGCCTGCTAGATATTGTAGTGGTCGCTGGAAGCTGCTATAAGATGACTTCTTTCTTGGCTTGGGGATTTCAGGTGGCCGTCCTCACCTGGCAGACAGTGACTGCCCCTGGAAAGTTTTCAGTGGGCTCTTTCAGGAGCCTGTGCATCCTCTGTCAGTAGCTCTTTCCTAAATAATCTCCCTGTGCCTTTCCTCTAATTCTGCTCTTCTGTGTTTGGTGCACTCTGATTCAGTGAGCTGTTCAGAGCACCAAAGTTCCTAATTCAAACTGTTGTACCTAGTTTTCAAAGTGCTTAGATATCAGAGGGAAAACAAAACAAAACAAAAACCTGCTGCTCACTGGCGAGACTCCATTTTGAGTTGGTTTAAAGTTTTAAGATTATAAGCTAAGGCACTAGTTTTATATAAGGCAGTAGTATTAAAATGATATGTGCAAAGACCTTGAATTAGAAAACAAAAAGGGAAGAACATATTTGGCATTTCTCAAGCTGAAAGAATCTGAGGAATAAATTCAAGCCTTGAATTGCAATATTGAAGGATTCTATGGGCAAAATATTAAATGATGCAGGATGCATCAAAAGAAGATGGAAGGAATACACAGAGTCACTGTATCTAAAAGAATTTTCAGTCATTTCAGGAAGTAGCATATGATCAAGAACTACTGGTATTGAAGGAAGAAGTCCAAACTGCACTGAAGGAATTATCAAAAAACAAGACTCCAGGAATTGACAGAATACCAGTTGAGATGTTTCAACAAATGGATGCAATGCTGGAGGTGCTTACACATTTATGGCAGAAAATTTGGAAGACAGCTACCTGGACTTCTGACTGGAAGAGATCCATATTTGTGCCTGTTCCAAAGAAGGGGATCCAACAGAATGTGGAAATTATTGAACAACATCATTAGTACCACACAAAAGTAAAATTTTGCTAAAGATAATTGAAGAATGGTTGCAATAGTATATTGAGAAGGAACTTCCAGAAATTCAGGCTCAATTCAGAAGAGGACATGGAATGAGAGTTATCATTGCTGATTTCAGATGGATCTTGGCTGAAAGCAAAAAATACCAGAAAAATATTTACCTTTGTTTTATTGACTGTGCAAAAGCATTTGACTGTGGAGCATAACAAATTATGGATAACACTGAATAGAATGGGAATTCCAGAATACTTAATTGTGCTCATGACGAACCTGTACATGGACCAGGAGACTGTCATTCAAACAAAACATGGGAATATTGTATGGTTTAAAATCAGTAAGGGCATTTGTCAGGGTTGTATCCTTTCACCATACTTACTGAATCTGGATGCTGAGCAAAAAATCCAAGAAGCTAGACTGCATGGAGAAGAATCAAGAATTGGATGAAGACTCATTAACAACCCGTGATATGCAGATAAAAGAACTTTGCTTGCTGAAAGTGAGGATGACTTGAAGCACTTTAATGAAGAAGATCAAGGTCTTCAATCGTCAGTGTGGATTACACTTCAACATAAAGAAAACAAAAATTCTCACAAGTGGACCAATAAGTAACATTATGATAAATGGAGAAAAGATTGAAGTTGTCAGGGATTTCGTTTTACTTGGATTGGTTTTAGCCTTTGTCAAAAAGCAGCTATCCATAAGTGGATGGATTTATTTCTGGGTTCTCAGTTGTCTTCCGTTGGTCTATGTGTCAGTCTCTGTACCAATACCAGGCTGTTTTGACTACCAGGGGTGAATAGCAGGTTGTGAGATCTGGGAGTATGAGGCCTCCTACTTTGTTCCTTAGTAGCATTTTGCTAATACAGGATCTCTTTCCTTTCCACATACTGTTGGTAATTAGTTTTTCTATCTCTTTATAGCATGATGATGGGATCTGGATCAGGTTAGTGTTTTATCTGTAAATTGCCTTGGGTAGTATTGACATTTTCGCAATGTTAAGTCTTCCTACAATGAACATGGTATATTCTTCCATTTAAGTAGGTCTCTTTTAGTTTCTTGTATTAGTGTTTTGTACCATTCTTTGTATATACATATTCTGTGTCTCTAGTTAGATTTATTTCTGTGTACTTCCTATTTTGAGTGGTTATTGTAAATGGTATTGTTTTCATGATTTTCCTTTCAGAGTACTTTGAGGAAACCAGTAGAGGAATCAAACTGATTTTAGTATGTTGGTCTTGTACTCTGCCACTTTGCTAAATCCTTCTATTAGTTTCTGTAGTTTTCTTGTTGAGTCTCCAGAATTTTCTATCACATCATCCATAAATATAGACACTTTTACTTTAACAATTTGGAAGCCTTTTATTTCCCTTTCTTGCCTTATTGCCATGGGTAGGACTTCCAATATAATATTGAATAGGAATGGTGATAAAGGGTATCCTTGTCTATTTTCCATTCACAAGGGGAATATTTCAGTCTCTCCCTGTCAAGAATAATGTTGATTGTAGTTTTTATGTATATGCCCTTATTATGTTGAGGAATTTCTCTTTTATTTCTTAGCATTTTTATTCTGAATGAGTGTTAGGTTTTGTCCAATGGTTTTTCTGTATGAATTCATATGATCACTTGTTTTCCTTTGTTTTATTTACATAATGGATTACATTGATTGTTTTTCTAAGCTTGAACCATCCTTGCATATCGTCTATGTATTCCACTTGGTCATGATGCATTATTATTATTATTTGATGTAGTGTTAGATTTTATTGGCTAGGATTTTCTTGAGAAATAATTGGGGTGATATTTATGAGGGACATTGGTCAATAATTTTCTTTTAGTGAAGACTTTGCCTTGTTTTTGTATCAGAGTTATTATGTTTCCTTCATAGAATGAGCTCAGAAATATTCATCCTTTTCTGTGTTTTGGAATAGTTTGAGTAGAATTTGTTTCAGCTCGTCTGTGAATGTTTGGTAGAATTCATCAGTGAAGCTATCTAGGGTAGGTCGTTTTTTTATTTTTGGGAGTTTTATTAATGACCTCTTCAATTTCTTCTTTTGTGGTGGTTCAGTTCAAATTTTCTACCTCAGGTTATGTTAGTTTGAGTAGGTAGTGTTCTTCTAGAAAATTTTCTATTTCTTCTATGTTTTAAAATTTGTTAGAGCACAGTTCTTCATAGTTTTCTGTTATCTTTTTTATTTCAGAAATTCTGCTGTGACATTGCCTGTTTAATTTCTTATTAATGTTATTTGCATCTTCTCCTTTTCCTTTGTTAAATTTGTCAATGATTTGACATTTTATTAGTCTTTTCAAAGAACTAACTTCTAGTCTTGTTTTCATTCTTTCTACTGTTTTTCTGTTTTCTAATTCATTTATTTCTGCTCAAATATTTATTATTTAATTTCTTCTAGTGACTGTAAGGAATTTTTGCATTTATTTTGCTAATTGTTGAAGACTTTGGTTGTTTCTTCATTTTTCATGTGTTTGTTTTTACTACAAATTGTTGCCTGAGAAATGCTTTTGCTGTGTCCCCAAAATTTTGGTGTGTTGTGTTTTCATTCTTGCTTGCTTCAAGGTATTTTTTACTTCATTTTTTATTTCTTCTATTACCCAGTAGTTTTTTAAGCAGGATATTATTCAGTTTGCATGCATTCGATTTTTATTTCCTCAATCTTCCTGTAGTTGATTTCTAATTTTATAGTATTGTGATGTGATAATATACTTCATAGTATTTCAATGTCTTTAAATTTATTGAGGCTTGCTTTGTGGCTCAACATGTGATTTATTCTGGAGAATGTTCCATGTGCACTGTAGAAGAGTGTGTCTCATGCTATTGTTGGGTGGAGTGTTCTGTATATATCTGTGAGGTCTAGTTGGTTGATTGTGTTGTTTATGTCTTCGGTGTCATTGTTTAATTTCTTTCTAGTTACTCTGTCATTCATCGAAAGTGTTGTAATAAAGTCTCCTACTATTTTTGTGGAGTTGTGTATTTCTCTTTTTGATTCTGTTAAAGTTTGATTTGTATATCTTGGGGCCATTTCGTTGTTGTTACGTGACATTGAGTCAGCTCTGACTCAGCAACCCTATATACACTAGAATGAAACACTACCTGGTCATGCTATCCTCAAAAGCTTTGCTATGCTTGAACCCATTGTTGCAGCCATTGTGTCAATCCATATCATTCAGGGTCTTTCCCTTTTTTCATTGACCCTCTACTTTTACAAGCACAATATCCTAGTCCAGGCACTGTTCCCTTCTGATAACATGACCAAAGTATATAAGATGAAGTCTGGCCATTCTCACTTTTAAGGAGCACTCCAACTGTACTTTTACCAAGACAGATTTGTTCATTTTTCTGGCAGTCTATGGTATTTTTAGTATTCTTTGCCAATACCACGATTCAAAGGCATCAGCACTTCTTCAGTTTTCTTTATTTATTGTTCAGCTCTCAGATGCATATGAGACTGTTTAAAATACCGTGGGTTGGGTCAGGTGCACCTTAGTCTTCAAAGTGAAATCTTTGCTCTTAACCACTTTACAGGGGTCTTTTGCAGCAGATGTGCCCTGTGAAATACATTGTCTTTTTTCTTGACTGCTGCTTTCATGAGCATTGATTGTGGATCCAAATAAAAAGAAATCCCTGAGAACTTCAGTCTTTTCTCCCTTCATTGTGATATTGCCTATTGGTCCAGTTGTAAGGGTTTTTGTTTTCTTTGTTAAAGTGTAATCCATAGCGAAGGCTGTAGTCTTTGACATTCATTACTAAGTGGTTCAAGTCATCTTCACTTTCAGTAAGCAAGGTTGTGTCATCTTCATATCACAGATTGTTAATGAGGCATGCTCCAGTCCTGATGCCATGTTCTTCTTCATGTAGTCCAGATTTTCAGATTATTTGCTCAGTGTACAGACTAAATGAATAAGTATGGTGAAATGATAGAACCTTTATGCACACCTTTCCTGATTTTAAACCATGGAGTTTCCCCTTGCTCTGTTTGAACAACTGCTTTTGGTCTATGTATAGACTCCTCATGAGCACAATTAAGTGTCTCAGAATTCTCATTCTTTGCAACGTGTGATAGTTAGAGCTGTGTGTCAACTTGGCTGGACCACAATTCTGTGTGGTATAAGCAATTGTGATGTGGGTTGTTCCCATGATGGGATCAGATGTATCTATGTTTCGAGCAGACAATCCATTGAAAGGGAGTTTCTCTAGGGGTGTGGCCTGCTTCCAATATATTTATGGACATCCTGGGAAAAGAGACATTCTTCTGTGGATAGGGATCCTGTTGTGCTACCTACAACTGTCTGTGAGTGAACAATCCACCATTTGGCCTGGAGATTTTGGATTCATTCATTCATTGGAGTCCACAGCTGGTACTGCCTGTCAACCTTGAGCTCTTCAGTTACTGCAGCTGTGTGAGTTAGGAAAAGCCTCAAGGTTGATGTTTGATTGAAGAACTTGGGACTTCACAGCTTCTATAAGTGTGTGAGCCATTTTCCTAAGATAAATTTCTCTTTCCCTCTCTCTCTCTCTCTATAAGCTTTACTGGTTTTGCTTCTCTAGAGAACCCAGCCTAACACACAATGTTATCCATAATTTGTTATGATCCACATAGTTGAATGCCTTTGTATGGTCAATAAAACATGGGTAAACATTTTTTTGGTATTCTTTGCATTCAGCTAAGATTCATCTGATGTCAGCATTGACATCCCTCATTCCACGCCCTCTTCTGAACCCAGCTTGAATTTCTGGCAGTTCCCTGTCAATGTACTGCTGCAACCATTTTTGAGTTATCTTTTGCAAAAATTTTACTTGTGTGTGATATTAATGTTATAGTTCAATAATTTCTGCATTTTTTTATAAAATCACCTTTCTTTGGAATGAACACAGATATGGATCTCTTCCATTTGGTTGTCACCATCTGCCAAGTTCCTTGGCATAAATGAGTGAGTACCTCCAGGGTTGCACCTCATTTGTTTAAACATCTTAATGGGTCTTCCATCACTTCCTGGAGTACTGTTTTTTGCCAATTCCTTCAGTTCAGTTTGGACTTCTTTCAATAGCATTGATACTTGATCATATGCTACTTCCTGAAATGGCTGAATGTTAATGTATTCTTTTTGGTACAGTGATTGTGTGTAGTCCTTCCATCATTCAGTATTTTGCCCATAGGAGCCTTCACTTGAGGCTTGACTTTTTTTCTTTTTCTCAGTTCTTTCAGCTTGAGAAATGCCAAGCATGTTCTTCATTTTTTATTTTCTAAGTCCAGGTCTTTGCCCATTTCATTATAATACTTGCTTTGTCTTCTTGAACTGCTCTTTTGAAATTGGTTTAGCTCTTTTAGTTCATCATTTCTACCATTTGCTTTAGCTACTCTCCGTTCCAGAGGAAGTTTCAAAGTCTTTTGTGACATCTATTTTGGTCTTTTTTTTCTTTCCTGTCTTTTTAATGAGCTTTTGCTTTCTTTATGTATGATGTTCTTGATTTCATCCTACAACTTATCTGTTCTTTGGTCATTGATATTCAATGTGTCAAATCTATTCTTTAGATGATCTCTAAATTCTGGTTGGACATACTTAAGATGGTATTTTGTCTCTCATGGACTTGTTTTAATTTTCTTTACCTTCAGCATGAACTTGCATATGAGCAGTTGATGGTCTGTTCCACAGTCAGCCCCTGGCTTTTTTCTAACTGATAATATTGAGCTCTTCCTTCACCTCTTTCCATAGATGTAGTTGATTTGATTCCTGTGTAGTCTATTTGGTGAGGTCCCTGTGTGTAGTCACTATATATGTTGTTGAAATTGGAATTGACTAAATGGCAGTGAGTTTGGTTGGGTTGGATATTTTTTTTCACTAAGGCCATATTTTCTAACTACCAATGCTTCTTCTTTATTTCCAACTTTCTCATTCTAATTGCCAGTAATTACCAATACATCTTGATTGCATGTTTGGTCAAATTTCAAACTGGAGAAATCAGTAAAAATCTCCAATTTCTTCATCTTTGGCTTTAGCTGTTGGTGCATAAATTTGAATAAGTAGCATTAACTGGTGTTTCTTGTAGGTGTGTGGACATTATTCTATCACTGAGACATTGTACTTCAGGATAGATCTTGAAATGCTCTTTTGGACAGTGAATGTGACACTATTTGTTTTCATCATTCTCAACATAATAGAGCATATGATTATCTGATTCAAAATTGCCATACCAGTCCATTTCAGCTCATTAATGCCTAGAATATCAACCTTTATCCATTCCAATTAATTTTTCAAAACTTCCAATTTTGCTAGATTCATAATTGGTACAGTCTATGTTCCAGTTATTACTGGGAGTTTTCAGCAGTTTCTTCTTATTTTGAGTCATGACACATTGGTGAATGAAAGTCTTGCAAGATTTACTCTCTACTTTGAGAAGACAGCTCTTCCCCTGTTGTATTTTGAGTGTCTCCCAACCTGAAGAGCTCATCTCCCAGCACTAAATCAGATACTGTTTCACTGCTATTAATAAAGTTTTCAAGTAATATTTCAGACAGTGTTTCAGTGCTATTCATAAGTTTCAGTGGCCAATTTTTTCAGAAGTAGATGGTCTCCTCCTTCTTTCTAGCCTGTTTTAGTCTGAAAACTCCATTGAAAACTGTCCATCATGGGTGACCCCATTGGTATTTAAAATACCCATGGCATTGCTTCCAGCATCACAGCAACACTCACTCTCCAGGGTATGACAAACTGATGGACAACTGGTCCTTCACCGGGTGCTTAGGTGTTTATTATGGTTATGTCCTCCTATTGGATTGACCCTTTAATCATTTTTCAATGACCTTCTTTGTCTCTTCTGCTGGTTTTTCCCTTAGAGTAAATTTTATCAGAAATTAATATTGCCACTTCTGCTCTTCTATGGTTGCCATTTGGTTGATATTTGTTCTTTCATTATTTGATTTTTAGTTTATTTTTGTCTTTTTGTCTCAGTTATGTCTTATAGTCAGTGTGTCATGCTTTCTTATCCATTGTGCTCCTCTCTGTTCTCTTGAGTGGTGCATTTAATCCATTTACATTCAGTGTAATTATACCAAAATCTGCTGTCATCTAGTTGTTTTCAACTCATAGAGACCCCCATTGGTTTCCTGAGGCTATAAATCTTTATAGAACTAGATTGCCACATCTTCCTTCCGCAGAGCAGCTGGTGGATTTGAACCACTGACCTTCTGGTTAGCAGCCATATGTCTTACTCAGTGTGTCACCAAAGCTCCTTAAGTGTAATTATGTTGTTGTTAAGTGCTGTCGGGTCAGCTCCAACTCATAGTGACCCTATGCACAACAGAACAAAACACAGCCCTCTCCTGCTCCAGCCTCACAATCTTTGTTATACCTGAGTCCATTGTTGCAGCCACTGTGTCAATTCATCTTGTTGAGGGCCTTCCTCTTTTTCACTGGCCCTCCACTTTACCAAGCATAATATCCTTCTCCATGGAATGATCCCTTAGTGACAACATGAGCAAGGTAGGTGAGATGAAATCTGTCCATTCTCACTTCCAAGGAGAATTCCTGCTACACTTCTTCCAGGACAGATTTGTCAGTTCTTCTGGAAGTCTATGGTATGTTCAGTATTCTGTGCCAACACCACAACTCAAAAGCATTAACTTTTCTTCAGTTTTCCTTATTCATTTTCCAGCTTTCACATGCATATGAGGTGATTGAAAAGACCAAGGCTTAGGTTAACAGGAGCTCTGGTGGAATAGGCACCAGGCATTTGACTGCTAACCAGAAGGCTGGTGGTTCAAACCCACCTTGAAAGGAAGGTTGGGCAATCTACTTCCATAGTGATATTGCCTTGGAACCTTAGTCTTCAAAGAGATATCTTTACTCTTCAGCACTTTAAAAGAGATCTTTTGCAGCAGATTTGCCCAGTGCAATACACTGTTTGATTTCTTGACTGCTGTTTCCACTGTGTTGATTGTGGAACCAAGTAAAATGAGATCCTTGACAACTTCATTCTTTTCTCCATTTATCATGATGCTACTTATTGGTCCAGTTGTGAAGATTTCTGTTTTCTTTATGCTGAGGCATAATCCATACTGCAGACTAATGTCTTTAATCTTCATCAGTAAGTGTTTCAAGTCATTTTCACTTTCAGCAAGCAAGGTTGTATTGTCTTCATATCACAGGTTGTTAATGAGTCTTCCTCTAAGCCTGATGCCACGTACTTCTTCATATAATCTGGTTTCTTGGATTATTTTTTCTGCATACAGATTGAATAAGTATAGTGAAAGGATACAACCTTGACACACTCCCTTCCTGATTTTAAACCATGTTGTATCCCCTTGTTCTGTTTAAACAACAGCCTTCTGGTCTTGTACAGGTTCCTCATGAGCACAATTAAATATTCTTGTATTCCTGTTCTTCATAATGTTACCTATAATTTGTTATGATCATGCAATTGAATGCTTTTGCATAGTCAATAAAACACAAGTAAACATCTTTCTGGTATTCTTAGCTTTTAGCCAAGATCCATTTGACATCAGCAAGTACACACTAATGATTGTGCCTTTGATGGTTGCTTGCAAGCTTTTAAGACCCTGGACACTAAGAAATGAACTAAGAAATAGAACAGATAGAAACACATTATTAATTCAATTACCTGGGGTATCCCATGACCCTAAACCTCCAAATCAAGAAATCAAATCCCATGAGGGGTTTGGTTATACATAACAGCCTCAGCAGCTTTTTTTTTTTTTTTTTTTGTCATTGTTGTAAATATATCTATCTCACAACTATTGTCATTTTAACATTTTACTGTAATAAAATAATTACAATAATTGGCTGTGCAGTCCTACTGTTAATCAATACAAATTTTCCATCACCTTTAAACCTTCTTTTCCACTTTCTCTCCTTCCTGTAAACCAAAAACCTACTATTGTCAAGTTGATTCTGACTGACAGTGACCCAGTAGGATAAAGTAGAACTGCCCTATATGGTTTCCAAGGCTGTAAAGCTTTTCAGAAACAGGCTACCTTATTTTCCTTCTGCAGAACAACTGGTGGATTACAACCACTGACCTTTTGGTTAGCAGCCAAATGCTTTGACCACTGCACCAGCAGAGCTCCTCTCTTGCCCCTGGAAAACACTAATACACTTTGGTCTCTATACATTTGCTTGTCTTGCCCTTTTATATAAGTGAGATCATAGAATTTTTGTCCTTTTGTGATTGAGTTATTTGCTTAGCATAATGTCTTTAAGCACCATTCATACTGTAGCATATATCAAGACTTCATTTTTTTCCAACTAACTGAGGAGTATTCCATTGTATGTATATACCACATTTTGTTTATCCCTTTATCTGTTTAAGAGTATTTAGATTTATTTTTTCCACCTTTAGGCTATTGTGAATTATGCTGCAATGAGCATTGGTGTACAAGTCTCTGTTTCAATCTCTGCTTTTAAGTTTTATGGATATATACCTAGAAGTGGAATTGCTGGGTCATATGGTAGTTATATTTTTTGTTTTTTGAAGAACAGCTACATTGTTATTCCACAGTGGCGGTATCATTTTGCAACCCCATCAGCAATGGATAAGGTTCCAATTTCCTCACATCCTTGCCAATGTTATTTTTATTTATTTATTTTTCTAACTTAGCCATCCTAATGGAAGTGAGATGGTATCTCACTGTGGTTTTTATTTGAATATCTCTAATGGCTAATGATGTTGAATATCTTCTCGTGTGTTTGGTGGACACTTGGATGTCTTCTGGTGAAATATCCATTTAAGTCCTTTGCCTATTTTATTCTTGTGTTATTTGGCTTTTTGTTGTTAAGTTGTTGAAGTTTTGTATATATTTGATTATTAGATTCTTATTGGATGTATGGTTTCTGAAGACAGTGTCCCAGCCAGTGACTTGTCTTTTTGCTTTTTTGGTAAAGACTCTTGATGATCAAAAGTTTTTAATTTTTATGAATTCCATTTATTTATATTTTTCTTTGGCTGTTTGTGCTTTGTTATTATCTTAGACAATCCATGGTCGAAAGCTAGGCCTGACAGCAGTGCCCCTGTATTTCCTTCTAAGAATTTTGTGGTTTTAATTTTCACATTTAGATTCTTAGTACATTTTGAATTAGTTTTTTATGTGTTCTGGTTGCCTAGTGCCACTCTGACAAGAATATAACAAAAATGGGATGGCTTGAAGAAATAGGAGTTTATTCTCTTACATTTTAGGGGCTTTAAGTCTGAGTTCAAAGAGCCTGACTCTAGGAGCTGGGTAAAAGACCCTCAACCTTGAGGGTCAGCTCAGCCTCCTGCTCCTGGCCCACTGAAGCTGGAGGCTTTTCTTCACTCAGCTGCTGACTGCTGAGGCTGATAAGCCCAAGGTTGACAAGTAAAAAGGCATAGTCCTGGTGTTACCAAACCACACAGCAGGCCATTAATTCAAGTCTCTTGAAAGTCCCAAGGTCAGCAGAGCATGGCAGGCTGCTGAACAATGACACGGCTACATGCAGGATTGAAGCATACCATAAGCTAGAGACCATTCCCAAAGCTGCTTCTTATATAAAGGAAGCAGCCCACGTCCCTAAAGCAGATACTCAGCTGCTTGTGGTAGATCCCACCATGGAGTTGATTGCCAGTCTCATCACGGGGAATAACTACCACGAGCTGCCCAGCCACTCAACCAGGGCCAGCCAAGTTTGCACACAACATTAACTACCACAGTATGTATTGTGAGGCATGGATCCGCTTTCATTTTTATGGATGTGGACTTCCAGTTTCTCCAACACCATTTATTGAAGAGACTCTTCTTTCTCCATCAAATGGGCTTAGCACCCTTGTAAAAAATAAGTTGACCATGGATGTGTTGATTTTTTTCTGGACTCTCAATTCTATTCCATTGGCCTGTGTGCCTATTGTTATATCAGTACCAGGCTGTTTTGATTACTTTAGCTGTGTAATATGCTTTAAAATTAGGAAGTGTGAGTCCTCCTACTTTGTTTTTCTCTTCCAACATTGCTTTAATTATTCAGGACCTCTTGCCTTCCATATAAAGTTGAATATTGATTTTCCATTTCTGCAAAAAAGGCTGTTGGAATTTTGATTGAGATTACATTGAATCTATAGATCACTTTGTGTAGTATTGACATTTTAACCATATTATGTCTTCTAATCCATGTACATGGAACCTCTTTCCATTTATCTTAGCCTTCTTTGATCTCTTAAATCCAGTGTTTTATAATTTCCATTGTAAAAGTCCTCTTGTCCCTGGTTAGATTTACTCCTAGGTATTTTTTTTTTCTCTAGGATACTATTATAAACAGAATTGGTCCCCTAATTTCTCTTTCAGATGTTCCATTGCTGGCGTATAGAAGCACACCTAACTTTTGTTTGTTAACCTCGTATCCTGCAACTTTGCTAACTTCCTCTATTAGCTTTTGAAGTTTTCTTGCAGACTCTTTGGAATTTTCTATATTTTGGATCATGTCATCTGTGAATAGAGATAATTTTACTTTTTTTTTTCCACTATGGATACCTTTCCAAATTTGTTTTTAAGAAATTTTGAATTAGAATGCTTTGTAACTAGTTGCCCTTGCCAGTACCATATATGAATATCAGACGTTAAGTTTGCTCTCTCATACTCCTTAATTTATGAATACAACGTGTTTCAAAAATCAGTTTTCAAGTTTGTATTGTGGGTCTTGTGTGTATTTTTTTCTTTTTCCCTTGCAGCACATAACAGGAGAAAGAACATGGATTTTTGAGTCAGATAAACCCTGCATCTCAACACCAGCTCTCCAACCCTTAGACTTGAGATCTGGGACCCTTCTATAGGTTGCCTCTTTGGAAGGCCCCCCTTAGACCTCCTGCAGTCACAGCCCTCCATAGAGAGGGAGAAGTCTGAAGGGCCAAGAGCACCTTTGTCTCCACTCTTCTAGTCCATGCTATCAGGACCATTCCTAGGGTCTGCTGAGTTCTGGGACAGTCTGGGTGGGCTGTTCACTCTTGGACCCTCAAAGCTCTTTATGGTGTAAGATGGAGGCTAACAGAGGTGAGTGTGGGATGGGTGGGAAAGTAGGGTAGGGCAGTGGGTTGTGAGGACTTTATGTATTTTGCTTTGGGACCCTGAAATATCTGGGCTGGGTCCCTTGCACCTGATTCTGGGTCACATGGTTTATAAGCAACTAGACTTTTCTGAAGCTTAATTTCCTTTTTAGAAAATATGTTTAATAATTTCTATTATTAGATAATTATATGAATATAATAGATAACTATATGAACATAATTATACAAGCAGCGAGGTGAGAAGCAGGAAGAGGACAGAAGAGGCAAAGGGGACTGGAACAGATCAAGGAGTTAGCCACAGGGATCCAGGTAAGGGTGGTTGGAGGAGTTTCCAACAGCTAAGGGAGACAAACTTGTCTGTCGGTTTGTCCTACTGTGGTGACGTGTTGCTGTGAGTCTTGAGGCTCTATGTCCTTGGTGTTTAAAACCCAGGGGAGCACCTGTTGCACAGGTATCAGCCTGCCTTGCAGACTGAGACAGACTAGGAAGAAGGAGGAGGCCATCCACTTCTCAAAGAATTGGCCAGGGCATTACAAACAACAAATATGAACCCCTTTGTAAATACAATACTGAGTTGT
>NW_006921680.1:3249397-3250683 GCF_000298275.1 Orycteropus afer afer | reverse complement strand
TCTGATCACTGCTTTTGCTGTGTCCCAAAGATTTTGTTATGTTGTGTTTTCATTCTCATTTGATTCGAGGAATTTTTGAATTTCAATTTTGATGTCTTCTCTTACCCAGTCTTTCTCAAGGAGGTTGTTGTTCAGTTTCCATGTGTTTACCCTTTTCCTGTTGTTCTTCCTATTGTTGATTTCTCATTTGATAGCATTATTATTTGAGAAGATGCTTTGCAGTATTTCAATGTTGTTAAATTTATTAAGGCTTGCTTTATGGCCTAACATATGGTCTATCATAGAAAAATTTCCATATGCACTAGAGAAGAATGTATATTGTGCTGCTGTTGCATGAAGTGCTCTGTAGATGTCTATTAGGCCATGTTGGTGGATTGCATTGTTTAGCTCTTCTGCATCTTTGGTGAGTTTCTTTCCAGTTGTTCTATCATTTGTTGATGTTGTTGCTGTTGTTATGTGCCATTGAGTCTGCCCCGACTCATAGCAACCCCTCCTTGGGTTTCCGAGGCAGTATCACTACAGAAGTAGGATTGCCCAACCTTTCTTCCGAGGAGTGGTTGATAGTGGTTTATTAAAGTCTACCAATATGACTGTGGAATCATCTATTTGACTTTTCAACTCTTTTAAAGTCTTATTTATGTATTATGGGGCTCTTTCATTGGGTCCATAGATATTTATTCTGGTTATATCTTCATGTTCATTTGATCCTTTAATCATTATATAATGTCCTTCATTGTCTTGTATGGTGCTTTTTGTCTTAAAGTCAATTTGATCAGAAATTACTATTGCCACTCCTGCTCTCTTACAGTTGCCATTTGCTTAATATATCTTTTTCCAACCTTTGATTTTTAGTCTACTTTTGTCTTTATCTCTAAGGTGTGTCTCTTTTCAGCAGCATAATGATGAGTTTTGTTTTCTTATCCAATCTACAGCTCTCCATCTCTTGAGTAGTGCATTTAATTCATTAACATTTAGGGTAATTATTGTTAAGTTTGAATTTGTTGCTGTTATTTTGTTATGTGTTTTTTCATGGTGTCCCTGGTTTCTTTGTTCCATATTATTTTTTGTGCTGAGCTCATTATGTTTATGAATCCTGTTATCATTTCCTTTGTTGCTGTTGTTTTACTATATGTTGAATATTTGTGCTTGTCCTTTTTTTTTATTGTAATGTGAATGTTTATCATTTTTCTTTGAGGTTACCCTATGAATTATAATTTTCTCCCTGAGTTTAGAACAGTCCATTCTATCTTGCAACTCTCTTAACTTCCTCACCTTTTAGAAGTTCT
>NW_006921680.1:3234213-3248178 GCF_000298275.1 Orycteropus afer afer | reverse complement strand
CAGTAAGTGAAGTTGTAGGAGTTGTGGGTGTATTTGTGTCTTATGGGGACTATTGCTGTCTCTCACTCATTTAGACAGAAATTACAATTGAATAACAATGAAAAAGCTAAAAGCACATGCACAAAAAACACACCAGGTAATGACACAGGAACATTAACCAAAAAAAAAGGGGGGGGGAAAGAAGAAGAAAAAAAGAAGAAAACCTGCAATATCTGGGGTAGGGCACTAAGAGAAACAAGGTAGAGAAGGAGAATAATGGAGAAAAAAAATGGGAAAAATGCAAAAGAAAAAAAAGGAACAGGGTTACCCCCAAGAAAAAAATGAGGAAAATAAAATAAATTTTTTTAAAAAATTCAACCAGTATCAGGGAAAGGAAAAAAAGCTGAAAACTAGGACCTGGGAGGGGAAAATTAAGAATAATAGTAAAAAGGAGAAAAGAATTAATAATAATAGTTGTTTTAAAACAGAAATACAAGCAGACTAATCACCCAAAAAAGGAAAGTGAAAAAGAAAAAAATAATAAAAAAAGAGAAAAAAAATCGGTGGAGGACAGCGCAGGCAGCCAGGCTCCATCTGTCTGAGCACACAGACTGTGATGGAGATCCTGTGGGCCCAGAAGTTAGGTAGGAGTGGTGGATGTCTGCACCTCTATTCACCAAGCAGGTGTGGGGTATAAGAGTAACAAGAGGAATGTCACACCTTTTCAGTCTTGCAGGTCCGGAGTGTCCTTGGGGTTGCTGGCAAGCAGTTCTTAAGTCCCGGGAATCTGCAAGAGTGCTGTCTCTTTAAATATCCGAAATGGTCAAGCTGCTCATGAACATTCAAACTGGTGGTGCTGTCTGGACAGGCAAAAGCCCACAGCTCAGCCTGCATTTCTCTTTACCTTTTCTGTTTATTCCCCAGCCATCAGAGCAGTCCTCCATGCAGTCCCTCGCTAGCAGGGCTGATTCTTAGGTTAATTCTTAGGTCCTACTGCCACTCAGTACTCTCAAAGCTGTCTGTGCTGTGCTGTCAGGATTGCTCAAGATCTCTGCCAGAACACCGCTCCATCTGTCTCCTTTTATGGTATTTTCATGCAAATTCTTCTGCTAGTTGGAGTTTAGTCCACTTCTATATCTTTCCCTTCAAAGCTCAGGGGTCCAGGATTATCTTTTGTGTCTTGTTGATTCGTTTCCCTTTTCTTTGTTGAAGAGGGTCTTGCAGTCTTTCTGCCTAGTTCACCATTTTACTCAAGAGTATACATTTCTAAAAAGTCAAATTTTCCTATTTATGCATTTCTCAGGCCACTTAAAATATTTTTTTATAGAAACAAGATTATTTAGGACTAGAAGAGGTCTGTATAGATAGAACGTACAGAGTCAATACACACAGTCCCTGAAGGATCTGCTCCACTCTTCTGCATGCTCTACCACACACTGAACTGTCTCATACCTGCCTACAGGCAGCTCAACTTGCCACACTCTCTCAGGCTAAGTCTCCTTTCTCCTCATCTGTTTACCTTCCTTCTCCTCTCCTAGATATGAGAGGATACCCTGTTAGGATTTTTATTGTCCAATCCTATCTCCTCTATAATTGGTGAAAAGAAACAACCCTGATGCACACCCTTCCTGATTTCAAACTATGCAGTGTTCTGTTTGAATGACAGCCTCTTGTGGTTTGTACAGGTTCCTCGTGAGCACAATAAAGTTTTCTGGAATTCCCATTCTTTGCAATGTTACATATAATTTGTTATGATCCATATAGTTGAATCCCTTTGCACAGTCAATAAAACACAAGGAACATCTTCCTGATATTCTTTGCTTTTAGCCAAGATCCATCTGACACTGGCAATAATATCCCTCATTCAACATCCTCTTCTGAATCCAGCTGAATCCCTGTCAATAGACTACTGCAATTGTTTTTGAACTATCTTCAGCCAAATTTATCTTGCAGGTGATATTAATTATATTGTTCGATAATTTCCACATTCTGTTGGATTACCTTTCTTTGGAATGGGCACAAATATGGATCTCTTCCAGTTTGTTGGTCAGGTAACTGTCTTCCAAATTTCTTGGCATAGACAAGTAAGTGTCTCTGGTGTGGCATCCATTTGTTGAAATACCTCTATGGGTATTCCATCAATTCCCAGAGCCTTTTTTTTTTCTTTTGCAAATTCCTTTTGTGCAGCTTGGACTTTTTCCTTCAGTAATATTGGGATCATATGCTACCTCCTGAAAAGGTTGAATATCAATGAATTCTTTTTGGTAGAGTGACTCTATGAATTCCCTCCATCTACTTTAAATGCTTCCTGCATGGTTCAATATTTTGCCCATAGAATTCTTCAATATTCTGATTCAAGGCTTGAATTATTTCTTCATTTCTTTCAGATTAGAAATACTGAGCATGTTCTTTACTTTTGTTTTTCAAATTCCAGGTCTTTGTACATTTCATTATAATACTTTGTCTTCTCAAGCTGCTCTTTGAAATCTTCTGTTCAGTTCTTTTATCTTGTCATTTCTTCCATTCTCTTTAGCTACTCTCCATTCAAGAGCAAATTTCAGAGTCTCTTCTGACATCCATTTTGGTGTTTTCTTCCTCACGTGTTTTTTAAGTGACCTTTTGCTTTTTTCATGTATGATGTTCTTGATGTCATCCCACAACTTGTCTGGTCTTCGTTCTTTGGTGTTCAATGCATCCAATCTATTCTTCATATGTTCTCTAAATTCAGGTGGGATATAATCAAGGTTGTAATTTGGCTCTTGTGGACTTGTTTTAATTTTCTTCAGCTTCAACTTGAATTTAAATAATAGCAATTGATGGTCTGTTCTGCAGTCAGCTCCTGGCATTGTTCTGCCTAAGGATATTGAACTTCTCCATTGCCTGTTTGTACAGATGTAGTCATTTGATATGAAGAAGAGTGCAGAATCAGGATTGGGGGAAGACACATTAATAGTCTGCGATATGCAGATGACACGACCTTGCTTGCAGAAAGTGAAGAAGACTTGAAGTATTTATTGATGAAGATCAAAGATTACAGTCTTATTATAGATTACACTTCAATATAAAGAAAATGAAAATCCTCACAACTGGGCAGCATCATGATAAATGGAGAAAAGATTAAAGTTGTCAATGATTTCACTTTGCGTGGATCCACAATCAACACCCAAGAAAGCAGCAGTGAAGAAATCAGATGTCATATTACACCGACAAATCTGCTGCAAGGGACCTCTTTAAAGCGTTAAGAGCCAAGATGTCACTTTGAAGACTAAGTAGTGCCTAAACCAAGTCAGGGAGCTCTGGTAGCATAGTGCCTAAGGCACTTGACTGCTAACCAGAAGGCTGGCAGTTCAAATCCACCAGCCACTCCTTGGAAGGGAGGTTGGGCAATTTACTTCCGTAGTGATACTGCCTCAGAAACCCAAGGAGGGGTCTCTATGAGTTGGGTTAGACTCCAAGGCACATAGCAACAACAACAACAAACCAAGCCATGGTATTTTCAATAGCTTCGTATGCATGTGAAAGCTGGGCAATGAATAAGGAAGATGGAAGAAAAATTGATCTTTGAATTTTGGTGTTGGTGAAGAATACTGAAAAAAACCATAGACTGCTAGAAGATTGAACAAATCTCTTCTGGAAAAGTGCCTCCAGAATATTCCTTAGAAGCTAGAAGGGCCAGACTTTGTCTCACCTACTTTGGTCATGTTATCAGACGGGACCAGTTTCTGGAGTAGGATATCATGCTTGGTAAAGTAGAGGGTCAGAGAAAAAGAAGAAGACCCACAATAAGTTGGATTGACACATTGGCTGCATCAAAAGGTCAAGCACAGCAAAGATTGTGAGGATAGCACAGGACTGGGCAGTATTTCCTTCTGTTGTCCCTAGAGTCGCTCTGAGTCTGAGCTGACTTGACTGCACCTAACAACAACAACAACAACAGCTCTTCTATGGTCGACATGTGACTTCTCAAACTTGCTTCTACTTAGGAGTGATGTTGAAAATATCTGACATCTATACCTTAGAGCTGTAGCTGTGCCTTGCTGTGCCAAGAACACCCCTTCCAAAAGAGGGGGCACAAGTAAAAGAGCTCTCATTGAAGCATGGGTGAGGGAGCACAGAACAACTGAAGGTAGCAGCTATTTACCAACCTAAAGAAAACTCTTTCAGTATTTTGGCATAGGAGAAAATAAATCTTAATTTATGCATCTTGTATCATATTGCTCACTGCGGTTGAGTCAATTCCGACTCATAGCAACCCTTTAGGACAGAATTGAATTGCCCCATAGTGTTTCCAAGGCTATAAATCTTTACAGGAGCAAATTGCCACATCTTCCTCCCATGGAGCAGCTGTGAGTTTGAACCACCCACCTTTTGGTTAGCAGCCAAGCACTTAACTCTGTACCACCATGACTCCTTCTGTATTGCTCCCAGGAAAACATAAATAAAATCTTGCCTTCTGGAATTTGCTCCAGCATCCTTTTACTGATTCCTGTTCTGTTGTCTAAGCATTCTCAGTGATGACTTTGCTCACTGAAGTCCCCAAAAGGCATTCATTTATTAGAGCATCAGTGTTGTCTATAATGATTTGTTACTTACGTCTGAAAACTAGCAACCTGTGCAGTTAGGTTGGATAGGATTAACTTCCAAGATGGCGTGAGCCCTGGTCAGCACTGGCATTGTTGAAAACTGATGGGAATGTATACGTGGTGAAGTTTTTCCTACTTTGATCTTCAAAGGAGCACAGGCCACAATGTTTGTCTTCTATTGATTTCACTTGATCACTCTCCAGCCTATGACTTCATTGCCTACAATTTCATGCATCTCTAGTATAATATGGTGATCCTATCTCTTCTGCCTAATGTAGAGGAATACTGTGGATACTTAAAAACTTGTACAGACTTGTAAGGAAAAAAAGGTTATATGTAATTTAAATGATGAATAATCTTCAAATGACTCCTTGGATTTGAGTTCCAATTAGGGAGAAATAATTAAGTATGCTGGCATTGAAGAAATAAAATATTTTAACCCACTCTCTGATCTTTTTGATTTCTTTTTTCTTTTAAATCCAAAAATTAAGCATTCACCACCTTGATGAATTGACTGGAATTTCTCAAAGACCTTCTTTTTAAATGTTCCCTGGGGGATCAAATCTCAAATCCAGTTTTTGTATTGCATTATAACTGAATATTACTAAGCTGAATTGCTTATAGGTTAGGGGTCTAAACTTTTTTTGGTCATATTTCTCTATTTGATCATTTAAATCTTATAATACATTTTATACATTTAGTATTAACATACTATTATTCCATATGTTATGGGAGCTTTGGTGGCGTAGTGCCTAAGGCATTTGACTGCTAACCAGAAGGCTAGCAGTTCAAACCCACCAGCCACTCCTCTGAAGGAAGACTGGGCAGTCTACTTCTGTAGAGGTACCGCCTCGGAAACTCAAGGAGGGGTCACTATGAGTCAGATTCGACTTGACAGCAGTGAGTTATGTATGTTATAAAAATGTTTCTATAGTTCACTTGGAAATTTCTTGTGTATTACTTCTATGGTATCTTGAATTGTTTTTTTAAATAGCTAATTGTGATTTACTGTTTCATAAATTTTTATCTTTTTCTCTGAATAGATTTATGAAACTGTTAAGGTTAAGAATTTAAAATTTTCTTTCTCTATTTATAACAGAGCCTTTCATTTAGCACCAGAAAGACCTGGAGTCATCTGCTGTTTTGCCCTACCTGTGTGATCACCAGCAAACCACTTAACGTCTACGGGACTCAATTATCTTTTCTGTAAAGGAAAGAATTGAACTAGATGATTTCTAAGATTCCCTTTAGAATTGAATAATAGAATTTGATTTGGCAAATCTCTTAAATTGGTGTTCTCTGAATTTGGAAAGCCTGACCTAATTTTTCCGCAGATGTTTTGGGTTTGGAAAAACTCCACTCAGAAGATTCCAGAGATAAAAGCCTTCTCACTGGCTGTAGGGCCTTGGTGTTCTTATCTGTCTTTCTGTAGCATAGCTCTCCCTTACACAGTGTTGGGGTGCCACTGTGGAACACCACACCCATAGCATGAAGGCAACTGGGCTGGTCACACATTAGAGTCATGAAACTGTCAGCAATGGCATTATTCATAAAGAGAACCTCAGCTGAGAGCTGAGTAGAGACATTTTTAGGAACCATAAGCCAGCAATTAGCTTCCTCGCTTTTCCTGTTTGCATTATGTTAAACATCTTTATTTTATTTTTTGAACCCCTCTGTGCCTCTCATGGGGTGTTTAGAGAACTATATACTTTAAAAAATACAAACCCAAATCACATCCTTTAAACACACTGTAAACTGATCATTTTAAATGTTTTCTTCATTCAAGCAGGTGGATTTAGGACATGGCAGGAACAATACACTCATCTGGAGAATAGATTTTGATCAAGGAAGTCTTGTGTTGGCTCCATATATAATATTTACTCTTTTGGTTTTTCCAGAACAAAAATTGCACAAAAGAAACAAAACACAGTTCTTGAAATACCATACCAGCAAAGAAAGAAAGAAAAAATCAACCAAACAAAACCTCAAGACAAAAACTGACATAACAATGCAAACTGTAGCTTAATATGATCTTATCACACCTAAGCAGCCTCCCATGTCCAATCTGTATCCTGGAAAGACCTATGATGAAGCAAAGAGGGTAGACACTATGAAAAGAGAAAGTCATGGATCTTTAATTTGTAAGCACAAAGTGATCCAGGGAAGATTTACAGCAAGTTTTATTCCAATGCTTTTTATTGTTTTTTTATCATTCAATCTGTATCTGTCAGCAGCAGCCTTTGATTGCTTCTTTGTTGTTGTTGTTGTTGTTGTTGTTATGTGCCGTCGAGTCGGCCCCGACTCATAGCGACCCCTCCTTGGGTTTCTGAGGCAGTATCACAACGGAAGCTTTAGCCAGTCTGAAATGCTAGAAGGATCCTTGCTTAACTAGTTTTTAATAACTGCTTCTCTACGCCATACTTACCATCATTTCATTTGCTTTCAGGACCAGAGTCTTTACCCACAAGATATTATATTTAAGGATCTATAATAATATGATTAAATGTTGGGGGGAGGGAGTAATTATACAGGAAATGGAGAATCAAGAATCTTATATTTCTATTCTAGGCAAGGATCATAAATTACAGTTCTGCCACTGGAACCCCTTTCCTTTGGGATATTGTTATCATAACAACAGGGACAACATGTTCGACCTTTTTTATAAAAGATAATTTATGTTTGTCATATAGAAAATGCTAAAGTGCAGTCAGCATTGGCATTTAATGCATAAGCAAATATAGATCTTGTGGTTAAATACAAGGGAAGACTTCCCATGAAAAAGTGATAAATGTGTATTTCTGGAAAATGATTGTCATCACCACTTTAAGTAAATAATGCTACCCTTAGTAAGAAGAATATGGAAAAAAATGTCAGTTGTTTTTGTTTCATGTCATGGTTTTTGTGGTAAAATTCATATTAGTTACCCTGATTATATTATTTATACTTAACCTGACTTAATAGCACTAATAATTTGCATTTTGTGACCCTCACTTTTTCAAGCTAGCTGTTTTGCTCACCAAGTATGCTTGGCAAAAGTTTAGGAGCCAGGTGGAGTCTGATGCATATTTTCTTTTGGACTTATAAAGAAAATTGTTAAATCATGAAGTTCTATGTGGCACATATACTCTACTTTCATTTTCAAGATGTTTTGTCCACAACATGTTCAGAGCTAAACAAGCAGAGAGGATACAAACTTGGTCAAGGGGTTTACATCTTTGCTCTCTCTCTCTCTCGAGAGAGAAAATCAAAAACAAAACAAAACAAAAATCTCAGTGCCATTGAGTTGATGCTGACTCATAGAGACCTTTTAGGACAGAGTAGAACTTCCCCATAGTGTTTCCAAGGCTATAAATCTTGACAGAAGCAGGCAGTCTGATCTTTCTCCCATAGAGTAGCTGGTGGATTAGAATTGATGACCTTTTGGTTAGCAGCTGAGTGCTTTAACCACTTTGCCACCAGAGCTCCTGAGAGAGAGAGAGAGAGAGAGAGAGAGAGAGAGAGAGAGAGTTGCGTTTGATGCACGAAAGGTTACTCAGTCCGGCATCATCCTCATGATCACCACGTGTTCTAGTCCATCATTGTGGCAACTGTGTCCAGCCATCTCACAAATCTCACTGTCTCCTTTGCCTTTGCTTCACCAAACATAATGCCCTCCACAAGCGTTTGGTCCTCCCTGATGATATGTCCAAAGTGAGTTGGACAGTGTTCTGATGTGATCCATAAGGTTTACAGTGGCTAATTTTGGGGCGTAAACCACCAGGACTTTCTTCGTAGTCTATGTTAGTCTAGAAACTGCTGAAACGTGTTTACCATTGGTGACCCTACTGGTATTTGAAATATTGATGACATAGCTTCTGGCATCACAGCAACACAAGCCACCACAGTTTGACAAACTGACAAATTTGTGGTGGTCCTTACTCTTTAACATCAGAATATTTGGGAGACTCTATGAGTTAGCACCCTCCCCCTGTGTCTTCCTTGCTCATGGCTGGGAGGGCAAGTGTGGGGAGGATATTATGTGGCTCTCCTTAAAATGTTATATTCCCCTTATTAATTTATCCTTAAGGAACCCTGATGGTACAACGATTCAGCAAATAGCTGCTAACCAAAAGGTTGGTGGTTCAAACCCACCCAAAAGCTTCATGGGAAAAAGACTTGGTGATTGTTTCCCATAAAAATTATAGCTAAGAAAACCCTGTAGGACAGTTCTACTCTGACACATGGGGTCTCAATGAATCAGAATTGACTCAACAGCACCCAACAACAACAATTTGTTCTTATTAGTTTTTTAAACTCAAAAATTAGTTTTATGTTTTAGCAAGCTGAACAATGCAAAATTGTATAATGTAGAATAATGGTGAGGTGTATAAGTTAATAACCTCCCATCGCCCCCATCTGAGTAAACAGATGTTCAATTCTGCCCTATGTCCCTGTAGCTCTTCCCACACTCACATGAACATATAGACAAGTAGGCATATATGCAGACTTTAGTTTTGTTCTTTACAAAAATGGATTAAAATGCAATACTCTATAAATTTTTTTATCACAATATAACCTTTCTTTGAGTCAGTAGATAAAATTATATTTCAATTTTTGTATATTACAGTTTAGTCCACTGTTCTACTACATATATACATATATATTATATGCATATACTTCCATAGTGATACTGCCTCGGCAACCCAAGGAGGGGTCGCTATGAGTCAGGTCCGACTCGACGGCATATGACAACAACTATATATATATATATATGTATATTGTGTATATTTGTCTATATATAAATATATATCTGTGTATATATATGATCTATATATGTATGTATATATTTACTTTTTACCTACAAAATTCCATGTGATTTTTTATTAACAGCTTTATTGAGATACAATTAATATACAATAAATTATACCCATTTAAAGTATAAAATTCAGTGGTTTTTAGCATATTTACCAAGTTGTGCAAGCATCACCACTGTATTTCATCATCCCCTAAAGAAACCTCATGCCCACTACCAGTCATTCTTCATTTTCTCTTCCTCAGCCCATAGTAACCACTGAATTACGTTCTGTTTTTATGGATTTGCCTATTCTAGACATTTAATGTAAATGGAATGATACATTATGTGGTCTTTTGCATCTAGCTTCCTTCAGCTAGCATAATGTTTTCAAGATTCATTTATGTTGTAGCATATATTAGTACTTCATTACTTTTTATAGACAAATAATATTCCATTGTATGGATATGTGGATATATCACATTTGTCTACCCATTTACTTCTTGATGAACATTTGGGTTCTTTCCACTTTTGGGCTATTATATTCTAGGAGCATTCCTGTACAACTTTTGGTGCAGACATATGTTGTCAGTTCTCTAGGGTGTATAAATAAGAGTGGGATTGCTGGTTTATATAGCAACTCTTAAGTTTAACATTTTGAGAAGAAATGTGTTCCTGTTGTTGTTGTTGTTAACTGCCGTCGAGTCGTTTCCGACTCATAGCGACCCCATGCACAGCAGAACGAAACACTGCCCGATCCCGCGCCAGCCCCACAATCCCTGCTATACTTGAGCCCATCATCGCAGCCACCGTATCAATCCATCTCCTTGAAGGCCTCCCCCTCTTTCATCGACCCTCCACCCTACCAAGCATGACATCCTTCTCCAGGGAATGGTCCCTTCTTACAACATGACCAAAATAGGTGAGACGAAGTCTAGCCATTCTTGCTTCCAAGGAGCATTCTGGCTGCACTTCCTTCAGGACAGATCTGTTAGTTCTTTTAGCAATGTGTTCCTAAGTGGACAATTTGTACAATTTTATGATTACATTATCAGTGTAGAAATGTTCAAAGTTCTCCACATCCTTGTCAACACTTTTTATTGTCAGTCTTTTTGCTTAATTTTAGCCACCCTAGTAGGTGTCTTAGGCGCTCTTGTGGAGTAGTGCCTAAGGCACTTAACTGCTAACCAGAAGGCTGGCGGTTCAAACCCACCAGCCACTCCTCAGAAAGAAGGTTGGGCAATCTACTTCCATAGTGATACTGCCTAAGAAACCCAAGGAGGGATCACTATGAGTCGGGTCCAACTTGACAGCACATAATAACAACAACAGTGGGTGTTTCATTGTGGTTTCAATTTTTATTTATCTAATGACTAATAGAAGGAGTTCTGATGGCATGGTGGGTAAGGCATTTGGCTGCTAACAGAAGGTTGTAAGAGAAAAGTTTGGATCCTTTTCAAGGAGGTGCTTTGCATTTCAAATGTGAGTCAATGCACAAAAATTTTCAGTTTTCTGCAAAATTTACTATGAAAGTTATTGCTTACTTATAATTTTAAGGAGCTCTGATGACATAGTAGGTAAGGCATTTGGTTGCTAACCAGAAGCTCAGCAGTTCAAACCTACCAGCTGCTCCACAGGAAAAAGAGGAGGCAATCTACTTCCATAAAGATTTACAGCCTTGGAAACCCAGTGGGAGTCACTGTGAGTTGGAATCGACTAGGTGGTAGTGTTTTTTTTTTTTTTTTTAATGACTAATAGAGGAGCACTGGTGACACACTTAGTTGTGCTCATGTGGAACCTGCACATAGAAGAAGAAGCAGTCACTCAAATAAAATGTGCTTATTGATCCTTTGTACATCATCATGTCTATTTGAGTCTTTTCCCCATTTTTACTTGCATTATCTTCTTATTTTAAGTTATAGGATTTCTTTATACATTTTGGATACACTCTTTTATGACATAGATGATTTGCAAGTATTTTCCCTATTCATTTGATTTCTTTTTCACTTTCTTGATGGTACCCTTCGAAGTGCAATTTTTTTAATTTTCATGGAGTCCAATTATTTGTTTTTGTCACTTGTATATTTGATGTCACATCTAAGAAACTATTGCTTTTTTAAAATTAGGAAGATACTCAAGTTTTTTTTTTCTTTAAATAGTTTTATAGTTTTAGCTCTCACATTTTAGACTATGGCCTATTTTGAGCTAAATTTTATATATGATGTGAGATTGGTGTCCAATTTCATTCTTTTTCATGTGAATGTTATTGAGTTTAAGAGGTCTTTATATATTGTCCCAAAGGTATTTGTTGAAAAGACTCTTCTTCCCTCATTGAATTGTCTTGGTACCCCTGTTGAAAATTAATTGACCATAAATACAATGGTTTTTATCTGAATTCTCAATTTTGTTCCCCTCATCTATGTCTGTCTTTATGCCAGTAATGTCTTCATGCTGTACCTTTGTAGGAAGTTTTGAAATCAGAAAGTGTGAATTCTCCTACTTTATTTTTGTTTGTTTTTTCCCTTTAATTTTCATGTGAATTTTACATCCAACTTGTCATTATCTGCAAAAAATGCAGTTCGAATTTTTAGGCATTGTGTTGAATTCGTAGATCAATTTGTGGAGTGTTGAGATATTAAGTTTCTGATTCATGAAATGGGATGTCTTTCTATTTATTTATGTGTTTTTAATTTCTTTCAACAAATTTTGAGGTTTTCAGTGTATAAGTCTTGCACATCTTTCATTAAATTTATTAGTAAGTATTTTATTCTTTTGGATACTATTATAAATGGAATTATTAATTTTATTTTTCAATTGTTCATTGCTAATGCATAGAAATACAATGGACTTTTGTATATTGATCTTTTATCCTGCAATCTTTCTTTCTTTTTTTTTTTTTTTTCTTTTTATTGTGATTAGGGTGAAAATTTACAGAGCAAATACACTTTCTGTACAGCAGTTCACTTACACTTTGTCTCATGACATTGACCACAATTTAACACAATGCAACATCTCCCCTCGTACTTCCTCCAGATAGTTACCTCTTGCCTGTGTCCATCCCTCCATGCACTCCTGTCCCCTGAACTGTCTCCCTGTGCATAAACAGCCCTTCTTTCTCCCATGCTTGTTCTCTCCAAGGGTGTGTCTAACTCAGGTAAATGTTCAACTCATATGCCTCTCTATTGTTTGGCTGGAAGCCACAGGAGTGCGTTCAATTCTAGACCTGAAGGGCATCTAGGGGCCATAGTCTCAATGGTTCCACCAGTCTGTATCGGACAGCAAACCTGGTCCCCCCTCTTTTTTTTTTTTTTTTTTTCCAAATGATTTTGAGTTTTGTTCCACATTGTTCTCCCTGTCTATCCAGGATCTCCTACATAGATCCTCTTCCAAGTGGTTGACAGTAGTAGCTGGGCACCATCTGGTTCTTCTGGTCTCATAGTTTTATAGGCTGCAGATCAGATGGTGTACCAGTCACCAGGACTAATTATTTCCATGAATTTTTGGCTTTCTTCATTCTTCTTGGCTCTGGACAAGGAGAGACCCATCGTTGCATCTAGATGGTAGCTTGCAAGCTTTCCAGTTGCTACTCGCCACAGTAGGAGGTGGAACAATGTTTTGTGTAGTATGTTATGCCAATTGAGCTTGATGTCCTCTGCGACTATGGTCCCAGGCCCACAGGTTCAACTACTCGGTCCCTCTGGGTAGCTGGCTGTGACCAAGCAGTGACTACAACCTTTATTCTGCAATCTTTCTGAACTTGTTTATTAGTTTCAATAATTTTTTGCATATTCTAGGATGTTCTATATGCAAGATCATATCATTTCGGAATAGAAATAATTATACATTTTCTTTTCTGATATGGATGCCTTTCATTTCTTGTTCTTGACTAACTGATCTGGCTAGAACCTCTAGTACAGTGTTGAATAGAAGGGATGAGAGCAGTCATCCTTGTTTTGTTTCTGATCTTGGGAAAAAAGCAGTCAATCTTTCTCCATTATGCACAATGTTAGCTGTAGGTTTTTCATACATGCCCTTTTTAAGGTTAAAGAAATTTTATTCTATTCCTACTTTGTTGAGTGTTTTATCATGAAAAGTGTGGAATTTTATAAAATTAAAAAGTGTCAATAGACATCTTTTATGTATCTGTTGAGATGATTTTGTGGTTTTTATAGCTTATTCTATTAACATGGTGTATCACATTGATTGATTTTCATATGTTAAATCAACTTTGCATTCTTAGGATAAGTTTTACTTGATTATGGTGTATAATCCTTTTTATATATTGCTAGATTTGATTTGCTAGTATTTTGTTGAGGATTTTGGTGTCTGTGTTCATAAGTGTTATTGGTCTCTAATTTTCTTATGATCTATTTTTCTGGTTTTGGTATCAGAATAATGAAGGCCTTATAGAAAGAGTTAAAGAGCTCTAGTGGGTCAGTGCCTAAGACATTTGACTGCTAACCAGAAGGGCTGGCAGTTCAAAACCACCATCCATTCCATGGAAGGAAGATGGGGCAATCTACTTCCATAAAGATTTACCACCCTGGAAATCCAATGGGGATTGTTATGAGTTGGAATCGATTCAATGGCAGTGATTTTGGTTTTTGGCTTATAGAAAGAGTTGGGAAATAT
>NW_006921680.1:3229502-3231083 GCF_000298275.1 Orycteropus afer afer | reverse complement strand
CACTATGCTACCAGAGTAATATAAAGTAGAAAGTGTCAACTGCTGTACAAAGAACAGAGCTGAAGTAATCTTTCCTTTGTATTAAAATGAAGCTATATTCTGGATGTGGAGTCCCTTTGGCTCCTGTCTAAACAGGTGATCTGGCTAGTCAATCATTTAGCAGAATCTAAAACTATAGTACCAATGGGGGGTGAGATTTGCTGGAGGAGGGGTTCCAAGATAAAATCAGGAAGATGATTAACATATTGACTATCAGTTTACAGATATTTATTGTGATGGTGATACAGAAGAAAAAAAGGCAGACATGGTCCCTGCTTTTTAACAGTCTGGAAGATGTTTTGGTGTAGAATGTGAATAATCAGAGAGAAGGGAAGTATGCAGATAAAATAAACTGATTAAAAAAAATACCTTTACTTGCTAATATTATACCTTGGTTTGGCCAAGAATATAAACAAACTCCAGAGCTGGGATCCAATATTATCTAATACTTTTCTTCTCTCTTCACACAATCTTTCTTTGGACTGAGTCTGTGAGTTGGGCAGAAGTACCAAAAATTGCCCTGGCAAACAAAATATAGGTAAGTCCAGTACCTTGAGGGAGGATGAGAATTTTGGGAAGAGATATCTGTGTATATATGGTTCTGTACTGAAGAGGCTCCCAATTAATGGTTACATTGATAGATACTTTGACTTTGAAAAGATTAGAAGTGTCTGAGGGGTAAGTAAAGTTTGAGAAGGGTTAAGTAGGTAGGTGATAATAGTCGAGATCACAGCAGTGGCATTTGACAACTCAGCAAATTCCTCAACCTTTTATTCTTTTTGATCAAGAGGCAGTGTTTCAGGGGTGGGAGTAAGAGAAGACAAATGAAATGGAGAAGGGATATAGAACAGAAACGTGAGCCACAAGTAAGCCTGACTCCTCTTTTGACTAGGGAGGCTCTTTGTATGGAGAGGAGTAGAGGGTGGACTAAGGAAAGATTTTAAATGGAGAAAGTCTAAGTAGAAATACATTAAGAACATACATATACATAATGTAAGAATCAATTGTATTTATTGTTTTTATTTGTGTCTCATGTCTGCCCTGCCTCTCTCCTTCTTTTCCATCCTTTACTTTTGCTTTGGTTTTCTTTTTTATTATTGATTAGGAAATATAATTTCTTGTTTTGTGTCTGCTGAATCAATTCCTATCTATCCATGGTGTGTTGGTAAAGAAAAAAAAATAATGCATACATATATATGTAGATTTATTATAATACTTTTCTGATATAAAGTGTGTATACCACACAAATTATAAATAACAAAATATATAATATTCTGTATTATAAATTCCTTATAGCCAATTGATTCTCATAGACTACTTTCATTGATTTTTGCCATTTGTATTCCTAGCCAGCCTATAGTTGCAATCAATGAAAGAACATAGTTTTAACATGAATGTTGGTTGTATTTTCATTTATGTTAACAAGTAAAACAAAAGTGAATCAATGGTATCTGTCAGAGTTTCAGTTGATTATAAATGATGTGAATGACCTTTTTGCTGGATCAGTTAATTTTTAAATACTGGAAGAATATATATATATAT
>NW_006921680.1:3213434-3228757 GCF_000298275.1 Orycteropus afer afer | reverse complement strand
ATATATATATATATATATATATATATATAGTTATTCAGTTATTCACAATGTAACAGCTACAAACAACATACTTTTAAGTTTACTCTGCATTATTAACATTTCTTCATCACTTTGTTAAGTCTAGACAATTTAAAAAAAATAAATCAATCAAACCTTGATTGGCTATTTTTGCTGATTTTCATGTTATAAATATCTCCACCATGGTGTCACAGAATGTTCAGTTGGGAAGCCGTGGGCAGCCACACACCATTACATACTGTTTTCACCTTTCAGATACAAGAAATGTGAATAACCTCAAGGGGATAGATTATAGCAAATGTAGTAAAATAGTTAGGCGATGATGAATTTTATGTACTTATTACTTTATTTTACCATATTTTTAAATAATTTATTATTACCTTTGTCTTTAATATAATGAATTTCATTGTAAGATGTCATAATTCATTTTTTAGTAATTGTCTTGGTTCTCTAGTACTGCTGTAACAAAAATACCACAAGTGATGGCTTTAACAAACAGGAATTTATCTCTTATAATTTAGTAGACAAGAAGTCCAAATTCAGAGTGCTGGAACTAGGGATTGGGTGAAGGCCTCCCAACCTTGGGCTTCAGCTCTGCCTCTTGCTCCAGGGCCACTGGAGCTAGAGGTATCTGTTAATTCAGGTAACTGCTGGCTGTTGAGGCTGATGAACCCAAGGTTAGTGAGTAAAATAACAGTCTCAAGATTAACAGGTAACACAGCAGGTTCAAGAGCAAGAACCATCCCAAGATTGACAGGTAAGATGGCAGACCACTGGTTCAAGCCCAGGAACTTGAGCCTATCATTGCAGCCAAATGCAGGATCCAAATGTGCTAAAAGATAAAGACCTTTCTCAAAGCTTCTTCTTATATACTGGAAGCATGCCATACCCAAAAGCAATTACTTGGCTGCTCACAGTAGATTCCACCCATGGAAGTGATTCCAGTCTCATCATGGGTAATAGCTATATCCAGCTGCCCAGCCACTTAAAACCACGGCCCAGCTAAGTTGACACACAACAACCTTAACTGTCATTGTAATAACAGGATTTAAGAAGTGGTTTGCTAAATTCATGAAAATGTAACAATTGGCTCTTTGGGTCCAGAATCAGCCTGCTCCAGCACATCAGGGCACATGCCCATCCCTACAGCAGTGTGCAAACTCCAAGTCACCATCCTGACATCTTGTCCTAGAACAGAACAGAAGTCAGGGTGGAAGACCATCCAAGGGTCACCAAAGCAAATTATTAGTCTAAATACTCCATACAGATATATTCTCTTAGAAGAGAAAGCTTCCTAGTTGTAATAATATTTAATAGTTATATTTATAAATATTTTTATTTTGAAAAATTTAGAGAAAATTAATATTAAATCTTAATTGTAGAATAGGATTAATTTAATTAGTGTAGACAGGAAACTGGATCATACAAGACACAAACTTCTTGTCCTCATTCATGATTGCTGATTTCCAAGAAATTAATAGATGTAATTATAATCTTTTTATGTAAGTAGATTGGACCATTGAGATTCTTGAACATAATATTCTAGATTATTCAATAGTGATCTGAAATGTGTGTGGCATGTGGTGATGTGCAGTTTTGACTAAAGTGTGTATCCCAAATGTGAAGTTTGTGTGTAGGAGAAAGCCTGGTAGGAAGTGAATGAGTATGGCCACTAATCAAGTGCCCATTGATCTCTGCTTCTAGGTTATGCTTGTGAAGAGCTGAACATCTTTCCCCAGAATGAAGCTACTACTTCTGGTGTTGGATATATGTGGAAAAGTTCTAGAACTCAGAAAGAAATGGTTTTTGTGAATGCCTTAAGTATTTCAGAATAAATTAAAAGAGAGAAAAAGAGAGCTATAATTCTTAGTGAGGTATATTAATGTTTTGAGTTGCAAACAACAGATCTCTTTAGCTAGTTTAAGCAGAAAAGGAATTTATTATAGGATGAGTATTTCAGATTATCTGGGAAAGCCAAGGAGTCAGACTTAGAGGTCATGCAGCCGAGCACAATGCTTATATCACACTACTGATTGCCCCAGCCAAAGTCCCATTGCCACTATTACTGGACACAGACACTGTAACTTCTACAGAAGTGACCTTCCACTGATTCCAGTCAAGATTTTTTTATGTCCACCCGTGCTGCCACCATATACTGGACACCTATGCATCTGCTCACCAAAACGTGAATTTGTGTGATGTCTCCTTACAAATCCGTAGTGTGAATGTTTCTTTCTTTTATTTTGTTTTTTTAAGAGCTTGTTTTATATTCAGCATACCACGTACATTTAGTTTCATACCCCATTCGCCATGTCCAACCCAAACCCAGACTCCTCCCCTCCCTACCTTGTAACCCTCCTCCTGTGCCCCTCATACTTATGCACTCCTGTTTGTCCTGCATTTCCTCAGTTTGAATGTTGATCCTCTAGTGCCCCATGGTCTACTGCTCTAAGGGATGTATTACCATAGAGTATGTGGGTGTGTTATCCTGGGTTGAGTGGTCTGAATGTACATCTTGCTAACTGTTGGGCTGAGAGCCCACCCCTGGAGGTGAATTTTATTCCAGGTGCAGAATGTATTCGAGGGCCATAGTATTGGGAGTCTCACCAGATTAGTGTGAGTATTTCTTATTGGTAAATTTAACATCTGACTTCTGGTGGTGCAACGCCTAAGGCATTTGACTGCTAACCAAAAGGTTGGTGGTTTAAACCCACCAGCCACTCAGTTGAAGGAAGACTGGGCAATCTACTTCCGTAAAGATTTACTGTCTCGGAAACCCAAAAGGAGTCGCTATGAGTTTGAATCGACTCCATGGCAGTGGGTTTGGTTTTCGTTTTTTTACCTGTGGTAAAGGTACAGTCCTGCACCATCATCAGAATTGTTCCTATGCTTGAGCCTATCATTGCAGTCACTGTGTCAATTATGACAGTAGCTGGAAGATACTATAATTATTTAGTCCAGGTGATAATAATTTACATTGTATGAAAGTTTTATAATATGAAAAATGTGCTAACGTAAGTCACTTTTTTGAACAGCAAGAATTTTGTTAGGTATTTTAGGTATTCTTTTTATTGTTATATTAAATTTAGCCATCTTGAAGTAAAATTCTTTTTTAAGGTCACCTACTTATGAGTCTATCACCTGCCTGTCAATTTGTTGTACTGTGGTAGCTTGCATGTGGCTGTGATGCTGAAAACAGTACCACCGGTATTTTAAATACCAGCAGGGTCCCTCACAGCGGACAGCTTTCAAAGGAGCTTCCATATAACTGACTACGAAGAAAGGCCTGGTGATCAAACTACTTTTGAAAATAGAAAACCTTATGCATCACAAGAGAACATTGTCTGACTCACTTCCTTTTGACATATCATCAGAAGGGCTCAACCACTGGAGGAGGACATAATGTTTGGTGAAGTAGAGGACCAGCAAGGGCAAGGGCACAGCAGCTGTAATGATGGATTTGAGCATGCCAGTGATTGTGATGATGACACAGAACTGGGCAAGGTTTCTTTTCTGTTTTACGTAAAGTGACTTTGAGTCAGAGTTGACTCGGCAGCTCCTTATCTCTGTCTGTCAACCTACTAAGGACATATGTATCACTTTTGTACTCTAAATGTCGTGAAGAGAGTCACTCCAGAGAATCTTGAGAAGAAGGCTCTCAAACAAATAATACAGAGGAAGAAGTGCAGAGAGATTTTGAAATTCCCAGAAGTCTCTTCAGGCTGCCCTAACTTGCCAGGTTCCTTTTCTCTAGGCATTTGGTGTTTTTCTGTTAAAAGGATTCCAGTTCTTCACGGACAACACACTGCTAGGTCAAGAAAGGGCTAAGAAGTATATGCTCCAGTTTACACAGTTAATCAGTCAATTAAGACATCAATCAACAAATATTTGTTGAGTAGCTGTGAATAAGGTCCTGTGCTGTGTGCTGTGGTCGTTCCTCCAGTCTCCTGCAGACTTCTGACAGATGACTCTTCTTTTTGCTGCTGAGGGAGTGCAAGGGCAAGTCAGAATCATCTTTCTAGCAAGTCTACCACCAGTTGGATTAAAACTTTTAACGCTGGGACACAGGCTATAATTTTAGTTTGGGGGATTTCCTTCTAAATTTAGTAGTTAATATTGCGCTACTTTTCTTTTTCATCTAATTTATCTTATTTAAGATTTTTAGAGGTAAAGTAATTTCATTATTTGCACCTATATATCCCTATCTATCTATTTATGTTTATCTGTGCCAGTTGTTTATGTCTTAATGGTTAGACATGGGTATGCTTCCAGGAGACAGAGCAATAAGTTTACAGATTTGTTAGTTTTCTCCTACTGTTGTGACTCATCCAGTACATCATGATTATTTTTCTTAAATATTCTTATGCCAATACCAAGAGTACAGAATTAGTTCTTTTATATGCCCCTGTTTGAAACTCGCCTCCTGATGTATAATTTCACAAACCTCATGGTAGCTCTGGGGATGTCACCTCTCTGTAGCAATGATAGTCCAAAGAGACTATCATAGTGCTACCATAATGGAAATCACAAGGTGCTAACAGCCTGTCTAGCTTTATTTTGGAGACAAGAGAAGGTTTTCTGAAATAAGAAACTTCTAAATTGAGACCTGAAACACAAGGAAGAGATTCCAGGCATTGGAGCAGATGGGGAGGAGAGAAAAGTCTTCCATAAAGAAGAACATGTGCAGAAGCCTCCAGGGAGAGGGAACATTGTTCATTGGCAATGGCAAATTGTCTGAAGCTGGCTGAAGTGCAGATAGCAAGAGGTGAAGTGATGAGAGAGGAGGCAACAGGAATAAATATGAGCTGATTACAGAAAGTCAAACTTTGTTAAGGCAGTAGAACTTTACACTGAGGACAACAATAACAACAGTGTTCATTCATACATTCAACACATGTCTATTAAGTGCCTCCAGTGCCTAAGGCATTTGATTGCTAACCAGGAGGCTGGTGGTTCAAACCCACCAGCCACTCCTCAGAAAGAAGATTGGGCAATCTACTTCCATAGTGATACCACTTTGGAAACCCAAGAAGGAGTCTCTATAAGTTGGATCCGACTTGATGGCAGTGAGTTTGGTTTTGGTTTGAGCTTTGTTCTGAGGAGCTCTGGTTGCATAGTGGATGAGGCATTTGACTGTTAATCAAAGGTCAGTTGTTCAAACCCACCACCTGCTCCATGGAAGGAAGATGGGGCAATCTACTTCTGTAAAGATTACAGCCTCAAAAACCCAATGAGGGTCATGATGAGTCAGAATCGTCTTGATGGCAGTGAGTTTGGTTTTGTTTTTTGGAGTTTCATTCTGTTGTACATAGGGTGGCTATGAGTCAGAACCAGCTCAACGGCACTTAACAACAATGTGTCAGGCACTGTTCTATTGTTGTTGTTAGGTGCCATCCAGTCAGTTCCCCATCATGTAAATCCTGTGAACAACAGAACAAAATACTGCCATGTCCTGTACCTTCCTCAGCAACTGTTGTTATATTTGAGCCCACTGTCACAACTACTTTGTCAATCCATCTCATTGAGCATCTTGCTCTTTTTTGCTGACCCTCTACTTTGTGAAGCATAATGTCCTTCTCCAAGGACTGGTCCCTCTTGATAACATGACCAAAGTATGTGAGACAAAGTCTCACCGTCCTCACTTCTAGGGAGCATTCTGGGTGTGTTTATTCCAAGACAGATGTGTTCATTCTTCTGGCAGTCCATGGTGTATTCAATATTCTCTGCCAATTCCTAGTATTCTAGGTACTGAGAATATGTTGGCCAAAAAACAGGAGTCCCTGCTCTCGACTTGTTTATATTCATTGGGGTGTGGGGGTGGATAGAGATAGACAATAAGTGTAAGAACTTCTTAGTCAAGTCAGATGCCAAGGTTTTGAGTATTTGAACTTCATGTAATATGGAAGCAATCTTTTCAACTTGGAACATTCAAGAGATCACAGATTAATGCCAAAGAATATGTGTATTGTTAATAATTGCATTTGAGATTTTGATATATTTTTCATTTTTCTGGGTGAGCCTAAACTAACATTTCCTCTGATGCAAGAACCGAATGTTTTATTTTCTTGAGCTCCTTCTGATCTAAAACCCTGCACCCTATGGGTTCTCAATAAAACCAAAACCCACTGCCATTGAGTCAATTCCAACTCATAGTGACCAACTGGATTTCTGAAGGGGTAAATCTTTATGGAAGTAGATTGCCCTGTCTTCCTTCTGCAGAGAGGCTGGTGGGTTTGAACCACCAGCCTTCTGGTTAGCAGTCAAATGCCTTAGGCACTGCGCCACAATAGTAAATATTTAATAAGTGGAAAGATCAGTAGATAGACTGGTAGAAAGAATGCTGTTGATATATTAAATTATTTGCAGCTAAATGAAATGATAGTGTTTTGCAGAGATTCGTTAATAGTGTGCCTTTAAGCTTAGTCTCAGGGTGTCGTTCTGGTCTAACCCCATGCTCATAACTTGCATTTCTCCTCCAGATACACTGAATCAGAATCTACATTTTTTAAGAAGGTCTTATGTATATAGAAGGATTTCCTGAAGATCTACAAAAATAATCTGGGGTGGAAACACAAATTCTCAGCAGAGGGTCAAACCCAATGAACTGACTGGGAGTCCTGCTTAGCCTGAGGCATGCAAACTTTTCTGCCAGAGAACTTTTCAGAAGCTCTACTAAATTTGGGGACTATGCTATTACAGAACTTACCAAATCAAATGGAACTTCAGTTGCCCAATATATTTGCCCTATAGTAATTAAAAGTTGGTCATACATGTGAGTTGAATCTAACAAGTACAGTTTTGTTGTTAAGCAAAGTTTTGATTATTATTATTATTGTGAAAATGGTGGAATTACACTTAGTTAAAAAACCTATTCTTCACTCTACCAACACAGTGTAAATTCCACTGGTGTGCCAACAGATTGCTCTAAAGATGAGTTCCAAATTACCACAAACTTTCTATACTTGGAGAGGAGAAAGAATCCAGTTTTAAGCCTCTGTCTCTTTAAAGCAAAATGCGAGGTGGTGAACTACGTGGCAGTTTTGATTATATGTTGAAACCACACTAAATCCCTGAAATCTAAGAGAATATTGCACTCTGGTCCTTTGTGCAGAATACTCACATGAGTGCTCACAGGAACCAATCCAGAAGCAAATTGCTGCTGATAGCAACTGACAGCATGAATTACTGTACTTTCAGAGACTCAGCCAGGATCAACCAGCATGATCTCACTCTTGCTCATATGGCAAGCTGAATTTGTGCATGTGTTCAAACCAGCCTCTCAAGTTCAGGGAATAGCAAGGTCTCTCAGCAGTTGTTTGAAAATAGCCCGCATCTTTTAAATGAATCACTGTGGCATTTCGTCAGCTCATTTTTATAAAATGCAGAAGGTGGAGGAAGAGGGAAGGAAGGTTTTCCTTTGTTGAGTGTCTAACCCTAGTCCTGTATACTCCTTTAGAAAAGGAGAAACTGACTCATCTGTTTATTTGTCACATGAAAACCAGACAAGTCAATGAATGCCGAGGGCAACATTAATTTTTCCACAGCAAGCTGACCTGCCTCTGAGTCTGCCACTTGCAATTTGGAGATACTCTGCTGCTGCTAATTGCCCTGTTGATTGATAAGAACTTTCAGAAAAATTCCTCTAATTTGGAATGAAAAGAACACTGAAAGAATCAACTGAACTAAATGCATATGATGGGAAATGCTCTAGAAATGAATTTATGTTTACTTCAATTTTATATTTATACCAATACACAATAATATTTTTGCTGGCCAGACTTCATCTCCTATACTTTGGTTATATTATCAGGAGGTCCCAGTCTCTGGAGAACAATATCATGCTTGGCAAAGCAGAGGGTCAGCAAAAAAGGGGGAGACCCTAAATGAGATGGATTATCACAGTGGCTGCAACAATGAGCTCAAGCAACAATTGTGAGGATGGTGCAGGGCCGGGCAGTGTTTCGTTCTGTTGTACTCAGTGTTGCTCTGAATAGAAACTGACTTGACAGCACGTAACAACCACGACACCAATACAATTGAGATCACTAAAATACCATAATTCATATATGAGAGCTTGTCACAAATATGCATGCCTGGAAAGCAAAACAGGAACTGGAAACAATTTTCCTAAAAGGAGGAAATCATGAACCCAATATTCACAATCTGAAATCAGTCCTGAGATTTCCTCCCTTATCTCAATCTATGATAAAACTCACCTAAGTAGCCCCAATATTACCAAAAAAAATAAAGAACAAAGCTTTTGAAATCCTAAAAATTCTCATTGTTTGATTTTTTGCATATCATTAGCAATATAATCTACATGTTCTGGGAAAACATTGACTTTTGAGGTTTTAAACTGTTCTTGGCAGGTAAAATTCTTCCACATCATCTTGAAAGGCATATTTATATGATTAAGTCTACACATGCTTTCTTTTAATAAGTTAGAATCTTAAAAATCTTAAAAAAGACTATTATTCATTCCTTGTTTATTTACCTTTAGAAAGTACTCAATTCTCCTGAAACAATGGTCTCTTTGAGAATGGATGCTATTAGAATAGAGAGAAACAGGCTTTCCTTCTTAGGTCATGTTTTTGGTTTCTTTTAGAAGGGCTGAGGACCTTCAGACCCAGTAGAGAATTTTTTTCTGAGTTAGTGCTGCTCTAATTGTAGCATATAAAAGAGAGAGAGGAAACATGGTAGGGCCCTGCCCTGTTAGTCAAGGGGAGCATAGTCTGGTCAGGGCACTCTGAAGAGGCTGGTTTTTAGATTGAAGAGTCCTTCCTCTCTGGGGATGGATAGTCTCAACATGGTGACATGGGTTAATACTATGGGTGATGGGCACACAGAGGAGTGAGCACTTACCTCTCCACTGGCATATTCTACCACTACTCCTACTCAGCAGATTCAAAACTCAATTGATCATCTCTTACTCCTGCTCTTGTTTTCCTCTCAATGAATTCTCCACCTTCCACCCCATCAAGACAACAAAGAAAGCTGTAGCTCCCACTTGACTTCTTGTCATCTCTTGTGCACTGTACCAAATCAATTGCCATCTTCTCCCAATTCTAACTCTTTAATTTTTCTCTAATCTGTTTCCCATACTTCATCCCCACAGTAAGTACATATCTATCATGTCTTTTACATAAAGCCTCCTAAATGACCTGATCTTGTTCTCTCTTTTATGATCTCTATACTTTCTACAATGCAAATAAGAGCATCTGTTTCTTCTGCTTTAAAGGCTCCCCATTATCCTCAAGAAAAAAAAAAAAAGAAAATCTAAAATCCTTTGAATGACCTCATCATAGGCTCTGTCTTTAATGTCCTCTACTCCTTCCTTCTTCTCCTGGATAATTCCTATTTGCCTTTCAATATGTAATTCAGCTGTTACCTCTTCCAGAAAGACTTCTCCTGACCCTATTTCTGGTCCTCATCATAAAATTTTGTTTTTAACTTTGTTTTTAACCACTGTGATAATACATCGTGCATCTTGAGGGCAGGGAGATTGCTTTAATTTTGCTAATGCTGCATCTAGCACAGCGCCTGGCACACTGTAGATGAATGAATAAATGAATGAACAATTGAATTCAGGAAACCAGAGTGTTTCACAGAGAAGGTAGACATGCTAAGTCACTCTTGAAGAGTAGGAGAAGGTAAAGAAGGGTAGTAGACAGAGAAAGAATAATGGGCATGACAGAGCTTGCTTGGAGAACTACAAATGACTTAGAACTGATGGAGTACAAACTGTAGAGCAGAGAATATTGTGGAGGGAATCTGGGCAGGTGAGTATGGATCAAACCACCTGAGCCATATTCACAAGTTAGACATTTGTTATAATCTGTGAACAGGTTCTTTAGAGAGTTGAAAAGGCCTGCTGCTGTTTATTGTCAGGCTTTAGGTATAGTTAAGAATGAAGAAATGTCCAAACAGGGTCACACAATGCAAAGTGTAACTTTGAGAATAACTTTGAGTTTGGAGCGAAATAGCTCTTCAGATTCTCCATCTTGTCTGTGGAACACTTCATTAGGAATGCTATACTGGAGGCATTTGCTCTTGAAAGCTTTCTCCCCTCCATCCCCATTTTGTTACTGATCAAAAAATGGCAAAAAAAAAAAGGTTAAAATAAGAGAAAAAATAGTAATATTTGGAAAATAAATAAGAGTAGAAAGGAAAGAAGACATTGAAGAAAATGTTTACAAAAATGATTAAAATAGGTGAGGTAAAGAATGTTTTCAGAAAAAAAAATGAAGTATAGCATATTTGCAATTTCAGGTAAAACAGGTCACTAGCTCAAGGGAAATATGTAATTATTGGAGTGGAAGAAAATTGTCTGAATGTGGTCGGTTCATGCAAATAGTGATTCAGAAACAAATAATCTCAGCTTGGAGCCACGTAGTAGGCAAACAGACCTCCCTAGTCTTGCTGGAATGTTCAATGGTCAAACTCAGTCTGGAGCCAAGCCCCCAAACAAAAATGTTGGAATTATTTAGCATAATTTTTCTATATGCTAATGTTTATGTCTAAGGAGCTCTGTTGGTTCAGTGCCTAAGGCATTTGGCTGCTCATCAGAAGGTTGGTGGTTCAAACCCACCAGCCACTCCATGGAAAGAAGACTGGGCAATCTACTTCTGTAAAGATTTACCACTTCAGAAACCCAATGGGGGTCACTATGAGTCAGAGTTGACTTGATATCAGAGAGTTTGGTTTGAGTTGTGAATGTATATGTCTACATACAAAGTAATGATTGAAAATTCTGCTTTCTTTTTTTCTACCTTTATTATAAATATTTTCTCTTGCCATCAATCATAATCAAGTGAAGTAAGAATGCATAGGGTATCACTGAGGATACTCACAATAGGAAAGATGCTTATATTTATAAAATGATCAAGTTTTTCTTTCCCCATTCCCTGATAAAACCAATAACCAAAGTCACTGCATAGAGTCGATTCTGACGCAAAGAGACTCCCATTGGATTTCCAAGGTGGCAAATCTTTATGGAAGTAGATTGCCCCATCTTCCTTTCACAAAAGGACTGGTGGGTTTGCACCATCAACCTCCTTAACAGTCAAATGTCTCAGGCACTATACACCACCAGAGCTCTTTCTTTTCTTTGATAAAACAAACAAACAAAACACAAACTCATTGCTGTCAAGTCAGATCTGACTCATAGCGACCCCTCCTTGGGTCTGAGGCAGTATCACTTCCGAAATAGATTTCCCAATCTTCCTTCCAAGGAATGGCTGGTGGGTTTGAACCACCAGCCTTCTGGTTAGCAGTCAAATGCCTTAGGCACTACACCACCAGCACTCCCATTCTTTGATATTTAATGTTGTTGTTGTTGTTATTTGCCGTCGAGTCGGCCCCAACTCATAGCGACCCCTCCTTGGGTTTCCGAGGCAGTATCACAATGGAAGTAGGATTGCCCAACCTTCCTTCCGAGGAGTGGTGGGTGGGTTTGAACCACCAGCCTTCTGGTTAGCAGTCAAGTGCCTTAGGCACTATGCTACCAGAGCTCCCTTGATATTTAATAGAGTCCCTTAAAACCTTCATTTGGGCTGAAATTTTCCAAGTCACTCGCAGCCCCTGACTGAAGTTTATTAGATTAGTACAAAATTTATATATGAGGATTTCTTTTTCTCTGGAGCCAGGACAGAAATGTTCATTACTGTGGTGTGGTCAAATCCTGGAATTTTTTTTTTTTTAGTTTTTATTGTGATCTGGGTGAAAGTTTACAGAGCAAATCTATCTTCCATACAGGAGTCCACATACACTTTATCTCATGAAATTGACCACAATGTCCCACAATGCCACAGCTCTTCTTCTACTTCCTCCCCATAGTTACCTCTTTTCTGTGTCCTTCCCTTAAATGCACTCCTGCCCCACAAGCTGTCTCCCTGTGCAATCACAGCCCTTCTATTCTCCCATGATTGATCTCTCCAAGGAGTGTATCTACATAATGTAAATATCCAGCTCATATGCCTGTCTTTTGTTTGGTTGGAAGCCATAGGAGTGGGTTCAGTTCCAGACCTGAAGGTAGCTAACGGCCATAGTCTCAGGGGTTCCACCAGGCTCCACCAGACCAGCAAAGCTGGTCCCTTTTATTTTCCCCCCAAATCCTGGAATTTTTGAGTTTCCAAATTCTGTGCATTAAGAGCTGCCTTTGTCCTTTGCTTCCTTACTGGGGCTGCTGCACTTTCTGAGGTGGATTTAGGAGAAATGGCATCAAATAGTCTTGGAGAACCACCACTAACCTCACAAGATGGTTAGCAAGACTTGTAAACCACCATTGTTGTTATTATGTGCCATCGAGTCAAACCTGACACATAGCAACCCCTCCTTGGGTTTCCAAGGCAGTATCACTATGGAAGTAGATTGCCCAACCTTTCTTCCAAGGAGTGGCTGGTGGGTTTGAACCACCAGCCTTCTGGTTAGCAGTCAAGTGCCTTAGGCACTACACTACCAGAGTTCCTAAACCACCATTGGTAGTTCTTTTTCTCAATTATCTTTACCAGCTAGCAGTGATTCAGGTCTTTGCTTTGCAGAAGAGGAAAACTGAGGTGTGAATTATGGAGAATCACTCATGACTCAGCAGGAAAACATAGTTTCCTATCTTCCTATCTTGGAAGAAGTACAGCCAGAATCTTCCTTAGAAGAGAGGATGGCACGACCTCATTTCACATACTTTGGGCACATTATCAGGAGGGACCAGTCCTTGGAGAAGGACATCACGCTTGGCAAAGTAGAAGGTCAGCAAAAACAAGTTCCTCAATGAGATGAATGGAAACAGTGGCTGCAAAAATAGGCTCAAATATAGTAATGATTGTGGGGATGGTGCAGGACTTTGCAATGTTTCCTTCTGTTGTACATAGGCTTGCTATGAGTTGGAATCACCTTAATGGCACTTAACAACAAAAATAGCTTCTAACTCCTGCTCCTGTATGTCTGTATTTTTATTTCTTGCTCTTTCTCTTTTTTTTTATTTTTGTTATTTCTTCATTAAAGGGAAAAACATCATTTTGTACTTTAAATGCAATTTACATAAAATAACTAAAGAAAAAAGTCAAATTTCAATGTAATTTATTGTATAAAAATGCAGACATTAAAATAGAAAAGTCAAAGGTTATTATAACATTGCTTTGTTTGTCATGTAAAGTTATGTTATAAAAATACTGAGGAATACTAGAGGTAGCAGTTTTATTTACACCCTCTTCTCATTGACGATCTCATTGTCTGACATTTCACACTTACGACAATAGGAAAATATCTATTAATTTTTAACATTAATAACATATGTCTGGCAGTAATAAATGCTGAGGAGGGAGCTCTGGTAGCATAGTGGCTAAGACACTTGCCTGCTAACCAGATGGCTGGTGGTTCAAACCCACCAGCCACTCCTCAGAAGGAAGGTTGGGCAATCCTACTTCCGTAGTGATACTGCCTCGGAAACCCAAGGAGGGGTGGCTATGAGTCGGGGCCGACTCGACAGCACATAACAACAACAACAACAACAAAGTGAGAGTGACACTGGTTATGATGGTTAATGTTTTTTGTCAGCTTGCTGGGCCCATGATTCTCAGTGGTTTGGCGGTTATGTATTGATTATATTTGGCAATTATGTAATGATGCAGTCATCCTCCATTTTGTGATCTGATGTGAGCATCCTCCATTTTCACATAACACTGATTTTCTCATAACAAACTGGTCTTTAGAACCTAACTATGTCAGCAATTGAGGAGAGGGTACATTTTCTAAAACAACTGAAAAAAAAATCCCAGTGGTATCAGTTTTGAAGACATCATTTTTTTGTTTTCATTTCTAAGAAATAGGTGGGAAAGATAATAAGAACTGTGTTAGATTTTCACGTATATGCATAACATTTAGAAAAGACCTTCAAGATTAGAAGTAACTTTCATGTTTAGTACCCATCTTTAACTTCTCAGTGAAACTCTTAATATTCTTAATAAAACTCTATGAGTTTCTCTCTTTTCTCTCTTCATGATGTACTCTTCCAGGTTGCATGTCCATCCCATGAGTTGGGGTGAAGAAGGGAGCAAAAGAGGTCTTCTGCTACTGAACAGGCTATGGACAGGATTTAATTTCAGAGTAGGCATAGAGAAGACTCTTTAATTATGGACAATGTTTTGGGAAAGGATAGATTGGTTTTAAATTAAAGGTAAGGAAAGTTTTGTTGATCATAACAAATTACGGATAACATTATAAAGAATGAGAATTCCAGAACACATAATTGTGTTCATATGGCACCTGTACATAGACCAAGAGGTGGTCATTTGAACAGAACAATACTGTTCTGGTTTAAACATGGTTTAAAATCAGGAAAGGTGTGCATCAGGGTTGTATCCTTTTACCATGCTTATTCCATCTGTATGTTGAGCAAATAATCTTAGAAGTTGGACTGTAAGAAGAAGAATAAGCATCAGGATTGGAAAAAGACTCATTAACAACCTGTGATATGCAAATGACACAACCTATTTGCTGAAAGTGTAGAAGACTTTAAGCATTTACTGATGAAGATCAAAGACTACGGCTTTCAGTAGGAATTACAGCTTACATAAAGAAAACAAAAATCCTCACAACTGGAACAATAAGCAACATCAGGGCAAATGGAGAAAAGAGTGAAGTTGTCAAGGATTTCATTTTACTTGAATCCACCATCAAACTATGGAAATGATAGTAAATCAAATGATATATTTCATTGGGCAAATCTGATGCAAAAGGCTACTTTAAATTGTTTTAGAGCAAAGATGTCAATTTGAAGACTAAGGTGAGCCTGATCCAAGCCATGGTATGTTCAATAGCCTCATATGCATGTGAGAGTTGGACATTGAATAAGAAAGACTGACGAAGAATTGATGCATTTGAATTGTGGTCTTGGTGAAGAATATTGAATGTACCATGGAGTGCTAGAAGAATGAACAAATCTATTCTAGAGGGAGTACAGCGGGAATGATCCTTAAAGCAAGAATGTCCAGTCTTTCTCTCTCATATTTTGATCATGTTGTCAGAAGGCACCAGACTGGATATGGATATAATGTTGGGTAAAGTGGTGGGTCACTGAAAAAGGGGAAGACCCTCAACAAGATGAATTGACACACTGGCTGTGATGATGGCTCAAGCATGGCAGGAGTTGGAAGGATGGTGCAGGACTGGGCAGTGTTTTGTTGTTTTGTATGTAGTGTTGGCATGAGTTGAAACTGACTTGATGGCACCTAACAACAAAGTTTTCTACTCAGCCTAAAAGTGATATTCTATGTCTGATTTCTATAAATTAAATATTGGACATATTTTGT
>NW_006921680.1:3170142-3195530 GCF_000298275.1 Orycteropus afer afer | reverse complement strand
AGGAGTCCATGGTACTTTCAGCATTCTTCACAAGCACCACAACTCAAAAGCATCAACTCTTCTTTGGTCTTCCTTATTCATTGTCAAGCTCTCATATACATATGAGGTGATTGAAAATACTGCAGCTTGGGTTAGGTGCACCTTAGTTTTCAAAGAGACATCTTTGCTCTTCAGCACTTAAAAGAGGTCCTTTGCAGCCGACTTGACCAGTAGTGTAGTGCCTAAGGCACTTGACTGCTAACCAGAAGGCTGGCAGTTCAAACTCACCAGCCACTCCTTGGACAGAAGGTTGGGCAATTTACTTCCATAGTGATACTGCCTTGGAAACCCAAGGAGGAGTTACTATGAGTCAGGTCCAACTCTATGCCACATAACAACAACAACAACATATGTTGTCTGATGTCCTAACTGCTGCTTCCATTGGCATTGATTCTAGACCCAAACAATGTGGTTTTGACAACTTCAATATTTTTTCCGTTTATTGTGATGCTGCTTACAAGTCCAGTTGTGAGAATTTTTGTTTTCTTTATATTACATCTCAATAGAGATGCAATCCATACTTCAGACTGTAGTCTTCAATCTTCATCAGTAAGTGCTTCAAGTCATTCTCACTTTCTGCAAGCAAAGTAGTGTTTTCAGCGCATCGCAGGTTGTTAATGATTTTTCCTCCAATCCTAATGCCATGTTCTTCTTCATATAGTCCAGCTTCTTGGAGTATTTATTCAGCATATAGATTGAATAAGTATGGTGAAAAGATTAAACCCTGAAGCACTCTCTTCTTGATTTTAAACCATGCAGTGTCCCCTTGTTCTGTTCGAATGAGAGACTCCTGGTCTATGTACAGGTTCCTCATGAGTATAATTAAGTGTTCTGGAATTCCCATTCTTCTCAATGTTATCCACAATTTTTTATGACCCACACAACCAAATGTTTTTGCATAGTCAATAAAACAGAAGTAGACATATTTCTGGTATTCTTTGCTTTGAGGCAAGATCTGTCTAACACCAGCAATGATATCTCTTATTCCACGTCTCTTCTGAATCCAGCCTACACCTCTGGAAGTTCTCTGTCAATATACTGCTGCAACTGTTTTTGAATTATCTTCAGTAAGATTTTATTTGCATGTGATATTAATGATATTGTTTGATTATTTCCACATTCTGTGGGATCACCTTTCTTTGGAATGGGCACAAACATGAATCTCTTCCAGTCCATTTTTCAGGTAGCTGTCTTCCAAATCTCTTGGCATAATCGAGTGAGTGCCATTCCATTTCATTTTTGACAAGTTCCAATTTTCCTAAATTCATACTTTGTACATTCCATGTTCGTATTATTAATGGATGTTTGCAGCTGTTTCTCCTCAATTTGAGTTGTGCCACGTCAGCAAATGGAGGTCTTGAAAGTTTTATTTCATCCATATTAGTAAGGTTAGTCCTACTTTGATAATGCAGCTCTTTCCTAGTCATATTTTGAAAGCCTTCTGACCTAAGGAGCTCATTCTCCTGCCCTGTATTGAATAATGTTTCTGGGCTATCCATAAAGTTGCACAGTAATGTATCAGACGGTGTTTCTCAGCTATTCATAAGGTCTTCCCTGGCCAATTCTTTGAGAAGTGAATGGCCTCTTCCTTCTTCCTAGTCTGTCTCAGTCTGTAAGCTGCATTGAAACCTGTGCACCATGTGCAACCCTGCCTGCACTTGAAACACCGGTGGCACAGCCTCAAGCCTCACAGCAATGTACAAGCCACAATAGTATGGCAAACTGACAGACAAGTTTGTCTCACTTAGCTGTTCAAAACTTTTCTGCCCTCCCCTTACCTGGAGGCCTGGCTGCTGCTCTGCTCTCTTGTCCCCTCTGGCTTCTCTTTCTCCTGCTTTCCTGGGGTTGGGACCTGGATCACTCCCCTTACCTGGATCCCTGGCTGCTGCTCTGCTCTGGTGTCCCCTCTGGCTTCTCTTTCTCATGCTTTCCTGGCTGCTGGGGGTGGGGCTTGTGTTGCTCCCCTTACCTGGATCCCTAGCTGTTGCTCTGCTCTATTGTCCCCTCCTATGTATATGACACTCCTCCTCTGGGCCCATATCACAGATCAAAATACCAAGTCTGTGTCCTCCACCAATGGTCCCTGGAGCCTCTGTGGGATTCCTGAAGTGGTGGGTGGGATTGGCTTCTGTTTTCTGGTCTTGAGGTTGCTGAGCATCATGCTCCTTTTGAATGAATATCAGTAAGCAGCTACTTATTGGAGTGCCATCAAGTTGGATCCAACTCATTCTAGGGATTTTTTATTTCACAGTTTATTTCTTCTGTTAGTGTTTCTTGAGAAGTGTCTTTTCAGTTTCTATGTATTTGATATTTTTCCCCTGGTCTTCCTGTTGTTGATTTATAATTTTAAAGCACTGTGATCCAGAACATTCATTGTAGAGTTTTGATAATTTTACATTTATTGAGGCTTGATTTGTGTCATAATATATTGTCTATTCTGGAGAATGAGCATTGTGCACTGGAAAAGAATGTGTATTATGTTTTTGTTAGGTGTAGTGTCCTGTATGTGTCTGTGAGTTCATGTTGGTTGATTGTTTTGTTGAGATCTTCTGTATCTTTGTTGAATTTTTTCTGCTTATTCTGTCCTTCATTGAAAGTGGTGTATTAGAGTCTCCTATGAATATTGTAGTATTGTCTTTCTCCTTTCTATTCCATTAATGTTTGGTTTATGTTTTGGAGCTTTTTCGTTGGGTACATAGATAATTATTTTGGTTATGTCCTCTTGGTCTATTGACACTTTCATCATCATATAATGCCTTTCCTTGTCCCTTATGCTGGATTTTGCATTTAAGTATATTTTATCAGAAATTAATATTGCCACTTCTTCTCCTTTTTGATTGTCATTAGCTTGACATATTTTGTTCCATTCCTTAATTTTTTACTTATATATATGTTTGTAGTTAAAGTGAGTGTCTTGTAGGAAGCATATTGAGGGTCTTGGTTTCTTATTCATTCTGTCACTCTCTTTCTCTTGACTGATGTATTTAATCCATTCACATTTAGTGTGACTAATGATTATGAATTTACTGCTGTCATTCTGTTGTGTGTGTGTGTGTGTGTGTGTGTGATGCTGATGTTTTCTTTGTTCCAAATGTTTTTCTGTGCTGAGTACATTTTGTTATCAAGTTTTCTTTCCCTTTTCTTCATTATTCTTTCTTTCATAATTACCAACTACTTGTGATTTTCTCCTTTCTTATTTTGGTAAGAAGTTTTATTAATTTTCTTTGTGGTTACCCTGTAGTAAATTCTTACCCCCCTAAGTTTGGAACAGTCTGTTCTATATTGAAATCATCCTGATTTCCTCTTCATGTGGACATTTTTAAATTATGCCGTTCTCTCTGTATTTGCTTTATAGCAGATATCATTCACAGATTTAATCCTGTGGGTCTCTATTTTTCATTTTGTAAGTTTATTTTAGATTTGAAAATTCTTTTCCTAGTGTTTTGGTTCTCTAGTGTGCTGCTCGAACAGAAATACCGCAAATGGATGGCTTCAACAAACAGAAATTCATTATCTTATAGTTAGAGATGTCTCCTAACTTAGGCAGCTGTAGACTGCTGAGGCTGATGAACCCAAGGTTTGCAGGTAAAATGGCACAGTTCCACAATCAGCAGGCAACATGGCAGGCTACTAGTTCAAGTACTGGGACAATCTCTAGATTGGCAGGGAACACGGCAGACCAGTGCTTATGGAGACTGGATCAAATGCAGGATCCAAATGTGTCAAAAGCTAGAGACCTTCCTTGAAGCTTCCCCATATATACTGGAATCAGGCTGCACCCTGGAGGTAACTATTTAGCTGCTCACTTCAGATTCTACTATGGAGTTGATTGCAATCTCATCATGGGGAATATCTACATCTAGCTGCCCCGCCACTCAAAACTACTGCCCAGCCAAGTTGACACACAATCTTAACTACCACACCTGGGTTATTTTTTGTTAAGACATTTTGTCACATATCTTAATCTAAAATTATTGTCTTCCGTTGATGGTTTTCTGTTAGAAGGATTCCCTTTAGCATTTCTTGTAGGGCTGGTCTAGTTTTTACAAATTCCCTTAATTTCTGTTTGTTCAATGATGTCCTAATTTTGCCATCATATTTGAGTGATAGTTTTGTCAGATATGTAATTCTTGGTTGGCAATTTTTTTCCTTCAAGATTTTGTATATGTCATCCCATTGCCTTTTTGCCTGAATGATTTCTGCTGAGAAATCAGAGCTTAGTCTTATTGGCTGCCCTTTGTAGATAACATTTTGTTTTTTTCCTGAGATTCTTCCTTTGTCTTTGGTTTTAGAAAGCTTGATTATGACATTTCTTGGTGGTGTTCTCTTGGGGTCTATCCTGTGTGGGGTTCATTGAGTTTCTTGGATGGTTATCTTTTCATCTTTTATGATAATGGGGAAATTTTCTGTTAACAAGTGTCCAAAAATATTCTCTGTGGATTTTTTTTTTTTTTTGCCTTGTCATGTTCTGGAATTCCAGTCAGGCATATATTATTTCTTTTGCTAACATCTCATATAACTCTTTGGTTTTCCCATACAGCTATTTTGTTTTCTTAATTTTTCTTCATTCTCTTCTCTGATTTTTCCTCATACAAGTTGGTGTCAAGGGATTTGTCTTCTAGCTGGGATATTCATTCTTCATCCAGTTCGATTCTACTCTATTGTCCTTTCAATGTGCTATCTATCTCCATGATTTTGGTGTTCCTCTTTTGGATATCTAATTGCTGTCTTTGATTTCTAATTGTCTATTTATTTTGTCATTTTGTTCTTGTGTAATTTTCCTGAATTCTTCAAGGGTATTATTATCTGTCCTTTCCTTGCTTCTGTTTATGGTTTCCTTGAGTTCTTAGAAGGATATATCTATATCTATATCTACATCTATATCTATCTATCTATTTATCTCTTTTGAATTCCTTCACAAGTAATTCTATTACCTGTTGTTCCTTGGGGTGATTTCCTAGTTCTTTATTTTGGTAACTTGCTTCTGCTATCTTGTCTTTTTGTTTTTGTCTGAATGAAAGTTGTCTGTTGTCTCTGAGATATTTTGAAGTTGTTGTTTTTATTTGTTGATTGTGTGTTCATTTGTTTCAATATATCCAGTTGAGTGGAGCAGGTGTGTTCCTTTATTAATTTGTCAGCACAGAGGCACTCCCCAGCTATCTGTAGATTAATGGAATATTTGATGGGAATATAGGTGCAGGTCTCTGTTTTACATGAAGAGGAACTGCTGTTGGGATGAGCAGGTGTTGTCCACTATCTGTTGTTGATCCAATAGTGTAGGAGCTAACAGTGGTGCTTGTATGTTGGCTGAGGTAATCAGTGCAGCCAGCTAGTTGAGAGTTAATGTCCTCCTCCTGTGAGATGGGAAAAGAAGGGGGAAAATAAAAAAGGAGAAGAAGAGAAAGAAAAGGAAAAAAAAGATAGAATAAAAATTAAAGATAAACAATATAGAAAAAAAAAGAAAAAGATAGGGTGGTTGGTGTTGGTTGGGCTTGAATTCCTCCTGATCTCTCTACACTATGTTGCTGTCACTATATGGATTCTGTGAAATTTTTTTCTTTTTTTTTTTCTGTTCCTCCTCATCAGAGTCTGTGTCTTTATTCAAGATGTCCCCACTTCAGACGATTCCTGACTCGTCTCTCTCTCCAGTCACTAATCTTGCTCCATTTCCCTTTCCAGTCAATCTGACTTCATCTTCTCATTTAATGTACAGAATTCTCATTTGATGCACAGAATTCCAGAATCATTAATTTTTATCTATTTTAGTCAGCTTTCTAAATCTCTATTCTAGAGGTATTTGGTGGAGTATATTTGCAGGACACCACCTTGTCTCCACCTTCCTCCTATTTTTGTCCTGATGAAACATAATTACATGTAGGTAGATGTTTAGCTAATTACCGTTTTTCCTGCCTACTTTATTTACCAGAATAAATACAATTATTCATTATTAATAAAACCAAAAAAAAACCAAAAACCAAAAACCTCACTGCTGGTGAGTCAATTCGACTCATAGCAACCCCTCATTGAGTTTCCGAGGCGATATCTCTATGGAAGTAGATTGCCCAGTTTTCCTTTTGAGGAGTGGCTGGTGGGTTTGAACTGCCAGACTTCTGGTTAATAATCAAATGTCTTAGGCACTATGCCACCAGAGATATCTCATTATTAATAGTTAATTAAAATCGTTTTAAAATAAATATTTTTTATTTAGGTAAATATTTTGTATTTAGATATGCATATAATTTATCCAAAATAGAAAATTTTTCAAGAAAAAATGATCCTTTTAAAGCTATTTGGAATTTGTTTCAGAGACACTGAATCAATGGCAGTTTTAATTTTTTTTTTATTATCTTTGATTTTTTTTCCATTCTTTCATTTTTGTTTCAGCATATTATCTGACAGAAAGAGATGCAAGACTTGCATTTGAAACCTAGGTTGTCCAGGCTTTGCTTGTGTAACTTTGGGAACTCACATTTAACCTCTGTTGGCCTAGTTTTTTATCTGTAAAATGATGGAATTATATTGAATAATAGTTGAGGTCCCTTCCAATTTTAAAATTTTCTGTTTCTTTAATCTTCTGGTTTTGAAGATGGGAGGTAGACACATGGACATGAATGCATGTTCAGATATGCTGTTAAACATAGAGTCAACTCAGATTTAGGTGGAGTTATTAATAAATTAGAAAGTATAAATTTATACTAGATTTATACTTTACTAATTTATACTAGATTTATACTTTACCAATTCATTTTTTCCAAGGGAAATGCATATGTGTAAGTAAGCAAAGCATTTAAGATGAGTGTAACATATAATCACAGAAATTCAGGCCATTCAAAACTATAGTTACTGAGATTGTTTTTGGCCAAAGGCAGGTACAACTCAGATACTATTATTCTCAGGTTACGTTCCAAGGTACAGCACCATTACAGCAGTAGCCTGAAGGCATCCTGTTGACGCAAGGCCCAGGTTCCTAACTCACTTCTGACACCCCCTTACTTAATCTTTCCTAATCTTTTCTTCCACCACTCATCTGTCAATTTCATATGTCTGATCCTTTCTTACGTTAGAATCATTCTCTTCCTTCCTTGTGCTCAAATTATCTTATGTTCAGTCTTCTATTAAAATTAAAACTATGGCCACCCCATGTATGTGAGAGGAGAATTGTGCTCCATAGCATTTTCAATAACTGATTTTTTGGGAAATAGATTGCCAGGTCTTTCTTCCTAGGCACATCCAGGTAGACTTGAACCTCCAAGTTTTGGTTAGCAGCCTATTATATAAATCATCTACCACCCAGGGCTACTGTATTAAAACTAGCTGTGTATGTATCTCTTGCTCATTGGTTTGTAAGTTCCCTCAGATAAAGTACTGTGTCTTATTAAATATCTTTGTGATTTGTGTGCCTTACACAAAGTAGGCACTCAGAACTTTTTGTTTAAATAAATAGTTCAACTCAGTAGCTGAGACAATTGAAATTAAAAACAATAACAGTGTTGTGTTTTGTCTCCCTAAGATCCAAAGCAAGGTTAGAGCTTACTGGGTGTACTGAAAACTGAGCTCGATTATGGCAAAATGTTGTCTCTGAAGAATCACATTTCTATTAATCACAGCTCAGTCAAGCTGAAAGCAAATTTTTACCTGGAGTTCTGAGAAGGGAATCCATATGACTTTGTAGTTACTCAAGGGACAACATTCACTTTTAGACAGGCGAGACAGTGATCCATTATTATACCTCAAACTGTCTACATTTTCTCAAAGAGCCTGACTATGGGTCATACTATTTCACTGCATTCCCTTGTTCTTTAGTCTTACTCTTTGTGTAAGTCCAAGCCTTTATTGTTGATCATGAATGAATAGTGAGTGAGACACTAAAAGTCAATTAATATAGAAAGACCTAGCCATAAAATAAATTGTTCCCTGTCCTCAAAAATCTCATTCTTCTCAAAAGCAACCACTTCGAACTTTTAAAAAATAATTTATCCTATAAATCCACTTATACACTGATATGCCTATGTTTTGATTTCCATTGATGTTGAGTTGATTCCAACTCATAGTGACACTATAGGCCAAAGCAGAACTGCCCCGTAGGGTTTCCAAGGTTGTAAATCTTCATGGAACCAGACTGCCATATCTTCTCCCATGGAGTGGCTGGTGGATTCAAACTTGACATTTTGGTTAGCAGCTGAGCACTTAACCACTGTGCCACCTGGACTCCTTTCATCTTGAAACATTTCAATGGTTCTTTTCCACAAATAGTGCAGATTTAACTTTTTGAAACATTAATATTTCTTCCATTCTTTTTCCTAATGTTTGGCACTATATTAATTTTAGTTTTTTCTGTTTTTTGTTGTGACGTTTCCTATGTCTGCATTAATAGTATATTCTATATATTCTATTTCTTGTTCCCTCAACTTTAGATACAGCTCCTGACTCAGTTCTACATAATGTGGTGTTTAGACCTGCATTTTTCCCTCTGCCTCTTTTCTCTCTTATCCCCCTTTCAATATCCATCAACTGTATCTTTTTTCACATTTATGTTTTGTTCTGTAAATAAAATTTTCTGTATATTGCTCCTAAAGGCACTGAAGAGTTTTCTATCTTTTTTTTAACAATGAAAATATTAACTACTGTGTTCTAGGGAGCTCTGGTGGTTGAGTGTCTAAGGCATTTGACTGCTAACCAGAAGGCTGGCGGTTCAAACCCTCCAGCCACTACTTGGAAGGAAGGTTGGGCAATCTACTTCCATAGAGATACCACCTCAGAAACCCAAGGATGCGTTGCTATGAGTCAGATCTGACTTAATGACAGTGAGTTTGGTTTTTGAGTACTGTGTTCTAAATAATGTGCTAGATTATAATTCCTTTTTCATAGGTTAGTGTTATGACTCCTGGCTAATCAGAGGTCAGTGTTCTTAGCATTAAAGTCAGATAGATTATCTTTTTTTTTCACTTATGTTTGTTTAAGACTATACCACATTTTGATTTGCTTCATGTCTTGATATTATTGTTTTGTACATTAATTTTCCCCTTGTAGATTCTAATTGTCTTTCTTTTTTCTAGTTGTGAGAAGATTCTTTACTATATTAGTAAAATGGTTCAAGTTTGTGCACATTTTCTCAATTAAAAACAGATGTTATGGACAATCTTCTCACAGCTTGTTGACTTCCTGTTTCAATTTCAGTGTAACTTTTTATGTCTTCTACAAGTCAATGTTCTGAAACTTCTTTTTCTTTTCTTTTTGCATTGTTCTGTTGTTTCCTATATGCCATATCTTCATCTTTTTGGCTTTTCACCATTTTGCTGAGGCATGTTTGCAAGTAATTGCCTAAGAAAAGATTTGCTGAAGAGGTGATCAGTTTGCATTGCATGCCTCTAGAATATGAACTGATAAGCATTTTATTAATTTATTTATATTTATATATTTATTTGTCTGCACATTTGATTGTTATTTGGATGCACATACCCTTCTAGGTTTAAAATAATTTTCCCTCAGAACACTGACAGCCTTGCTGTAACAGCCTCTTGTTATTATTCATCAGTATGTATCTAAATAGGAGTTCCTTTGCATTCATCCTGTTGAGAAAATATTCAGTGGTCTTTTCAATTTCACCTTTCTTTAGCTCTGAGATATTTTCTGCAGCCTTCCTGTTTCAATAATTTGCTTTCCTCTGTTTTTTTCATTTCTCTTTCAGAAACTCAATTGGTTGAACATCGAACTTTGAGAATCAATCCTTTTGATTCTTTTCTCTCATCTGCTTCATTTGTTTCTTTTTTTTCTTTTAATCTGTATTCTTAGATACTTTTTTGTCTTCTGCCCTTCTAGTAAAATTTTTATTTTTGCACTAAAAGAAAAGTTCAAGACATGTTTTTTGTTGTGATCAATCCCACTTATATAACACCCTTTTTTCCTTGATTTTTCTCTTTAATGCTGCTGGTATCCCTTATATGTCTGGCATATGCTTATCAGCTCATATCATATTTTAGAGTGTTTAGGTCCATTATTCTAAGTCAAGGTCAAGGTACAGGTTTCTTTGTCTGTTATATACATACATACATATATATGCTTAAGGCACTTGACTGCTAACCAGAAGGCTGGTAGTTCAAATCCACCAGCCACTCCTAAGAAGGAAGGTTGGACAATCTACTTCCATAGTGATACTGCCTTGGAAACCCAAGGAGGGGTCACTATGAGTCGGGCCCGACTTGACGACACATAACAACAACAGCAACAGCCTCTTATATGATCTAATAATATAGCAAAAGAAAATTCCTACTACTGAACAGGATCATTTCCACAGGGGCCAGAAATTCATAACATATTTTGGGAGGACAGAATTCAATCCATAACAGTAAGGCTTATGATCCAATAGACTTCTATCAGGTGAGTGGTTGAGAAACTAGGAAATCAGAATTCACACTAGCGGCCTGTACTTTTCTTAGGGAACTTGCTAATTTTTTTTTTTTTTTTTTTGAGTCAGTCTTTGTTATTCGTTGTGCAGCTTTTACATGCATATGAGGCAATTGAAAACACCATGGCTTGGGTCAGATGCACCTTAGCCTTCAAAGACATCTTTGCTTCTTATCACTTTAAAGAGATCTTTTGCAGCAAAATTGCCCATTGGAATACGCTGTCTGATTTCCTGACTTCTGCTTCCATGTGTTTTGATTGTGGACCCAAGCAAAATGAAATCCTCAACAGCTTCAATCTTTTCTCCTTTTATCATGATGTTGGTTATTGGTCCAGTTGACAGGATTTTTGTTTTCTTTATGCTGAGATGTAATCCATACTGAAGATTGTAGTCTTTGATCTTCATCAGTAAGTGCTTCTAGTCATCTTCACTTTTAGCAAGCAAGGTTTTGTCATCTGTGTATCGCAGGTTGTTAATGAGTCTTCCTCGAATCCTGATGCTATGTACTTCTTCATATAGTCCAGCTTCTTGAATTATTTGCTCAGCAGACAGATTAAATAAGTATTATGAAAGGATACAACCCTAACACACACATTCCTGATTTTAAACCCTACAGTATTTCCTTGTTCTGTTTGAACAGTAGCCTCTTGGTCTATGTACAGGTTCCTTGTGAGTGTAATTAAGTGTTCTGGAATTCCCATTTCCAGGCATATAATGCTACTTGTGTGCCATGCACTGTTCTAGGTACTTTACATATATTAACTCATTCAATCTTAACTATAACAGTATGAGGAAAGTACTTTATTTGCCTTCATTTTACAGAAAAGGAGAGAGAGGTACAGAAGGGTAGCATAATTTACTCATGGTCCCACAACCTGGGGGTGAAAAAAGAGCCAAGATTCATATCACAAATCTAGACAGTGAGCTTCTAACCTTTATGCCACAGTGCTTCTTATAATCATGGTTTTACAAAACAAAACATGCAAGTAAATAAAAGTTATGTATCAAGTAATAGTTGCTGGAATGTTTACTTTAAAATATAAAGACATTTTTAAGAAGAGAATAAAAATGAAATGAAATGAAAATGAAATATAAATATAATGGTGATGAGGAGAGCTGAATTATAAAATTGTGACCTTGTAATTTAAAATACAATTAAATGCAATTAACCAGGAAGGCATGTAAAGAACCTGGCTTGTTTGTACTACATGCTGATAAAGCTGGAGGACATCTGCGCAAATTGTGGATGACAGAACATGTAACTAAGGAGAATGGAAAGGAATAGAACAAACAATTTCAAGAGAGTCAAAGCCAAGGATTAGCTAACGCTTGCAAAACCACTAAGGACAGCAGCAGCAATTTTTATAGCTATTTTCAGAACAATAGATAGATGAAAATTATAGGTCCATTGCTTGAGAATGATAGTATCATGTTAAAAGAAAACACTGCACTTCCGCCTTTCTTCTGTCTATACCAAGAAGAATCATCTTTAAGGTGGCAACATGGAGAGATCACTGCATTAAGAGGATATGACATGTATAGGATAAGAGAAAGTTAATAATAAATATTTTAAATGAATTTAAGTCCATATATCCAGAAAAATATACATGAGTCAATAGATAACCTCAGTGATATGATCATGTTATTGTTAGTTGCCAACGAGTCATTTTTACTAACAGCAACTTCCTGTATGCTCCATAGGGTTTCCAAGACTGTGAGCTTTCAGAAGCAGTTTGCCAGGCCTGTCTCCTGAGGTGCCTTTGGGTGAGTAGTTGAGAGCTTTTCCATTTGTGCCACCCCGTGGCATAGTGTCTAAGGCATTTGACTGCTAACCAGAAGGCTGGCAGTTCAAACCCACCAGCCACTCCTTAGAAGGAAGGTTGGGCACTCTACTTCCGTAGTGATATCGTCTTGGAAACCCAAGGAGGGGTCACTATGAGTCAGATTTGAGTCCACGACAGTGCATTTGGTTTGATTTTGTTTGGATTGGAGACTCATGCAATATGATCATGTTGTTGTTGTTATGTACAGTCTGTTGTTGTTGTTATGTGCCGTCAAGTCGGCCCGACTCATAGCGACCCCTCCTTGGGTTTCTGAGGCAGTATCACTACGGAAGTAGGATTGCCCAACCTTCCTTCCGAGGAGTGGCTGGTGGATTTGAACCGTCAGCCTTCAATCTAGAGCCATCATATTCTTTGAGAAAAGAAAAAAAAAAGCCCAAAAATATAGAGAAAGGTACACATGACCCCAACTTTCAAAAAGAAGAATGTGATATGTTGTATTATCTATTCAAAATATCTGCTACCATTTCCTACAGGAAGTTTTTAGGGGGATCTCTCTGTATAGGAAACTTATATTCTCACTCCATTAATGTCAGACTTGGCATGTGTCTTGCTGTGGCCAATGGAATGTGAGCAGGACTGACAGTTGCAACTTCCAAGAACCTTTAAGAGCCACTGTGATTTCTTCCATTGGTTTTCTCTCTCTGCCACAAGACCAGTGTCCCCTAAAATAAGGACTGCTCCTTCAGCCTGGGTTCTGAAGTCAGTGTGCCCCAAATCAGAGTGGCAGTCAATTCATAAGGGGCATGAACAATGACAAGAAATAAATGAGTTATAAGTCACTGAGATTTGGGTTTTTTTTTTTTGTTACCACAGCATATCCTAGCCTATTCTGACTCTTGTAGGAAGTAAGCAGTCTATCAGTCTTGAAATTAATGTGCTGGGCTGCTAACCAAAGGTTGGAGGTTAAAGTCCATCCAAAGGCACCTGGGAAGAAAAGCCTGGCAATTCTAATTCTGAAAAATCAACCACTGAAAACCCTATTGAGCACAATTCTATTCTGACACACATGAACTAGCTATGAGTTGGAATCAACTCAATGGCAACGGTTTTTACTCTTTGTGTGTGTGTGTGTATGTGTGTTTGTGTGTATAAGGAGCTCTGGTGGCATAGTGGGTAAGGTATTTGGCTGCTAACTAGAAGGTCAGTGGTTAAAACCCATCAGCTGCTCCATTGGAGGAAGATGAGGCAATCTACTTCTGTAAAGATTTACAGCCTTGGAAACCCAGTGGGATTCACAATGAGTCAGAATCAATGAGTCAGAATCAACTCTATGGCAGTAGGTTTATTTTGTGTGGTGTGTGTGTGTATATACACATATATGTATACACACACACACATACAAATACAAATGTTTTTGGAGTTCTTGTGGCACAATGCCTAAGGCATTTGGCTGCTAAACAGAAGGTCAGTGGTTCAAACCCACCAGGGCAATCTACTTCTGTAAAGATGTACTGCCTTGGAGACACAATGGGGGCTGCTATGAGTCAGAATCAACTCGATGGCAATGGGTTTAGTTTTTGGTATATGTGCATATATTATGTGTAGATATTATACACACACAGAAGCATATGGGATGCAGTGGATTCTGAAATTACTAATCAGTAATCTTAATGTTAGGAGTCCCTGGGTAGCACAAAGGGTTACATGCTTGATTACTAGCCAAAAGTTTGGTGGGTTGAAACTATCCAGAGGTGCCTCAGGAGACAGGTCTGGAGACCTGCTTCCAAAAGGTCACAGTCTTGAATACTCTATGGACAGTTCTCTGCACACACAGGGTCACCATGAGTCAGAATTGAGTAAACAATGGCTAACAACAAAAATCTTTTTTTTTTCTTTTTTAAAATAATATTTTATTGTATTTTTCCGTGAAAATGTATGCAGCAAAACAGATTCTCATTTAACAATTTCTGCTTACAGTGTTCAGTGTTATTGGTTACATTTTTCACATTATATAAACATTCATTATTTCCGTTCTCTTTGACCTGATCTCACAGCTTCTCACATTTCTATGCTTTAGAGTATCCGTTGACCATTTGGCCTCATATAAATAGTTTTTTAAAAGAGTACAATACCCAAGAGTAGTGTTCATTACTTATGAGCTAATCTGCTATTTAGCTAAAAGGTAACTTGAGGGGATAGTTTCTGCTCATGGCAGTAGTCTCAGGGACTCCTCCTGTCTCAGTGAATCCAGTAACTCTGGAATTTTTGAAAATTTGAAGTTCTGTTCCACATTTTTCTCCCTTCTATAAGGATCTATCTATTGTGGTCCTGATCAGAATGCTAGTTGTGGTAGCTAGGCTCCATCTAGTTCTTGTCGTCTCAGGGTAGAGGAAGCTGTGGTTCATTGTAGACAATTAGTCCTGTAGATTAGTTCCTTTTCTGAGTCTTGGCTTTCTTCTATCTCTTTTGCTTCAGATAAGCAGGGACCAATAGTTGTATCTTAGATGGCTGAAAAACCACAATTTTGATGTTGATTCCTATTAAAAAAATTAGTACAGAATTTTAGTCAGAAAATTAGATTATTTATAGAAAAAGAAAAAAGTATCATTTCCCAATTATAGTCTAAGTAAGCATATGCCAAGCTCCTCTTATTCATTTCTCTCTCTCTTTTTTTATTTACTTAAATGGGATTTGGGTGCAAATTTACAAAGCAGATTCATTTCACACTCAACAGTTTATACATATTTTGTTTCATGGCACCTATTAAAATCCCGACAATAAATAGCTCTCCTCCCATCTCCTCGCAGTGACTACCTCTTCCGTGTGTCCTTCTTATTTACGCATTGTGTCTGCTCAGCTTTCCCCCTATGCTGCCTTTCTGATCTCTCATGGTTGACTGCTCTGAAGAGTGAATCTCCCTGGGGTAGGAGGTCCACTCGTAGAATACCTTTTTTTTCTTTTCAGATAACATTTTTAGGGGTCTGTAGACACATGTATAAATACAACAAAGCATGTTTTAAACAACATGTTTGAAAAAAATGTTTCATATTGTCCTTTAAAATATCTGAGTATTTACTGTGATATCATGCTACATTCACTGTGACCATTTGTATTATGTCCTACTGGGAAGTGTAGAGAAATATGATATAGATGAGAGTATAGTTAGATGAATTCATAGCTGGATGAAGATGAAGCTTGGAGAGAAAGCTTTAGGAAACAATCCTTTTGTTTACTCTGTTTAAAAACATGTTATCAGTTATCATAACTGCTTAGTTGTTATATTTATTATATATACATAAGACCCATTGCATAAGGTACTTTCTGAAAAAAAGATTCAATATGTTGAATGGCAGAATTGGAATTTATCTATTGGAATGATATAGAAAACAATATAGTAAAATTTAAGAGTTAAATGTATAATGTGAAATTGCACTTTAAAATATCAGTTGTTTTGGATGAAGGAGCCCTGCTTGATTGGAATTCAACTAAAGCCAAGTAGTTTCACTTGCTCCAAACAATATTAGTGTGGTTGAGCCTCTATAAAAGTGAAAGTGACTTTAGGCTACAGTAATAGATGTTTTCGTATCCAAATAAGGGGTTTCTTAGTATTAGTATTATGCCCAGTTCTGGATGCTATCCTTAGTAGGTATATTGATAAAACCAAGGTGTTAGTGAGGTGGTAGGTGTCAGTTCATTGGATTATTTGCTCTGGGAAGAAAGAATAAAAGTGGAATTGCGTAGGAGGGACACGTGAGCATAGTCCTAAGCAAATGACTGATAAAACAAAGACTAAAGAGGAGCAAAGGGTCAAAACTGCAGATGTATTTATACCTAAGGGAGGGAGTATGCTAAAAAACTTATGTATGGATGCTTTATTTAATATGCCTGACCACACTCCTTCAAAGTTGTTCCTGGTAATCTTCAGTTATAAATAAATAGAAGAGACATAGTGAATAACTGCACATCATGAATGTGGTTTCCAAATCCAGATAATCACCAGGATCATTTGGAGAGCTTTAAAAAAATGCAGATACCTGAGCCTCACTTCATACCAACTAAACCATAATTTTTGGTGGTGGGGCCTGGGGATCTGTATTTTCATAAAATTCCTCAGTTGATTCCAATGATCTAAAGATTCTAGTGATTTAAGAACCACGGTATCTTGTGATGTGGCAGGTGTGTGAATAGCAAGTGTCAGACTGGAGAACTTTGGTGTTTCAGCAAGGAGGCAAGTCTAGGGCAATGATTCCTGAATTTTGGTTTTCACTGAGAATACAATTCTGAAAGAAATTGGGCTTGTCAGCATAGAATTGCCTACTTTTATTACAGCAGATAAACTAACCAGACGGCTGGCGGTTCAAACCCACCAGCCACTCCTCGGAAGGAAGGTTGGGCAATCCTACTTCCGTAGTGATACTGCCTCGGAAACCCAAGGAGGGGTCGCTATGAGTCGGGGCCGACTCGACGGCACATAACAACAACAACAACAACAGATAAACTAAGCAAACAATTCTTACTTCACTGAAAAAAAAAAGTTAAAAATGTGGGCAGGACATAGTATAGGAAGAAAACCATAAGTTTCTGATTGAATAAGCTTATCTATAATTTCTGGTTTATTTTTCTCATTTTACCACAGTCTAGCGATTATTTCTTCTCATAGTGACGTCATTCAGAATGTTGGCATTTGAGAACCACCAATATACGATACATGGGATTTGATAGGACTCTAGCACCATGCCACTCCATTGCTACACAGGGTCAAGTGGTTCATAAAGCTGTTTTAGGAACAATTATACTGATGGTTCTGGAGGGAAGGCTCTGGAAAAAATGTGTGGATGATGTGGTTATGTTGAGAGAGACCTTGGATGATAAAGTATCTTTGAGAAATTGTTAGTGGAAACTGGCTATTAGTTGTAGAAGAAAAGCCTCAAGGAAATCTGAAAGCTGTATACATGAAGGACTTTCTTTATATAACAACTTTTATTACATCAGAGGGCAGAATCAGATCCATATAAAGATGTTGTGTCACTTGCAGGAAAATTTCAGTTAAACAAAAATTTTCAAATAATTGTTATTGGGTGCTGGTGAGTCAATTTTGAATCATAGTAACCCAATGTGACAGAGTGGAACTGCCCTATAGGGTTGTCTTTACATGAGCAGATTGCTGGGTTTTCTCCCAAGGAGACGCTTGTTCACTGGGTAGTTTGGATCAGCCAACTTGTTGGTTAGCAGCTGAGCAATTAGCTGTTTGCATCATTTGTTGTTGTTGTTAGGTGTTGTTGAGTTGGTTTTGACCCATAGAGACCCTATATACAAAAGAACCAAACACTGCCTCATCCTGCACCGTTCTCAGAATCGTTCCATGCTGAGTCCATTGTAGCAGCCACTGTGTTGATTTATTTCCTTCAGGGTCTTCCCTTTCTTGCTGACCTTCTACTTTACATAGCTTGATTCTTCTCCAGGGACTGATCCCTTCTAAAAACATGAACAAAGCATGTGAGATGAAGTCTGGTCATTCATTCCTGTTTCTAAGGAGCATTCTGGGTGTACTTCCTCCAAGACAGATTTTTAGTTCCTCTAGCAGTGCATGGTACAGTCAATATTCTTTGCCAAAACTACAATTCAAATGAATCAATTCTTCTATGGTCTTCCTTTATTTCATTTACCAGCTCTCACATGCATACGAGGCTACTAAAAATACTTTAGTTTGGGTCAGGTGCACCTTAGTCTTCAAAGTGACATCTTTTTATTTAATATCATGAAGAGGTCTTTTGCATCAGATTTGTCCAATGTGATACATCTTGATTTCTTGACTGCCACTTCCATGGGAGTTGATTGTGGATTCAAGTAAAATGAAATCCTTGATAACATCATTATTTTCTCCATTTATCATGATATTGCTTATTGGTCCAATTGTGAGGATTTTTGCAATATTTATGTTGAGTTGTAAGCTGCACTGAAGACTATAGTCTTTCATCTTCATCAAAGTCTTCTTCACTTTCAGCAAGCAAGGTTGTATCATCTGCATATTGCAGGGTGTTAATGACTATTCCTCTAAGCCTTATGGTGCATTCTCCTTCATGTAGGCCAGCTTCTTGGGTTATTTGCTCATCATACTGATTAAGTGTGGTGAAAGGATACAACCCTGACACACACTTTTCCTGATTTCAGACCACACAATACACTCTTCTATTCAAATAACTGCCTCTTGGTCCATGTACAGGTTCCACATGAGCACAATTAAATGTCCTGGAATTCCTGTTCTTCACAATGTTATCCATAATTTGCTATGATCCACACAATCGAATGCCTTTGTGTAGTCAATAAAACACAGGTAAACATCTTTTTGGTATTCTTTGCTTTCAGCCAAGATCCAACTGACATCAGCAATGATATCCATCATTCCACATCCTCTTCTGAATCTGGCTTGAATTTGTGGTAGTTCTCTGTTAATGTACTGCTGCAACAGTTTTTGAATTATCTTCAGCAAGATTTGATTTGCATGTGATATTAATGATATTGTTCAATAATTTCTACATTCTTTTGGGTTATCTTTCTTTGGAATGTGCACAAATATGGAACTCTTCTAGTCAGCAGTCAGTGGGCCTGGTAGCTGCCTTCCAAATTTCTTGGCCTGAGTGAGCTCCTGCATTGCTGCATCAATTTGTTGAAACATCTAATGTGTATTCCATCAATTCCTGGAGCCCTGTTTTTTTTTTTTGCCGTTTCCTACCAGGCAGCCTGGACTTCTTTCAATACCATCAGTTCTTGATCATATGTTACCTTCTAAAATGGTTGCAGCCAATTCTTTCTGGTACAGTCACTCTGTGTATTCCTTCAATCTTCTTTTGATGATTCCTGCATTGTTCAATATTTTGACCATAGAATCCTTAAGTATTGCAACTCCAGGCTTGAATTTTCCTTCAGTTGTTTCAGCTTGAGAAATGTCAAGCAAGTTCTTCCCCTTTGATTTGCCAACCCCAAGTATTTGCACATTTCTTTATTTATAATACTTTGCCTTGTCAATCTGTCCTTTGAAATCTTCTGTTTAGCTCTTTTACTACATCATTTCTACCATTTGCTTCAGCTACTCTTTGTTTAAGAACAAGTATCAGACCCTCTTCCATCCATTTTTGCTTTCTCTTCTTTCCTATCTTTTAAATGACCTTTTGCTTTCTTCATGTATGATGTCCTTGATGTCATCCCATAACTTGTTTGGGCTTCAGTCACTGGTGTCAGTGCATCATACCTATCCTTTAGATGTTCTCTACATTCAGGAGGGACATAATTACAGTTATAATTTGGTTCTCATGGACTTTTTATATTTTCTTCAGCTTCAACTTCAACTTGCATGTGAGCAACTGATGGTCTGTTCTTACCCACTGGACTTGTTCTGAATGATGATATTGAGCTTCTCCATCACCTCTTTCCACAAATGTAGTTGATTTGATTCTTGTATATCCCATCTGGGAAGGCCCATGAGTTTAGTCATTGTTTATGTTGTTGAACAAAAGTATTTGCAATGAACAAGTAAGTCATTGGTCTTGCACAATTCTATCATGTATCTCCAGCATTGTTTCTATTGGCAAAGCCATAGTTTTCCATCATGGATGCTTCTTTTTTTCCAACTTGCACACTCCAATCACCAGGAATAATCAGTACATCTTGATTGCATGTTGTGTCAATTTCAGACTGCAGAATTTGGTAAAAACATCAATTTCTTCATATTTGGCCTTAATTGTTGGTGCATAAATTTGAACAATAGTAGTATTAACTGATCTTCCTTATAGGCATATGGATATTCTATCACTGAGAACATTGTACTTCAAGATAGATCTGGAAATGTTCTTTTGGATGAATGTGACACCATTTCTCTTCAATTTCTCATTCCTAGAAGAATATGCCATATGATTTACTGATCCAGAATGGCCAGTGCCAGTCTATTTCAGGTCACTGATGCCAAGGATATTGAGTTTTATGTATTCTATTTCATTTTTACAATTTCCAATTTTCCTAGTTTCGTATTTCCTTCATTCTACATTCTGTTTATTAATGAATGTTTGCAGCTGTTTCTTCTCATTTTGAGTTGTGCCACATCAGCAAATGAAGTTCCCAAAATCTTTACTCCATCTATGTCATTAAGGTTGTTTCTACTTTGAGGAGTCTGCTTTTCCCAAGCTGTATTTTGAGTGCTTTCCAACCTGAGGGATTAATCATCTGGGACTATAGCAAACAATATTTCTCTGCTATTCAGAAGGTTTTCATTGAGCAACTTTTTTTCAGAAGTGGACTTGGCCATGGGCTTCTTCATAGTCTCTTGATCTGGAAGCTCCTCTAAACCTGTCCACCATGGGTGATTCTGCTGGTATTTGAACCAGCATCATAGCAACACACAAACCACCATAGTACAACAAACTGACAGACAACATGTGGTTTATACTTATACTTTTAACCTTTCCAATAAAAGTTAGCAAACTACATGAAGATGAAATGCTCACCTCTGAAAGAGCTCAGCTAAGGGGAGGGAAGCAGGCCCCACCCCAAGAGGCAGGAAGTGGGGAAAAGCCAGGGATGACAAAGTGGCAGGATCCAGGTAAAAGGAGAGAGACAGACCCCACCCCAGGTGTCAGGAAGTGGGGTAAAGCAAGGGACAACAAAGTAGCAGGATTCAGGTAAGGGGAGGGTGGAGAGGTTTTGAACAGCTAAGGGAGACAAACTTGTCTGTCAGTTTGTCATACTGTGGTGGCTTGTGTGTTGCTGTGAGGCTTGAGGCTGTGCTACCAGTGTTTGATATGCCAGCAGCGTTGCACATGGTGCACATGTTTCAATGCAGCTTACAGACTGAGACAGACTAGAAAGAAGGAAGAGGCCATCTATTTCTCAAAGAATAGGTCGAGGAAAACCTTATGAATAGCTGAGAAACACTTTCTGATACATTACTGGACAACTTTATGAATAGCTTTGAAACATTGTTGGATACATTGTAGGAAGACAAGACTCTCAGGTCAGAAGGCACACTAAAAATACTGGTAAAAAGCTGCCTCATCAGAGTAGAATCAACCTTAATGATATGGATAAAGTAATGTTTTTGGAACCTCCATTTGCTGACCTGGCATAACTCAAATTGAGGAGAAACAGCTGCAAACATCCATTAATAATCAGAACATGGAATGTATGAAGTATGAATCTAGGAAAATTGGAAGATGTCAAAAATGAAATGGAATGCATAAAGATTGACATCCTAAACATTAATGAGCTGAAATGGATTGGTCCTGGCCATTTTGAATCAGACAACCATATGATCTACTATCCTGTGAATGACAACCTGAAGAGGAATGACATGGCATTCCTCATCACAAAAGATGTTTCAAGATCTGTCCTTAAGTACAATACTGTCAGTGATAGGATAATATCCATATGTCTACAAGGAAGACCAGTTAATACTACTATTATTCAAATTTACGCATCAACCACCAAAGTCAAGATGAGGAAATTGAAGATTTTTATGAACTTCTGAAGTATGAAACTCACCAGACATGCAATCAAAATGTGTTAATTATCACTGGTGATGGGAATGCAAAATTTGGAAACAAAGAAGAATCATCGGTATTGGAAAATTTGGCCTTGGTGACAGAAATAACTGGAGAGTGCATGATAGAATTTTGCAAGATCAATAACTTATTCATTGCAAATACCTGTTTTCAACAACACAGATGGTGGCTATCCATGTGGACTTCACCAGATGTAGTACACAGGAATCAGATTGACTACATCTGTGGCAAGAGGCTAGGGAAAAGTTCAATATGTTTAGCCAAAACTAGGCTAGGACCTGATTGTGGAACAGATCATCACCTGATCATTTGCAAGTTCAAGTTGAAGTTGAAGACAATTAAAACAAGTCCATGAGAGCCACAATATGACCTTGAATATATCCTTCCTGGATTTAGAGACCATCTAAAAAAATAGATTTGATGCATTGAACACAAATGACCAAAAACCAGAAGAATTGTGGGATGACATCAACAACATCATCCATAAAGAAAGCAAGAGGTCATTAAAAAGATGAGAAAGAGAGAAAAGAACAAAATGCATGTCAGAAGAGACTCTGGAACTTACCCTTGAGTAGGGAATAGCTAAAGCAAATTGAAGAAATGACAAGGTAAAAGAGCTGAACAGAAGATTTCAAAGAGCAGCTCAAGCAGACAAAGCCAAATACTATAATGGAATGTACGAAGACCTGGAGTTAGAAAACCAAAAGGGAAGAGCACACTTGGCATTTCTCAAGCTGCAAGAACTGAGGAAAAAAATTTAAGCCTTGAGTTGCAATATTGAAAAATTCTATGGGCAAAATATTGAATGATGTAGAAAGCATCAAAAGAAGATGGAAGGAATACAGAGTCACTGTACCAAAAAAAAAAAAAAAAAAAAACCTGGTAAATGTTCATCCATTTTAGGAGGTGGCACATGATCAAGAACCAATGGTACTGAAGGAAGAAGTTGAAGCTGCACTGAAGAAATTGTTGAAGAACAAGCCACCAGGAATTGATGGAATACCCATTGAGATATTTCAACAAATGGATGCCCTGCTGGAAACACTGACTCAGCTGTGCCAAGAGACTTGGAAGACAGCTACCAGGCCAACTGACTGGAAGAGATCCATATTTGTACACATTCCAAAGAAAGGTGACCCAACAGAATGTGGAAATTATTGAGCAATATCATCGACTCGACGGCACATAACAACAACAACAACAACATCATTAATATTGCATGCAAGTAAAATCTTACTGAAGATAATTAAAAAATGGCTGCAACAGTGTATTGACAGAGAACTTCCAGAAATGAAAGCTGGATCAAGAAGAGGATGTAGAATGAGGGATATCATCGCAGATGCCAGATAGATCTTGGCTCAATGCAACAAATGCCAGAAAGATGTTTAGTTGTGTTTTATTGACTATACAAAAGCATTTGATTGCGTGGATCATAACAAATTAGGATAACATTGAGAAAAATGGGAATTCCAGAATACTTAATTGTACTCATGAGTAACCTGTACATTGACCAGGAGCTGTAGTTTGAACAGAATAAGGGGACACTGCATGGTTTGAAATCAAGAAAGGAATATGTCAGGGTTGTATCATTTCACCATACTTATTCAATCTGTATACTGAGCAAATAATCTGAGAAGCTGGACTATATGAAGAAGAACATGGCATCAGAATTGGAGGAAGGCTCATTAACAACCTGCAATATGCTGATGACACAACTTTGCTTGCTGAAAGTGAGGATGACTTGAAGCACTTACCAATGAAGATTGAAGAATACAGTCTGCAGTGTGGATTACATCTCAATACAAAGAAAACAAAAATTCTCACAACTGGATCTGTAAGCAGCATCATGATAAATGGAGAAAAGATTGAAGTTGTCAAAGACTTCACATTGCTTGGTTCTACAATCGATGCCAATGCAGGCAGCAGTCAGGATATCAGAAAGTACCATGGACTGCTAAAAGAACTAACAAATCTGTCCTGGAGGAAGTACAGTTGGAATGCTCCTTGGAAAGGAGAATGGGTACCATTCCCTGAAGAAGGATATCATGTTTGGTAAGGTGGAGGGTCAATGAAAGAGGGGGAGGCCCTCAATGAGATGGATTGATACAGTGGCTGTGGCAATGGACTCAAGTATAGCAAGGATTGTGGAGCTGGCATGGGATTGGGCAGTGTTTCTTTCATTCTGTTGTGCACAGGGTCTCTGTGAGTCAGATATGACCCGACAGCACCTAGTAATAACAACAACAACAGAAAGAGCTCAATGCACAGCTGAGTAACCATTTAATAGGAATGTAAGTAAAGGGGTTCTAGATTTAGTTGAGCAACCCTGGTGGCACAGTGGTTAAAGAACTCAGCAGCTAACCAGAAGGTTGGTGGTTCAAACCCACCAGCCACTTTGCAAGAGAACTATGTAGCAGTCTACTTCTGTAAGGATTTACAGCCTTGGAAACCCTATGGGGTAATTTTGCTCTGCCCTACAGGCCACAAAGGAGGTCTGATGATGCAGTAGTTAAGCATTTGGCTGTAAACCAAAAGGTCAGTGATTTCAACCCACCAGCTGCTCTGTGGGAGAAAGATGAGACAGTGTGCTTCTATAAAGATTTATAGCCTTGGAAACCCTATGAAGTTCACAGAGTCAGAATTGACTCAATGGTAGTGAGTTTGGTTTTGGTATAAGGTTGCTATAAGTTGGAATTAACTCAGAAACAGTGGGTTTTTTGGACCGAGTTGGCAGTTGGACTAAAATTTCAGTTTTCTAAGTCTGGCAGGATTCAAAGTTCAAACATACAACATGGGTTTAGTGTTTTTTCCATTTGGAATAGCAGAAGAAAGAGCCCTAGAAGACATGGGTAAGTTTCCCAGTGCTACATTTACCAACCAGTGTATTGTGGGTCCCTTACCTGATATATCATGTGTGTTCAATAAACCCTGTAGAATGAATGTAATGAAAAATTGGCAGTTACAAAAAGAAGTCAGGTACCAGATAATGTAGGATTTTGTAACCCATAATAAGAATTACAATAGGTGTTAATCAGGGAATGAAATACCTGGTTTATGTTTTATAAGGACAACTCAGGTTCTTTGTAAAGAATGGGCCACAGTGGGTAAGAGTAGATGAGGGAGACCACCTAGAAGGCTGTTGCATTAGTTCAGGCTGGAGATGATGACTGCTTATTAGAGTATTGCTCTCAACTGAGGGAATGAATGTAAAAATCACATGTTCCTTATAATAGACATTCTCAATCACAAAAGTCATATGTATGACTTGTACCACATAATTCTCAAACTTGTGTTTTTTAATGTTCATGTGTCCAGCATAATTCTTAGTTTCTTTCTCATTGCTCTTAGGCTCAGCACTCCCATCAGTTGAGAATTACTGGGTTTGAGAATTAGGCAAGACAAGTTGGTCTTTATCAAGCCAAATGGCAGCCATCCTAGTTAAAATCCTGAGATCAATCACTGGTAGTTTATGTCATTGTCCCTTTCAGCTTCTGTAGCCATGGCCACTTTTTGGGGTTCTTTGGCTTATAGGTAGGTAGGTGGATCCTCACAAGCTATCTTCCCCCTGTGTGTGACTCTATGTCTTTCATTCTCTTTTTTTTTTTTTTT
>NW_006921680.1:3156550-3162347 GCF_000298275.1 Orycteropus afer afer | reverse complement strand
AATTTTGGCCAATGACAGGAGACAAAGTATATGTGAACTGCTGTATGAAAAGTGAATTTACTCTGTAAATCTTCACCCAAATCCTAATTAAAAAAAAAAAAAAAGAAAATATATTGTGTTCCTAAAAGGAATTTTAAGCCTAGCTTACACATCATACATAATAAAACAACAATAAAAAAATAAAATCAATAATTAAAAACATTAGGATGATTTTAATATTGAAAATTTGGGGTTTCAGAGAAATGTGAAAAGAACCATTGTGTGATTATTGTTGTTGTGTGCCATTCAGTCAGACCCGACTCATAGCGACCCCTCCTTGGATTTCCGAGCAGTATCACTACGGAAGTAGATTGCCCAACCTTCCTTCCGAGGAGTGGCTGGTGGCTTTGAACCACCAGCTCTCTGGTTAGCAGTCAAGTGCCTTAGGACAACTCTTAATTTACGCTGAAATATTGGTGGAGTTGGGGTTAGTTGCAATAATTTACTCCATTTATAGAAGACTAACCTTTCAGTACATGTTAGATAATTTTTATGGTGAAAAAGTTAGTGTTTTTATGTCTCAGCTGGTTTGAAACATTTATTGCTCTCATAATTTACTGTGTTTGGCTTAGTTCTTTAGCAGCCTTCTTCTTCTTTTTTTTTTTTTAATTTTTATTTTGATTTGGGTGAAAGTTTACAGAGAAAATTCATTTTCCATATAGCAGCTCACATACACCTTGTCTCATGACATTGACTACAATTTACCACAATGCAACAGCTCCCCTCCCACTTCCTCTCCATACTTACCTCTTCCCTGTGTCCTTCTCTCCCATGCATTCCTGCCCCCTGAACTGTTCCCCGGTGCATACACAGCCCTTCTATTCTCTCATAATTGATCTCTCCAAGGAGTGTATTTACCTATTTTAAATGTTCAGCTCATATGCTTGTCTTATGTTTGACTGGAAGCCACAGGAGTGGGTTCATTTCCAGGCCTAATGGGCAATTAGGGGCCATAGTCTCAGTGGTTCCATCAGGCCATCAGGCTTTCTCAGACCAGAAAACTTAGTCCTTTTTTTTTTTTTTTTTTTTTTAAATGATTTTGAGTTTTGTTCCATATTGTTCTCCCACTTTATCCAGGATCTCCTAGAGAGATCTTCCTCCAAGTGTTTGACAGTGGTAGCTAGGTACTATCTATTTCTTCCGGTCTTATAGTCATGTAGGTTGAGGATTGCATGGTGTACCAGTCCCTTGAGTGATTGTTTCCATGTTTCTTTGGTTTTCTTCATTCTTCTTTGCTCTAGATGAGGAGAGACCCATCATTGCATCTAGAATGCCACTTGCAAGCTTTTCAGATCCCAGTCACTACTCACCAAAGTAGGATGTGGAACAATATTTTGGGTAGTAAAAAACCAGAACCAAACTCACTGCCATCAAGTTGGATCTGACTCATAGTGACCCCTCCTTGATTTCTGAGATGGTATCAGTATGGAAGTAGATTGCCCAATCTTCTTTCTGAGGAATGGCTGGTAGGTTTGAACAACCACCTTCTGGTTAGCAGTCAAATGCCTTAGGCACTATGCCAATTGAGCTTGATGTCCCTTGTGACCATTCTGAGCCCACAGGTCCAAGTACTCACTCCCTCTGGGTAGTTGGTTGTGGCTAAGAACTGACTACAACCTTGCTCCTTATCAGCTTTACTATATACCGGAGAATTCTTACAGAACATAGAAATACACTTGTAGAAACATTGTCTGCCAACCCCGAACATGGTCTTGGGCACACTTCCCCTGCATGGACATATCTAATAGATCATCCAGTCCACCCATTTATCCTCCCATATAGAAATGTTTGCCTTCATTGACAATGCAGTACTGTATGTGCAAAAGGGTTCATCTTTGCCACCTGTACCTCCCACACATCTCTCTATGTCTTCCTCTTCCTCAATGCCACCATGTTGACTACTCACATTTGGTATGTTACCCTTCTCTTCACCCAAATCAATACTTGTCTCCACCTATCTAATAGTGTTCCCTCTCCCCGTTCCCTCCTCTCCTACCCCTGATAACCAATAAAGAAAATTTCCTTCCATATATAAACCTTTCCTTGACTTTTTTACAATACTGGACTAATACAATATTTGCCCTTCTGTAAGTGACTTATTTCATTTAGCATAATGTTCTCCAAGTTCATCCACATTATGCAGTGTTTGGTTGATTCTATGTTATTCTTTAGGGTTGCATAGTATTCCATTGTGTGTGTGTGTGTGTGTGTGTACCATAGTTTGATTATCCATTCTTCTGTTGATGGGCACCTAGGTTGTTTCCATCTTTTTGCTATTGCAAATACTGCTGCAATGAACATGGTTGTGCACATATCTGTTCTTGTCCTGGCTTTCATTTCTTTAGGATATATACCTAGTCATAGAATTGTCTTTAGCAGTCTTCTTGTTGGTTATTTATTCACCTCACTTTAAAGTGCAAGTTAATCATTCTGAAAACCAAAAATCTCAACCCACTGCTATCAAGTTAATTCCAACTCTTAGCGACCCTATAAGACAGAGTAGTACTGCCCCATAGAGTTTCCAAGGCTATTAGTCTTCATGGAGCGGACTGCCACATCTTTCTGCCATGGTGCTACTGCTAGTTTTGAAACACTGAGTTTTCAGTTAACAGCCTCGTACTTTACTGCTGCACCACCAGGTCTCCTCACCTGGAAGATTAGTCATGATAAATAGAGAGAAATATACTGTATGCCATCTAGGAAGGTGCAAAGTTCAGTAAATGTTACTATTGTTCCTAATTCTGATAATAAAATAAGGTCATCAAATACCTTGAAATGGTTCCTAAAACAAAAAACTCATACTGAAACAATGAGCTTGTGGGACATTGCCTCTGAACAGCAGAATTATGGAGGGTAATTCTACAGTAAGAGAAAAATGGTGCCCATGTTGATGGCATGTTTATGAGATACCTGTGTTCCATGTAGTCTATATGCTTCACTCCTCTTCACTTCTAACCTCCACCTCCTCCTCCCTCTGTTACTACCCTTATAAGGACAGAATGTCAGGGGAGACCAAACACTTCCTCGAGGGATTCAAAAAAGAGAAAGTAGTAGATCCATTTTGGAAGTCATTGAGTCTTCTTTTTGAAATCTGGCTTCTGAGAGTCACTGTAATGGGAGACCTAAAAGGGCTTTTTTTAGGTACAGGGAATCTTTCACTTCCTACCCTATTGATTGGTTGGAGATAAACAAACTCTTGCTCCTTGATATACTGTCTTGGCCAAGGGTGCCCTGCATGAAATCAAATTGTGTGGATTCAAAACCTACCTTTACCATTTACTAGCTGTACAAATGTGATGAAGTTGTTTAGCTTCTCTGTGGCTCAGTTTCTTCATTGGTAAAAGAGATTGTTAAAGAATTAAATGTTTAGCTGGATAAATGTCATCTAGCAGTAATAGTAGTAGTCTCACCTTCAGGGAGCCTCAAATCTCACCTGTTAAGAGAAAGGTTAGCATCTCTTTTTGGCTAGAAATTTCAAGGAGTTAAAGACAAAGTCACATATGCTTGAGGCTTTTAAAATCACAATCATAATTAAAATAATTATTAAATTTTTAGCCATTAAAAGGGCATTGAAAAGGACTTTTTTTAAGATTGAAGTGGGCAGGTATCCAAAGTATTTTGAGTCAGGAATAAATATTGGTAGATTTCTATATTCAAAGTGATTTTTGGAATTATCTGCAGTAAAATTAAGAGAGTTTACTGGTCTAAAAATAACCATTTTTAAAAAGTCTCACATATGAGATTTTACTTTGAAGTTGTTTTTCTTTAACAAACATGGCATTCATTCAACAAATATTTACTAAGCAATTTACATATGCCAAGCATTGTACTAGGAAGAGAAAGAAAAAAGACATAATAATCTCTGTTCCTAATGACCTTACAGACTTGAAATATTTGGAAATAGATCACCATCCTTTCCTTCAAGGCCTCTATGGATGGCCTCTTTTGGTTAGTAGCCAAGTTGTTAATCATTTGCACCTCTCAGGGACTCAAAATATTAAGATAAGAAGTATCCTTCAAAAGAGTTATCCTGGGATCCTGCATATTGATTCCAATATTTTAGTATTGCTTTTAATACCTTCAAAAAAGTCCTGGGCAGTGTACAGGCCACACAAGGACAGGAAGGGCCTCTTCACTTTTTGGAAAGATTGCTAGTTAGCTGAGTGCACTGTGCTTCTTTGGTGGACATTAAAATACCCAAATTCTCCTTTATTGGTTGATAAATGTGGCGACTCAGAAATCCCCTAATGTCCGCCTATCCCCACTGCTCCAGCTTACCCTATGGAACCATCTAGAATGCTACACAATCCAGATTCAAGGGATAAGGCTTGTATCTTAAGTCAAAGTCTTCCAGGAGCTTGCTCCAGACCATCTGAGCTGATTGACTGGTTTCATATCATACCTATTTGTATGAGTTGCCTAAGACTATCGTAACAAGTAACACAAATTGGGTGGCTTAAATTCTCATGGTTCTGGAAGATAGATGCCCAAAATCAAGGAGCCAGCAGGGCCACACTCTGTAGGTTCTAGGGGAAAATCTGTTCCATCCTTTTCTCTTAGCTTCTAGTATTGCCTGCAATCCTTGGTGTTGCTTGGCTTGTACGTACATCACTCCAATCTTTGCCTCTGAGGATACATGGCATTCTGCCTCTGTTTCTATCTCTGTGTCTCTTTTCCTCTTTTTAAAAGAACTCCAATCATATTGGATTAAGGATCCATTCTGCTTCAGTGTGAACTTAACTAATTACATCTGCAATGACTCTATTTCCAAAAAAAAAAGGCACATTCTGAGAGGACATAAATTTTAGGGCACACTGGTAGCATAGTGCCTAAGGCACTTGACTGCTAACCAGAAGGCTGGCGGTTCAAACCCACCGGCCACTCCTCGGAAGGAAGGTTGGGCAATCCTACTTCCGTAGTGATACTGCCTCGGAAACCCAAGGAGGGGTCGCTATGAGTCAGGGCCGACTCGATGGCATATAACAACAACAACAACAACATTCAACCCAGAACACTAGTGTTGAGTATTTTAAATAACACCCTTAATATTGAGTCACACAGCTTCCCTCGTCCCCACCCCCACCCCTCCAAGCCTAGTGTCACTCCCATTTCTCTCTTCCTGTGCACCCAGGAACCCACCTCCTACACTAGATTACTTTGCGCTATTGATAAAGATCAAATCCAACTTTAAGGGCAGTGTGGCTACCTTTAAAGATATTTGTTAAAAATAAAATAAAATAAAATGCAACAGGCTAAAGACAAGACCAAAAAAAGAGATTGCAAAATTGTTCTCAAGGACTTCTGCCCCATTCCTTGTTTGTCTTTTTGCATTTTTCCCATTTTTTCTTCATTAGTTGTCTTCTCTACCTCTTTTCTCTTAGTATCCCCAGACATTGCAGGTTATCTTGTTTGTTTCTTCTTCTTTCTCCCTTTTTTCTTTTTTTGATTACTGTTCCTGTGTGATTACATGGTGTAAGATGGGGTGATCTACTTCCGTAGTGATACTGCCTCGGAAACCCAAGGAGGGGTCGCTGTGAATTGGGTCCAACTCGATGGAACATAACAACAACAACAACAACAATTTTTTTGTCCAGGTGCTTTTAGTTTTTTTATGGTTATTCAGTTGTAATTTTTGTCTAACTGAGTGGGAGACAACAACAGTCCCCATAAGACACAACTACACCCACATCTCCTGCAACTGCACTTACTGAGTGAGAGCCACCACCTCCTTCTCCACCAATGGGCCAATGATAAAAAA
>NW_006921680.1:3152815-3156450 GCF_000298275.1 Orycteropus afer afer | reverse complement strand
GATTTTTAGGTTAATTCTTAAGTCCTACCACCAGTCAGGAATCTCCAAGCTGTCTGTGCCATCAGGATTGCTCACGACAGCTGCCCGGCCACAGCTCCGTATGTCTCCTTTTTTGGTATTTTCACGCAAATTCTTCTGCTAGTTGGGGTTTAGTCCACTTCTAAAGCATTTCCTTCAAGGCTCAGGGGTCCAGGATTATCTTCTGTGTCTGTGTTAATTGGTTTCGCTTTTCTTTGTTGAAGAGGGTCTGTGCAGTTTTTCTGCCAATCCGCCATCTTGTCGGAACTCTGCCTTTCATTCTCTTTTGTATTTTCTTTTTAACGCCACTCAGAAGGCATTAGGACCCACCTTACTACTGTATGGCTTCATTAATTTAACTGATACCATCTACAAAGAAAAACTCTTATTTTTTCCATACAAGGTCACACTCACAAGAACATGGGTGAAGACTTCAACATATCTTTTTAGGGGACACAATGCAATCCAAAACATTCACCTTTCCTTTTCATTAAATTCTAAGTGTAGATGTAGGGAATGGGACATGCTTTCAACATGACAAAAAATTGGCATTTTGAGGAACTCCATTGGCACAGTGGTTAAAGCATTCAGTGCTAGCCAAAAGATCAGTTATTTGAACCCACCAGCTGCTCATTGGGAGAAAGATGAGACAGTCTGCTTCCATAAAGATTTACAGCCTTTGAAACCCTATGGGGCAGTTCTATTCTGACTTACAGGGTTGTCATGAGTGGGTATCAACTTGATGGCAGTGGGTAACATTTGTTGAGTAGTTGCTATGTGCCAAACATTGTTTTAGAAGCTTTCATGGACTGATTCTTTACCACAACCCTAAGAAGTTTATCCTATTATCATCCCTCTTTTCTGATTATGAAACTGAGGCACAGAGTTGTTAAGAAATTGGATCAAATGGTCACAGCTGGTGAGATTCCACCCTGGGATTTAAAGCCTGGCTCCTCAATTCTCTATGCTACACTGCCTTTCCAAGTTGATGACTTGGCAATCACAGAGAAAGGAGTCTGCAGGTGCTGGACTGAGGAACCATTCACATGCCATCCTGCTTCTCAGCATCTCCATGCTTTCTCCTTGATGCTCAGGTCTTTGTTTTCAGCTCCACATTTAGGCTTTTATTGGTAAGTATTTTTATAAGTCCATCACCTGTCTGTCAGTTTGCTGTGCTGTGATGGTTTACATGTTATTATAATGCTGGAACTGAGCTCTGGTAGTGGAATGCCTAAGGTACTTGACTGCTAACCAGAAGGCTGGTGATTCAAACCCACCAGCCACTCCTCTCAAGGAAGATGGGGCAATCTACTTCTGTAGTACTACTACCTCGGAAACCCAAGGAGGGGTCACTATGAGTTGGGTCTGACTCGACAGCACATAACAACACAACAACAACATAATGCAAGAAAGGAGTTCTGGTGGTATAGTGGATAAGGCACTTGACTGATAACAGGAAGGTCAGCAGTTTGAGCCCACCAGATTCTCTGCAGAAGGAAATGGGATGATCTACTTCCATAAAGATTTACAGCCTCAGAAACACAATGAGGGTTGCTATGAGTTGGAAACAACTCGATGACAGTTCTTTTTTTTTTTTCAATGATGCTGGAAAGGAGCTCGGGTGGTATAGTGGTTACAGCATTTGGCTGCTAACCAAAAGGTCAGTGTTTCAAACCCACCAGTTGCTCCATAGAAGAAAGATGTGGTGGTCTGCTTCTGTAAAGATTTACAGCTGTGGAAAAACAGTGTGGGTCACTATAAGTCGGAATCAACTTGATGGAAGGGAATATAAGTTTTTTTGTTTTGCTTTTGTTTTTTATGATACTGGGAGCTATGTCACCAGCATTTCAAATACTAGCAAGGTCACCCATGGTGGACAGGTATTAGAAGAGCTTCCAGATTCAGACAGACTAGGAAGAAAGGCCTGCCAATCTACTTCCAAAAATTAGCAAATGAAAACCTTATGAGTCACCACAGAACATTGTCTTACTCAGCTTGCTTTGGACACATCATAAGGAGAGATCGATCACTGGAGGAACACATCATGTTTGGTGAAACAGAGGGCCAGTGAGGGTGAGAGAGACCCTCATCGAGAAGGATTGGCACAGTCACAGTGATGGACTTGAAGATACCAGCAATCATGAAGATGGCACAGGGCTGGGCAAAATTTTGTTGTAATGTGCATAAGTTTGCCATTGGTTGGAGTCAATTTGATGCAAATTGTCTTCTTATCTCTCTTTTTCTCCCTCTATTATCTATCTATCTCTATGAGAAATATTCTCTTTGTTAGTGAATTTCTGACTTAGACAGCCCAATACTCATTTGCTTAATAGCTGGTGCTTAATTCTCTGTGGCAGCACACATTGTTTCTGAAGGCAGGACAGAGGAGAACAGAGCTCCCTAAGCCTGGAGGTAGACAAAGCTTTCCTCATTGTGGTTTGTCCCCTTGCATGCTGAGCACATTCATTTATCAGCTCTTTCTTCTCACAGGTATACGCTCCGTCACAGCAGGCTCCAGGAGATTACTTGTCTTGCTACAGAGTTTTCTTTATATGTTTTTTAAAAAGTATGTGTGAAATTATAGTCTTCAGCTTTCCTTTTTCATACACAGACTAATCATTATGAAACCCAATAATGATCCCTGAGGGAAAAACCACACAGTGAGAGGGCTCAGACGTGGAGTGAGGGTGTTGGACAGCAGATGTCTAGTTCTGGGACTGGTGGAGACAATTCTCTTTGAGGGTCAGAGCACTGCATTTTCATGGCTTAAATGTTTTCTTTTTCCTTTGGAATATTATGCCATAGTTTTCCGCAAAGCACAATTGTGTGCTATAATGTCCATTTTTCACACTCCATATTATGCCTGAGTCTGAAATTGCTGGCTTTGATGATCATGTTTTATTGATCTGATGGGTTGACTTAAATACAGTGAGCAAGGGAAAATTAGAAACACTCATTGAGACAAAGGACTGGTTTACTGTATTTCTTTTGACAAAGAAAGCTTTAACATTTTATTCTCATGAGTTTTTGGAACTACAGGGTAGTTAACTTGATTATTTTCCCTTGAGTGTAATAAAGGAGTATGTATGAGTGAGAACTTCTTTTTATATTTGAGATTCAAATATGATTTCTCTCCCAGAGGACAGAGGATGGGTATACCTAATAATTTTATTTTCGAGAGAAAAAGATTTTGATGTTCAGTTTTAAAGGTGAAACAGCCCTGTTCTTGGGGCTGTTTCAGAATAAAGAAAGTTCCAGGTGCTTTTGCCTCTCAGAAAAGGGTGGGAGACCTCATTTTTTATCTTCTAGTAAAATATTTTTGCAAGAAATATTCAAACACTCATTCACAATAATGTAAAAATGACTGAACACAGCATAAAATAAATGACCCCCCCACCACAAAGGGAGCTGGTCTTACATGGAACAAAACTTTAGGTGAAAGAGAGAAATCTCCCAATTACTGACTGATTTATTTATGTATTTATTTGATCCTTTTTAAAATCTAAAATATATTGTGTTCCCACAAAAACAAACTCCAGATGGATCAAAGACTTAAATGTGAAACCTAGAACTATACAGTTTCTCAAGGAAAATTTAGGCTCAAACTTAAGGGCCCT
>NW_006921680.1:3142809-3147814 GCF_000298275.1 Orycteropus afer afer | reverse complement strand
TGAGGAATGGATAACCAAACTATTGTACATACACACAATGGAATACTATGCAACACTAAAGAATAATGTAGAATCTAAAAACACTGCACAATATGGATGAACTTGATGGACATTATGCTGAGTGAAATAAGTCAATCACAAAAGGACAAATATTGTATTACTCTGTTATTGTAAAAGTCAAGAAACGTTTTAACTATAGAAGGAAATTTTCTTTGTTGGTTACCAGGAGTGGGAGGGGAGGGGAGGGGAGGGAAAACTGTTAGATAGATAGAGATAAGTTTCGATTTGGGTGAAGAGAAGGGCAATGTACCAAATGTGAGTGATCAATATAGTGGCATTGAGGAAGAGAAAGACATAGACAGGTACATGGGATGTACAGACAACAAAGATGAACCCTTTTGAACATATAGTACTGCGTTGTCAGTGAAGGCAAACATGGGTATATGGGTGGACAGATGGGCTGACAGCCTGAACTATTAGGTGTGTCTATGAAGTGGAGTGTGTATCCAAGAACATGTATAGGGGTGACAGACAATGGCCTATAAATTTATGTGAATGATCAGAATTCCCAGGTATATAGTAGAGCTGACAAGGGGCAAGGTTGTAGTCACTGCTTGATCACAGTCAGCTACCCAGAAGGACCAAGTAGTGGAACCTGTGGGCTCAGGACCATAGTCGCAGGGGACATCAAGCTCAATTGGCTTAACATACTATTCAAAACATTGTTTCACCTCCTACTTTGGCGAGTAGCGACTGGGATCTTGAAAGCTGGCAAGCTGCCATCTAGATGCAACGATGGGTCTCTTCTCGTCCAGAGCAAAGAAGAATGAAGAAAACCAAAAATTCATGGAAACAATTAGTCCATCCAATCTGCAGCCTATATGATTATGAGACCAGAAGAACTAGATGGTGCCTGACTATCCCTGTCATCCACTTGGAAGGGGATCTATGTAGGACATCCTTGATAGAGAGGGAGAACAATGTGGAATAAAACTCAAATCATTTGGCGGAAAAAAAAGAGTGGGAGGGACCAGGTTTGCTGGTCCAATAGAGCCTGGTGGAACCACTGAGACTATGGCCCTTAGATGCCCTTCAGGTCTGGAATTGAACCCACACTTGTGGCTTCCAGCCAAACAGAAGACAGCCATATGAGTTGAACATTTACCTTAGGTAGATACACTCCTTGGAGAGAACAATCATGGGGAAAGAACGGCTGCTTATGCATAGGGAGACAGCTCATGGGGCAGGAGTGCATGGAGGGTGGACACAGGGAAGAGGTAACTATGGGGAGGAAGTGGGAGGGGAGCTGTTGCATTGTGGTAAACTGTAGTCAATGTCATGAGACAAAGTGTATGTGAACTGCTGTATGGAAAGTGAATTTGCTCTGTACATTTTCACCCAAATCACAATTAAAAAAATAATAATTATTCTCAACAACGGCAAATGCTTTGAAGTCAATCTGGAGTCTCCCAAGATGACTACTCAGAAGATAGGATGTTCGTTTCTTCTCTAAATCCTGATGTTTTTATTAATAAAACAATAATATCAGTCTAATTACTTTATAATCCCTTCTTGCATGTTAGATGAATGTCTGATTTTAGAAAAGTTGTGTTTTAAAGTCATAAAACTTTCATTTAGGAGCATTATTTGAAAAACCCTATCAGTTATAATCAAGTTGATTCTGACTCATGGTGACACCATATGACTTAGAGGAGAACTGCCATATAAGGTTTTCAATGTCTGTCACTTTTCAGAAATAGATCACCAAGTCATTCTTCTGGGATGCCTCTGTGCGGATTCAAAAAGCTAACCTTTCTGTTAGTAGCTGAGAGCTTATCCATTTGAGCCACTCAGGGACTCTAGGAGCATTATTAAAACCTATCATATTTTCCCAGCTGTTGTTGTTGTTGTTGTTTGCTGTCGAGTCAGCCCCGACTCATAGCGACCCCTCCTTGGGTTTCCGAGGCAGTATCACTACGGAAGTAGGATTGCCCAACCTTCCTTCCGAGGAGTGGCTGGTGGGTTTGAACCGCCAGCCTTCTGGTGAGCAGTCAAGTGCCTTAGGCACTATGCTACTAGAGCTCCCATAAATATGGGATGTAATAGATATATTTATCTCAGTAATAGTTTGGAATTTCTAATATCCACATATAAAAATAAAATAACAGTGAATATCTTTTCCAGTAACAATATGATTCAGAATACTCAAAATTGTGAAGTACAGCACAATCATAGAGCAAAAAGAAGTTTTTTTCCATGGTGAATGTGAATTCATAAATGTGTTATTACAAAATATGCTTATTTTTAATAGAGGAATTTGTGTGAAGGGAGCTAAATTTATTTTTCCTTTGTTACAAAGCACTTAAAAAGGAAAAAGAAAAAAAGAGCAAACAGGCTTTCTAAAGACAACATTATTACTGATTGGTGAAATGCAGTTTTGAAAGGAGTGAATGTCTGATATTCATTCAAACGATAGAATTGACTTTAGGTTCTAAAGCCTAGAAATTTGATGGTGCTTATAGTATTACTGGTTCAGCTATGGGTTTCATTGATGAAACTGATGGATTGGAACTGATACAATGACACCTAACAACTGCTGGTTTAGCTGCTAAATTATTTGTATGAAAATCAGTAGAATTTTTTTAATGTATAATGATGGATTCTGTAGGTATAAATTATAGACAGTGTGATTCCATTTACATAGCATTTTTGAATGTGATGATTCATTGCTTGCATTAATAATTGAAGGAAATATTAAATTTCAGTAAGTGGTTAGCAAAAATAATTTTTTTTTTTTGTCCAAATTCATGGACCCCTTAAATTTTGTTCACAATCCTTCAAAGCCACAGACTTCACGTTATGAACCTCTGTGAACAGATCAGATTAACTTGGAAGCATTGAAACAGTAATTAAGAAAAAGTAATACAGTGAAACCTTTAAGAGATGGAACTCAACAAGAGTGCCTTTTTTTTTCTGGATTTGCAATTTTTTTCTCCTTTGACAAGGTGCAGTCTCACCACTTTTCTATCACTTGTTTTAGTGGAACACTTTTGAGTTTTCCTCATACAAATTCATTCAGAAAACTGAAATACATCAGTTTTCTGGCATATTTCCACCTTACACAAGTTCTGGCTTTAAAGATCTATACCCTGACTTACGATGGGCTTCCGCTCCAAATATTCTAAGTCACTTCTCATGTTAAGTCGAATACTTCATTTTTTTTCTTTTGTTTTTCATTATTATTGTCTTTTATTATCAATATCTTTATAAATCTGATTTTATTTTTCTTTGGGAGCTCTGGTGGCATAGTGCCTAAGGCATTTTGACTGCTAACTAGAAGGCTGGCAGTTCAAACCCACCAGCCCCTCCTCGGAAGGAAGACTGGGCAATCTATTTCCATAGAGATACCACCTCAGAGGTTGGAAATGTTACATATAAGCTTACAGATATATTTTAATACATACATGTTACTAATGATAAGTTGTACAAGCAAACCAACTAGATGGTCATAAGAGCAGTTGTAGTAACTTGAAAACATAAAAAATTGGGGACTTCTTGTGATTCCTATATTCCCCAAAGATTAACAATATGGACTTAAAATAACAAAATTGTGCTAAACTTGGTGAAATCAGTGGAGGTTGGAGGTTGAGAAAGCATGATCTAGAACACAAGTTGACCAGGATGATGAGTAATGGTGAAAGAAACCTAGGAGGGACTGTGGGAAGCTAATTATGAATAAGGTTTCAAAGGAATGGAAGACCAGAGAAAAATCCTGCTATTTCAGGCTTCTAAAGAAAAGACATTGTTTTATTGGAAAGCAGAGAGTGATCTTTTTTTTGAGTGAAACCTAAACGTCCCATCCTCAACAACCAATTACTAAAAATATCATATTTCCTCTAAATATCTAAATGATATGAGCACCTGCCTCATAGACCGACCTGATGGCTGGAAACTGGCTCTTCCTTAAAAAACTCCATCAATTTTCTTGTGTTCCCAAGGATGCTTGAGGATCAAATCTTCCATGTTCTTCCATTTGGGCTTTCTGCAATTTGCCACACTGCTGTAATCATTGACCCTGTGGGGTTGTTGCCTTGCTGCACAAAGATGTTTCTACCACCTCTCTGCCTTGGCATTAGAGGGCAGAACCTTCTCTGTACTCTTTCCTACTTAGTCCAATGCAAAAACAAACAAACAAACAAAAACATAGATAAATGCACTGCTGTCAGGTCGGATCTGACTCATAGTGACCTCTCCTTGGGTTTCCAAGGCAGTATCATTATGGAAGTAGATTGTCCAACCTTCCTTCTGAGGAGTTGCTGGTGGGTTTGAACTGCCAGCCTAGATGGATTCCTCTATACCTTCACATATCAGGGCTGCTATAGAGATTATTCCTTCTCTAGCTCAGTCTAGGAGTGTTTCAATCTCCCTTCTAAAGCGGCAAGGAGGTGGCATTTTTTGACCTCCTCTAACTACACAAGAGGAAGGTAGAATCACCATCAGCAGCCCAAGGCCTGTTCCTATGAAGTCAGATATGCTGCCACCCTCCAGCCCTCTTACCAACCTTGACACCAATCATCCCTCCCATGGCACCCACCACCTCTATGCTGGGTTTGATAATTCGCTACAGTGGCCACACAGAACTCACAGATTATGGGATTTATAAGGGAAGTAACAGGTTACAATTCAAGTTCAGGAACATGCCTAGTGCCTCTTAGTTGGTGGTGTCTCTCAGCCAGTTGTCTCCCTCAGCTGGTTGTCTCTCTCAGTCTCTCTCAGTAGCACATCTCTCTCTCAGCAGTGCATCTCTCTTGTGTCTCTCTCTCAGCAAATGTGCTCTCTCAGCAGTGAGTCTCTCTCAGTCAGCAATCAGATAGATTCCTTCTGCCTTTAGGAGGGTTCCTTTTGTGTCTGGCAGAGTGGCCAAAACCAACCGATCCCAACATTAGTGTTCTACACAACTGAGAGTGAACTTTCCCAGAAGATTACTTCCTGCTGCCCCAGGTGG
>NW_006921680.1:3110730-3142389 GCF_000298275.1 Orycteropus afer afer | reverse complement strand
GGGGCCGACTCGACGGCACTTAACAACAACAACAACAACAGGGATTAACTACCCACAAAAGTTGGCCTATGATCTCCAGGGCTACACTTAATTTACATCAGAATGTATTAGATCAGCATATATACATTCTGGATTATTTAGTCCTAAATGACATCATGAGTAGGAATTCCAAAATCCAGCCTGTTTCTTTTTCAGTTTCTCCTCCAGTGTGTGGTAAAGTTTGTATCTGTATATCCTTTTTATAGTCCTTAAATTCATTTCTGCAAACAACTACTGCAACCAGGACAGACACACTTCCCATGAAAGGCAAATGATTTACAGGCCACAAAGAGTTAAAATCTATTCAGATAAATTAGTTTTCCTTCTAAATGTCTTCTAAGAACCCATCTTGGGTTAAAGATATACCACACTTATATTAGTAAGTAGAACAGTTAACTTGTCAGTCTAAGATATCAGAATTCAAGTTTGACATTTTTTTTTTTTTTTACACCTTCTCTACTAGCCACTCATTGGAAGGAAGATTGGGCAATCTACTTCTGTAGTGATACTGCCTTGGAAACCCAAGGAAGGGTTGCTATGAGTTGGACCTGACTCAACAGCGATGAGTTTTTTTTTTTTTTTTTTTTTTAATTTCTACATACATGGATCATCTTTCTTTGGCATGGGACAAATATGGATCTCTTCCAGTAGGTTGGCCATGTAACTGTTTTCCAAATTTCTTGACACAGATGATGAATACCTCCAGCTTTGCATCTACCATTTGTTAAAACATCTCAATGGACATTCCATAAATTTCCAGAGCCTTGTTTTTTGCCAGTGCCTTCAGTGGACCTTAGACTTCTTCAGTACCATCTTTTCTTAATGATATGATACCTCCTGAAATGATTGAACATCTGCTATTTTGTTTGAGCACAGTGACTCTGTGTATTTCTTCCATCTTCTTTTGATGCTTCCTGCAATGTGCAACATTTTACTCTTTTTGTTACTATTATTGTTAGGTGCTGTCAAGTTAGCTCCAACTCATAACAACCCTATGCACAACAGAACAAATACTGCTCAGTCTTGGGCCATCCTCACAATCCTTGCTATACCTGACCCCATTTTTGCAGCCACTATGTCAATTTATCTTGTTGAGGGCTTTCCCCTTTTTTGCTTACCCTCTACATTACCAAGCATGATATCCTTCTCTAAGGAATGATCCCTTCTGACAACATGACCAAAATAGATCAGATGAAGTGTGGCCATTCTCACTTCCAAGAATTCCAAGTGCATTTTTTCCAGAGCAGATTTATTCCTTCTTCTGGCAATCCATGGAATTTCAGTATTCTTCAACACCATAACTCAAAAGCATCACCTCTTCATTGTTCTTCCTTTTTCATTGTCCAGCTGTCACATACATATGGTGTAATTGAAAATACTGTGGCTTGGGTTAGGTGTACCTTAGTCTTCAAAAGACATTTTTGCTCTGCAGCACTTTAAAGAGGTCTTTTGCAGCATATTTGCCCAGTGCAATATGCCATCTGATGTCTTGACTGCTGCTTCCATTGATGTTGATTGTGGAACCAAGTAATATGAATCTTTGACAATTTCAATCTTTTCTCCATTAATCATGATGCTGCTTCTTGGTCCAGTTGTGAGGATTTTTGTTTTCTTTATGTTGAGGTGTAATCCATGCAAAAGACTGTAGTCTTTAATCTTCATCAATAAGTACTTCAAGTCATCTTCACTTTCAGCACTCAAGGTGGTATCATCTGCATATCACAAGTTGTTAATGAGTTTTCCTCCAATCAGAATACCTCATTCTTCTTCATATTGTCCAGCTTCTCAGATTATTTGCTTAGCATACAGATTGAGTAATTATGGCTAAAGGACACAACCCTGACACACACCCTGCCTGATTTTAAACCATGATATATTCCCTTGTTCTGTTCTAGCAATAGCCTACTGGTCTACGCACACATTCCTCATGGGCACAATTAAGTGTTGTGGTATTTCTATTCTTCTTAATGTTATCCATAATTTGTTATGATCCATGCAATCAAATGCTCTTGTATAGTAAATAAAACACAAATAAACATCTTTCTGGTATTCTTTGCTTTGAGCCAAGATCCATCCAACATCAGCAATGATATCCCTATTTCACATCCTCTTCTGAGCCCAGCTTGCATTTCTGGAGGTTCCCAATATGGCTGCAACCATTTTTTAATTATCTTCAGCAAAATTTTACTTGGATGTGACATTAATGAAATGATATTATTTGATAATTTCCACCTTCTGTTAGATCACCTTTCTTCAGAATAGGTACAAATATGGATCTCTTCTTGTCACTTGGCCAGGTAGCTGCTTACAAATTTCTTGTCATAGACAAATGAAAGCTTCCAGTGCATCATTGGTTTGTTGAAACATCTCTATGGGTATTCCATCAATTCCTGGAGCTTATTTTTTTTTTAATCAATTCCTTCCGTGCAGCTTTGACTTCTTCCTTCAATACCATTGGTTCTCGATCATTTGTCACCTCCTGAAATAGATGAACATCAACCAGTTCATTTTTGTACAGTGATTCTGTGTATTCCTTCCATCTTCTTTTGATGTTTCCTGCATCATTCAATATTTTGCCCATAGAATCTTACAATATTACAACTTGAGGCTTCAATTTTTCAATTCTTTCAGCTCAAGAAATTCTGAGTGTTCTTCCCTACTGCTTTTCCAACCACAGGTCTTTGCATATTTCATTATAAAAGTTGACTTTGTCTTCTTAAGCTGTGCATTAAAATCTTCTGTTCAGTTCTTTTATCTTGTCATTTCTTCCATTTTCTTTAGCTACTTTTTGTTCAAGAGCAAGTTTCTGAGTCTCTTCTGTCATTAGTTTTGGTCTCTTTCTTTTCCTGTCTTTTTAATAACCATTTGCTTTCTTTACGTATGATATTCTTGATATCATCCCACAATTCATCTTGTTTTTGGTATTGGTGTTCAATGCATAAAATCTATTCTTCAGATAGTCTCCATATTCAGGTGGTATATGATCAAGGTCATATTTTGGTTCTTGTGGATTTGTTTCAATTTTCTTCAGCTTTAAGTTGAACTTGCATATGAGCAATTAATGGTCTCTTCCACAGTCAGTTCCTGGCCTTGTTTTGGCTGAAGATATTTAGCTTCTCCATCACCTCTTTCCACAGATGTAGTTGATCTGTTTCCTGTGTATTCCATCTGGCAACGTCCATGTATATAGCCAACATTTATGGTGTTGATGTGTATAGCCAACATTTATGGTGTTGACAAAAGGTATTTTCTATGACTAAACTTCCTTCCAAGACTAAATCATTGGTCTTGCAAAGTTCTATCATGCAATCCCCAGCATTATTTCTATCACCAAGACAACATTTTCTGACTACCTTTGATTTATCTTTGTTTCCAACTTTTGCATTCCAGTCACCAGTTATAATCAACACATCTTGATTGTATGTCCGGTCAATTTCAGATTGCAGAAGTTGGTAACAATCTTCAGTTCCCTTGTCTTTGGCTTTAGTAGTTGCTGCATAAATTTGAGTAATAGTAATATTAACCAGTCTTCCTTATAGATATATGGATATTATCCTATCACTGACAGCATTGTACTTCAGGATAGACCTTGAAACGTTCTTTGTGAAGATGAATGCAATGTCATTCTCTTCAATTTGTCATTCCCAGCATAGTCAATCATATGATTTTCTAATTCAAAATGGCCAAAACAAGGCCATCTCAGCTCACTAATGCTAGGATATCAATCTTTATGTGTTCCACTTCATTTCTGACAACTTCCAATTTTCCTAGATTCATATTTTGTACATTCCATGTTCCAATTATTAATGGATGTTTTCAGCTGTGTCTTCTCATTTTGAGTAGTGCCCCTCAGCAAGAGGAGGTCCTGAAAGCTTTACTCCATCCAGTCTTCAAGGTGGACTCTAATTTCAGGAAGCAGCTCTTCCCCAGCTATATTTTGTGTGCCATCTGACCTGAGAGGCTCATCTTCCAGCACTATATTAGACAATGTTTCAGGCCTATTCATAAAGTTTTCCAGTAATATATCAGACAGTGTTTCACTGCTATTCATAAGGTTTTCACTGGTCAATTCTTTCAGAAGTGAATAGTGCCTTCCCTCTTCTGAGTCTGTCTTAGTTTGGAAGCTCCACTGAAACCTGACTACCATGGATAACCCTACTGGTATTTGAAATACAGGTGTCATAGCCTCCAGCCTCACAGCAACTTGCATGCCACCCCAGTACAACAAACTGACCCACAAGTGGTATATTTTGCCATAGAATCCTTTAATATTGGAACTTCAGGCTTGAATATTTTCTTCAGTTCTTTCACCTTGAGAAATGCTGAACATGTTTTTCTTTTTTGGTTTTCTAACTCCAAGTTTTGCACATTTCATTGTAAAACTTTTTGTCTTCGTAAGCAGTTCTTTGAAATCTTTGTTTAGCTCTTTTACTTCATTTCTTCCATTCACTTTAGCTACTCTCCTTTCAAGAGCAAATTTCAGAGTCCCTTGTGACATTGATTGCAATCCCCACAATGTAAGACACTCTTCCCATTTCCTCCCTGTGATCGCCATTTCCATTTATGCTTCTTTCCTACCCTTTGATCTTTATCTCTAGGCAAATTCTGCCTTTTCGTCTCGTGTATTTTGTTGTTCTAGGAAGGCTGTACTTCCCTGATGTTATTGTTCACCTCATAAGACTGTCTCTTTTTGACTGAAAATTGAGTAATGAGGGTGGCTTAAAGGGCTAAAGTGTGACCAAGGCCATAGTCTCATGGATTCTGCTGGTCACTATATGACCAATAAGCTTTTTTTTTTTTTTTTTTTGAGTTTGGTTCTACATTTCACTCCCACTCTATCTAAGACCTTATATTTTGATTTCTTTCAGAAGAGTCAGCTGTTTTAGCGGAGCAATATTTAGTTCAGGGTTGTGGAAGCTGGGCCCACTAATCCTTTAGACCAATTGGTTCTATGTGTCTTTGATTTTCTTCAATCTTCTTTGCTCCAGATGGAGAGAGACCAAAAATAGTACCTTAGTTGCTTGCTTATAAACTTTTAAGACTGCAATTGCTACAGACCAAGGTAGGATGTAGAACATTGTCTTTGTGGACTATGTTATGCCAATTGACCTTAAGTGTCCTCCCAGACTATGATCTTGAGCCCCCAGGCTGAATGACTCATTCCTTCAAGGTGTTTGTTTATGGCTAAGAAATTTTCATACATTTGCCCCTGTATGCTCTACCATATTCATGAATATATATGTAGCACATACAAATACACATGTAGAAATATCATCTATCAAACCTATGTTTGTTCATGGGTGTAGTCCCAATTGCTTTCCCATACCTGTTCAGTTTGCCTGTCTATCTATATATCCACTCACAGAGTATTGTTATTATTGTTATTGCAGGATTGTGTACTGACATACATTTTGGTCTTTTATGTCTTTCCTGTCTTTTTAATGACCTTTTACTTTCTTCTTGTATGATGTCCTTGATGTCATCCCATAACTTATCTGGTCTTTGGTCACTGGTGTTCAGTGCATCAAATTTATTCTTCAGATGTTCTCTAAATTTGTGTGGGATATAATCACAGTTATAATTTGGCTTTCATGGGCATCTTTTAATTGTCTTCAGCTGCAAGTTAAACTTGTGTATGCACAACTGGTCTATTCAACAGTTGGCCCCTGGCCTTATTCTGAATGATGATACTGAGCTTCTCAATAATCTCTTTCCTTAGATGTAGTAGACCGCATTACTGTGTATTCCATCTGGGGAGGTCCACATGTATTGTTACTGTTTATGTGTTGAACAAAGGTATTTGCAATGAACAAGTCATTGGTCTTGCAAAATTTGATCATGTGATCTCTGGTGTCATTTCTATCACCAAAGATATATTTTCTAACTACAGATGTTTCTTCTTTGTTTCCAACAAAAAAGGGGAAGACATTCAACAAGATGAATTGGCACAATGGCTGCAATAATGAGCTCAAGTGTGGCAAGGATTGTGAGGATGGTACTGGACCAGGTAGTGTTTTGTTCTGTTGTACATAATGTCATTATGAGTCAGAGCCAACTTAACAACGCCTAACCTCCCAGTCTCTGACTTTTAACTGTTGTATGCTGACAGTTTTATTTATTGATTTACTTACTTAAAATTAAATAGTTATATAATAGTTAAACATTGTACAAAATTCTAAAGGAATGAAAGGAGATATACTGAAAAGTCAATCTCCTTTCACTTCTTTACCTAGTTCTCCCATCCTCTTCCACAGAGACAACATGGTTTTCAGTTCTATTCTTACAGAGCTAGTCTACAACATGCAAATATTTCTATATATATTTTCTTTAAAAAATAAAACAAAGAAGAACAATGTATATACACTCTTCTACCCTTGCTTTATATGTAATTAATAGCATATATAGGAAATCTTTGCATGTAATACATGTACAGCAGCATTCTAGGAACATTTAGATAAAAATATATTTTTTTTCCAGCCTCAGAAGCTTTGGAGATCAGTCTCTGGAAGTATACTCTCATAAAGAAAAAAATTAAATCTGAGAATCCACATGAGTTGGAAATATTAAGGAGCAGAATGGGGAATGTAATTTATATTAAACATGTAAATTGCTAAATATGTAGAGTTTGACTAAGAATAATTTAAAAGAAACATGATGAAAATCTACTATTTATAAGTCATTAATTTCCAGGGTGTTGTAAAGCAATTTAGCAGCAGCTATCCATATAGCTAAGAATAATGGAATGAATTCAAGAAAAGGAAAGCCATGATTTTAAGTAAATATGATTTATGTAACTCCTGGAGACTTTGTCAAATCTTTTGTCAGCAGAAGTTGGGGAGAGCCTAATATCCCACCAAATAAAACACTAAACTCTTGATCTGGGAATTTTCCTTTGTTTTTTATGAATCTCAAAATAGATTTCTGAACAAGTGATATAAATATATAGTACTTATTATGTTCTAGACAAAATTCTAGTCAATGACAATACAACAATTAACAAGACAAAGTTTATGAAATCTTATAGCTAACATTTTGGGGAAGGCAATGGAGAAGAAGGAAATTAAAACAAAATTAAAAACAAGAAAAAAACAGTAAGTGATAGGCATTATCATGATAACAAAATAAGGTTGTGTGTTATAGAGACACTAAGCAATTATTTTAAATTTGATGTTAGATGCTGTTCAGCTGAGAAGTCCAAGAAGGCATATTCCATAATCCAAGAAAAAGTCTCTTACTTAGTTTGCTTTAATTTACTCTGTCCTAATCTGACCTCTTTCTGAGTAATTCCTTAAAGCCACAGCACAGTCCCTCATTCTTGGAAAATCCTTCTAGGATATTCCTGCCAGGAAGAAGAAAGTGCACCTAATGTAACACTCACTGTAAGTACTGGACCAGAAAGTAAACTGATTGGCCCAGTCCAAGAGGAGTTAGGAAGGAGAAGAAACCATAAACAGAAAGGCAGATGAGGAGCTTAAGTTAAATATATACAATCTCAAGACTAGTTCCAGAAGTTACTGTTAAGATTAAATCTTTTCTTTCAATGGAATAACATAAAGCATTGGTTCGAAAATCCATGGTTTGTCTCAGAACCCTTTTATGACCTTAGAATTATTAAGGACTACAAAAAAATTTGATAATATGGGCTATAACTATAAATATCTAGCATGTGATAACTTAAAACAAGAAATTTTTAAAATACTAATTAATTCTTTTAAAAATATTTGTAATATACTCAGGAGCTCTGGTGCTGTAATGCCTACGGCGTTTGACAGCTAACCTGAAGGCTGGTGGTTCAAACCCACCAGCCAATCCTTGGAAGGAAGGTTGGGCAATCTATTTCCATAATGATACCACCTTGGAAACCCAATGAGGCGTCGCTATGAGTCGGAACCAATTCCACAGCAGTGGTTGTGTTTGAGTTGCATAATATACTCATTTGATATTAACATAAATAACATGTTTTTATTTTTAAAATGGCTTTGCTTTCCCAAACAAATAAAAAATAATAAAAATGAGACTAGAGTCACCATTTTATGTTTTTGCAATATCTTTGCAATATCCTTATAAGGAGATAGCTGGATTTCTAACCTCTGCTTCTCTATTTCTGTTGCAATAAGTTGATTCATTTAAAGTGTATGAAGAAAATCCATCCTCATACAGATCAGTAGTTGGAAAAGAGTAGTATTTTCATTGCCTTTTTAGGTAATTGTGGATACCCTTCTTTGATACTACATCCAAACTTAACAAGTGGTAGTTGCTTAAAAGTTAATTGCACTTTGGAATTTGAAACCGTATCAATAACTTTTCATACTCTGTTACACTAAAATCCATTGGTCTATCTTGTACTTTGAATGTATTTTATACCCATGCAGAGTCCCTGGGTGGTGCAAATGGTTAACAATCTTGGCTGCAAACCAAAAGGTTGAAGATTCATTTTCGTCCAAAGGTACTGTGATAGTTGGAGCTGTGGGTCAACTTGCCTGGACCACAATTCTGTGTGGTTTAAACAATTGTGATGTGAGTTGTTCCAATGATGGGATCAGATGTATATGTTTTGAGCAGCCAATCCATTGAAAGGGAGTTTCCCTAGGGATATGGCCTGCTTCCAGTATATTTATGGACATCCTGGGAAAAGAGACACTCTTCTATAGATTGGGATTCTGTTGTGCTGGCTACAACTATCCGTGAGCAAACAATCCATCTTTTGGCCTGGAGATCTTGGATTTGTCATTCATTGCAGTCAACAGCCAGTACACTGCCTGCCAACCTTGAGCTCCTCAGCCCCTGCAGCTGCGTGAGTCGTGAAAAGCCTCCAGCTTGACGTTTGACCCAAGAACTTTGGACATGCCAGCTTCTATAAGTGTGTGATGTAACTGATGTCACTAAAAAGTGAAAGTGAAGAAGACTGCTGCATTTTCCTAAGATAAATTTCCCTTTCTCTCTCTACATAAGCTTTACTGGCTTTGTTTCTCTAGAGAATCCCATATAACACAGGTACCTTGGAAAAAAGACCTGGCAGTCTTTCTCTGAAAAAAGTAGCTGATGAAAACCTTATGGAATGCACACATGTATTCATCGCAGCACTATTCACAATAGCAAAAAGATGGGAAAAAAAGCAACCTATGTGTCCATCAATGAATAGACAAAATGTGATACATATATACAGTGAAATACTATATAGTTATACAGAATAATGATGAGTTCTTAAAACATAGTATAACATACATAACCTTGAAGAACATAATGTTGTGTGACATAAGTCTACCATGAAAGGACAAATATGGTATGATCTCACTTTTATAAAAAGATAAGAATAGGTGTGTGTATAGACACCAATGGTCATTGGTGGTTACCAGGATGAGAGGGAGAGGGAAAAGAAATCACTGTGTAGGTAAGAGAAACTTGTTGCTTTTGGAGATGTGAAAGCTAACACTGAAAGTGGGTGAAGTGTACACAACTTGAAAAGGGTAAATGATGTCACTAAAAAGTGAAAGTGAAGAAGACTTGAAGCAATTACTAGTGAAGATGAAAGACTACAATCTTAAGTATACCTCAACATAAAGGAAACAAAAACCCTCAAAAGTGGACCAATAAGCAACGTTATGATAGATGGAGAAAAGATTGAAGTTGTCAAAGATTTCATTTTACATGGATCCTCAGTCAACACTTATGGAAGCCACAGTCAAGAAATCAGATGTTGTATTGCACTGGGCAAATTTGCTGCAAAAGACCTCTTTAAAGTACTAAGTAGCAAAGATATCACTTTGAAGACTAAATTGCCCTTCTCCCACACCATGGTATTTTCAATTATCTCATATGCATGTGAAAGCTGGACAATGAGTAAGGAAGAGTGAAAAAGAAATGTTGCCTTTGAATTGTGGTGTTAGTGAATACTGAAAAAACCATGGTGTGCCAGAAGAACTAACAAATCTGTCCTGGATGAAGTGCAGCTGGAATGCAGCAAGAATAACCAGACTTCATCTCACCTAGTTTGGTCATATAGTCATAAGGGACCAGTCCCTGGAGAAGGATACCATGTTTGGTAAATTAGAGGGTGAGTAAAAAAGGGGGAAGACCCACAGTGAGATAGATTGATACAATGGCTTCAACAATGGGTTCAAACACAGAAGGAATTGTGAAGATGGCACATGTCTGGGCAGTGTTTTGTTCTGTTGTACACAGAGTTGTCATGAGTTGGAACTGACTTGATGACAGGCAACAATAACAAGAAGCACATAAGAATAAGAGACATTTTTTGTAACTGCTATAAAAGGAGATTTGGTGGCATAATGCCTCAGGCATTTGACTGCTAACCAAGAAGGCTGGTGGTTCAAAGCCACCAGCCACTCCTCAGAAGGAAGGTTGGACAATCTACCTTCTTAAAAATACCATCTCAGAAACTCAAGGAGGGGTCACTATGAATCGAATCGACTTGATGGCAGTGAGTTTTTTGTTTTGTTTATAACATATACAATTGTGCAACAATAACCAAAAAATATGTGTGTGATTATATATGTAAGTTTGTATATATATTTGTTTATAGGTAAGCACATGTGTGTGTATACATGTGCATATATGTTGTTGTTAGGTGACATCGAGTTGATTCCGACTCATAGAGACCCTATATACAACAGAATGAAACACTGCCTGGTCTTGTGCCAACCTCACAATCCTTGCCACACCTGAGCCCATCATTGTAGCCACTGTGTCAATTGATCTTGTTGAGGGCCTTTGCTTTTTTGTTGACCCTCCACGGTACCAAGCATGATATCCTTCTCCAAGGAAGGGTCCCTTCTGACAACATGACCAAAGTAGGTCAGATGAAACCTGGCCATTCTTGCTTTCAAGGAGCATTCCAGCCGCACTTCTTCCAGGACAGATTTGTTAGTTCTTTTGGCAGTCCATGGTACTCTCAGTATTCTTTACCAACATAACAACTTAAAAGGAACAACTCTTCTTCAAGTTTCCTATTCATTGTCCACCTCCCACATGCATATGAGGTGATTGAAAACACCAGGGCTTGGGTAAGGCACACCTTAGTCTTCACAGAAACATCTTTGCTCTTCATCACTTGAAAGAGGTCTTTAGCAGCAGAAATGCCCTGTGCAATACATTGTCCAATGTCTTGACTGCTGCGTACATTGGTGTTGATTGTGAAATCAAGTAATATGAAATCTTTAACAACTTCAATCTTTTCTCCATTTATTGTGATGCTGCTTATTGGTCCAGTTGTGAGGATTTTTGTTTTCTTTATGTTTAGATATAATTCATACTGCAGACTCTAGTCTTTAATCTTCCTCAGTAAATGCTACAAGTCATCCTCACTTTCCACTAGCAAAGTTGTGTCATCTTCATATTTCAGGTTGTTAATGAGTCTTCCCCCAATCCTGATGCCACAGTCTTCTTCATGTTGTCTAGCTTCCTGGATTATTTGTTCAGCATACAGATTGAATAAGTATAGTGAAAAGATACAACCCTGACACACTCCTTTGCTGATTTTAAACCATGCAGTATTTCTTTGTTCTGTTTGAATGACAGCCTCCTGGTCTATGTACAAGTTCTTGAGGAGCACAATCAAGTGTTTTGGAATTCCTATTCTTCTCAATGCTATTCATAATTCAATATGATACACATAATTGAATGCTTTTGCAAAATAAATAAAACACAAGTAGGAGCTCTGGTAGCATAGTGCCTAAGGCATTTGACTGCTAACCAAAAGGTTGGTGGTTCAAACCCACCAGCCACTCCTTGGAAGGAAGGTTGGGCAATCTACTTCGTAGTGATACTGCTTTGGAAACCCAAGGAGGAGTCACTGTGCACTATGAGTCAGATCCAACTCAACAGTAGTGAGGTTTTTTTTTTTTTGTTTTGTTTTTTAAATCTTTCTGGTAGTCTTTGCTTTCAGCCAAGATCCATCTGACATCAGCAATACTATCCCTTGTTCCACATCCTCTTCTGAATGAGCTTGCATTTCTGGAAGTTCTCTGTCAATATACTGCTACAACTGTTTTTTAATTATCATCAGTAAGATTTTACTTGCATGTGAGATTGATATTGTTTGATAATTTCCACCCTTCTTTGGAATGGGTACAAATATGGATCTCTTCCTCAGTTGGCCAGGTAGCTGTCTCTAAATTTCTTGTCATAGCCAAGTCAGTGTCTCTACCATGGCATTTTTTTGTTGAGACATCTCAATTGGCATTCCATCAATTCCTGGAGCTTTGTTCTTCACCACTTCCTTCAGTGAAGCTTCGACATATTTCAACAAATAGATGCAACACTGGAAGCATTCATTCCTCTATGTCAATAAATTTGGAAGACAGATACCTAGTCAACTGCTGGGATGAAATCCATATCTGTGCCCATTCCAAAGAGAAGTGATCCAAAGGAATATGAATATAATTGAACAATATCATTCATGTCCCATGCAAGTAAAATTTTGCTGAAGATAATTCAGAACCAGTTGCTGCAGGGAACTGCCACAAATTCAAGCTGGGTTCAGAAGAGGACATGTGACCAGAGATATCATTGCTGGTATAAGATGAATCTTAGATGAAAATAGAGAATACCAAAAAGATGTTTACCTGTGTTTTATTGACTATGCAAAGACATTTGACTCTGTGGCTCATGACAAATTATGGATAACATTGCAAAGAAGGGGAATTCTAGGACACTTAACTGTCCTCATGTAGAACCTGTGCATGGATCAAGAGATAGTCATTCAAACTGAAAAAGGGGGATACTGAATGGTTTTAAATCAGGAAAAGTGTGCACCAGGGCTGTATCTTTTCACCATATTTATTTTATTTTTATGCTGAGCAAATAATCCAAGAAACTGGAGTATATGAAGAAGATATGTGATATTAGGATTAGAGGAAGACTCATTAACAACCTGTGATATACAGATGACACAACCTTGCCTGCTGAAAACAAAGAGGACTTGAAGCACTTACTGATGAAAATCAAAGACTATATGGTAGCGTAATGCCTAAGGCACTTGACTGCTAACCAGAAGGCTGGAGGTTCAAACCCACCAGCCACTCCTCAGAAGGAAGCCAGAGCAATCTACTTCCATGGTGACACTGCCTCAGAAACCCGAGAAGGGATGGCTATGAGTCGGGTCCGACTCGACGGCACATAACAACAACAACAACAACATAGTCCAATATGGATTACATCTCAACAAAAAGTGAATAAAAATCCTCACAACTGGACCAATAACCAAAATTATGATAAATGAAGAAAAGATTGAAGTTTCAGGGACTTCATTTTACTTGGGTCCATAATCAATACCCATGGAGGCATCAGTCAAGAAATGAAATGAGGTGTTGCACTGGGCATATCTTCCGCAAAAGACCTCTTTAAAGTGTTAGAAAGTAAAGATATCACTTTGAGGATTAAGCTGATCCTGGCACAAGCAATGGTTTTTTTCAGTGGTTTTATATGTGTGCAAAAGCTGGACAATGAACAAGCAGCACTGAAAAAAAATTGATGCCTTTGAACTATGCTATTGCTGAAGAATATTGAATATTCCATGGACTGCCAGAACCACAAAGAAATCTCTCTTGGAAAAAATGCAGCCAGAATGCTTTTAAGAAGCACAGATGGAAAGACTCTTTCACATACTTTGGACATATTATCAGGAAGAACCAGTCCCTAGAGAAGGAAGTCTTGCTTGCTAAAGTAGAGGGCAAAAAAGATGGCCCTGAGCAAGATGACTGACACAGTATCAAACATAGTAATGATTGTGAGGATGGTAGAAAACTGGACAGTGTTTTGTTCTATTGTCGGTGGGGTCAGTATGAGTCAGAACTGACTCAATGGCACTTAACAATGACATAGACATATGCATCTACATGTATGTGTGTCCTGCATGTATATTCATATAAATAATAAAGTATATAGGAGGCACAGTTATGTATAATTCTTAGATACCAAACATCTCACAGGATTGAATTATTGAGTTTGAAGGCTAAGCAAAGTCTTATGGGACAACTCAATCAATTGGCATAATATAGTTCTTAAACTTTATGTTCTACATTCTAATTTGTTGAGGAGTGTTTGGGGTTTTAAAGGGTTGTGAGATGTCATCTTTTCTTGCTAGGTGCCATCAAGTTGACTCCAACTCATCAACTCTAAGTACAAATCGGAACACTGCTCAGTTGTGCACTATTGTCACAATCCTTGCTATTCTTGAGCCCATCACTGTAGTCACTGGGTCATTCCATCTCATTTAAGATCTTCCCCTCTTTCACTCACCCTCTACTTTACCAAGTATGATATCCTTCTCTAGGGCCTGGTCCCTTCTGACAACATGAAGAAAGTATGTGAGATGAAATATGTGAGATGGGATCTGTCCATTCTTGCTTATCTAAAGAGAATTTTGGCTCCATTTTTCCAAGACAGATTTGTTTTTTCTTCTGGCAGTCCATGGTATTTTCAGTATTCTTTGTCAACACCGCAATTCAAATGCATCAGTTCTTTGGTCTTCCTTATTCATATCCAGCTTTCATGTGCAAATGAAGCTATTGAAAATACCATAGCTTGGGTCAGGTGCACTTTAGTCTTCAAAGTAACCTCTTTGTTCTTTAACACTTTAAAGAGGTCTTTTGCATCACATTTTCCCAGTGCAATACATTGTTTGATTTCTTGAATTGGCTATCTAAGATGCAACTGTTGGTCTGTATTTGTCTGGAGCTAAAGAGAATGACAGAAACTAAAGTCTCAGAAAAGAAACAAGACTAATAATCTACACGATCCTTGCCATCACCGACCCTAAAACCAGAAGAACTATGGGCCCCGTGGTGTCCAGCTACCGTTCCAACCATTCTGATCAGTGACACAAAAGATGAACCCTGATAGAATGGAAGAAAAATGTAAAACAAAACTCAAATTCTTAAAAATACAGACTTATTGGACTGGTTGAGACTAGAGAAACCTCTGAGACTATTGACCTGAAATACACTTTAAACTTTGAGAAGAAATTACTACCAGGGACCACATTTCAGCTAAATACCAGGTTGCCTTATAAAATAAAGCAGGGCTTCAAAATGGTTCAAACTGGTCCATTTATGGATGATGAAGTGAAATTGGAACATACTTGAATTTTTAAAATTCGAATGAAGCAGAATGATAGTCCGAACAGGAAAATTATGGGTCAAAGCCTTGGAATATGAGATGCAGAAGAGGGTTAGAGAGCCATTTCTGGAGCCAGATACAGGAGATTTGATTATGGACTGGTTGTTGAAAGCAACACATTCAAATGGCATGTTGAGCCACCATCTTTGAGTGACACACCATTGTTTCCAACTTTGCCTGTCAAAAAATTTGGTTCCTATCAGTTGGGCAATCCTACTTCCGTAGTGATACTGCCTCGGAAACCCAAGGAGGGGTGGCTATGAGTCGGGGCCGACTCGACGGCAAATAACAACAACAACAATATCCAATGTGCACACTGCCTTTGTGTTATAGGAGGTATGTTCAGTTTCTAGCAGTGCCATCAACCCATAATTTTTCCCATTTCAATTATTCCTATTCTCCCACATTTTTCAAATTCAGCTCAATTCCAATTTCTCTATAAGTCATTACTGAACCAGGAAGAACTGGTTTGAAGCCCTGAAATGATCAATATCACCCTTGGGTACTATGCTTCTTTAAAAAATCATCTCAAATCTCTGTGAGACTCTAGAGCAAATATAAGATAATTGGGGCAAAGAAACTAGATTAATGGAAACAATAACCAGAATGGAAATAATAAGAATGTTAACACACTGTAAAAAATGTAACCATTGTCACTGAACAATTTAGATAGAAATTGTTAAGTGGGAACTGGATGTGCTGTGTAAAGTTTCACCAAATACACAACAAAATATTATAAAATGAAAGAAAGAAAACCTTACGGAGCACAGTACTACTCTGACACAAAGAAGTGACTCAATGACAACTAGTTTATACCTTTACATGATTTTTTAAGATTATACATTGGCTGTTTGGAAAATATTGTTTCTGAGCTGTGTAAATCCTTCAAATATGTACATATTTCATAATACACTATTAAAATTTTCTCACATATTAACACTACCATTGATATCAACAAAAGTATCTTTAGATATTGGTTGGGAAGCTGGCGAGTTGGTGGATACACATTTTGCAAAATTTTATTTTGTTTGAAAGCTCATTGGCAGTAAATACTGCAAGTTGTTTTCTTCAAAATTACAAGCTCATTTCATTTGTTTTTGAAAATAATATTCACCAAATATCCAGGTCTCAACAACCATAGCTTCCTGTCAATACTTCTTTTAAGTAAAAATGTGTTTCTTCACAAAAGCAGCTAATTTAGCTTGCCATTAATTTAGCTCAATCAATAGCACAAGTGCTTTTCTTCAGGAGGGCTTTTCATCTATTAGACGGTAGGATGTAATGGATACTTTAGTCATCCTTTATATTTCATATACAAAATATTAAAATGATACGTACTCAAGAGTTGAGAGTTGAAGCAGTAAAATAATCATTAATTTTATTACCAAGGACGTGCTTAAGTGAAACTGACATTTTTATTTAGTTTTGATTGATTGATAATACATGGTGTTGAACAATAATACAGTAGGAACCAATACAGTTTGGTGTCGCTCCTTTGATTTGTGCCCTGACATGAACAATTTTACCCACTATCACTTTTGTATTATCAGTACAAATGTCAACCCAGTGAAAAAAGGTAAATTATATTTTAGTATATTTATGGAAATAAAATATGTAATTTGCCAAGAAATTTGGAAGATGGCTACCAGGCAAACCAAATGGAAGAGTGCTATATTTGTGCCCATTCCAAAGAAAGGTGAGCTAATAGAATGCAGAAATTATTGAACAATAACATTAATATCACAGGCAAGTAAAATTTTGCTAAAAATAATTCAAAAACAGTTGCAACAATATATTGACAGGGACCTCTCAGAAATTCAAACTGGATTCAGAAGAGGGCATGGAATGGGTGATATCATTGCTGATGTCAGACAGATCATGACTGAAAGCAGAGAATACAAGAAAGATGTTTACCTGTGTTTTATGGACTATACAAAGGCATTCAACTGTGTTGATCATAACAAATTTGGATAATGTTGAAAAGAATGGGAAATCCAGAACACATGATTGTGCTCATGAGGAAACTGTGCATAAGCCAAGAGGTGGTTGTTCAAATGGAACAAGGGAATACTGCATGGTTTAAAATTCAGGAAGAGCATCCATCAGGGTTGTATATATTCACCATACTTATTCAGTCTTTATGCTAATCAAATAATACAAGAAACTGGACTATATGAAGAAGAATGTGGCATCAGGATTGGAGGAAGACTCATTAACAACCTGAGATATGCAGATGATGCAATCTTACTTGCTAAAAGTGAAGATGACTTGAAGCACTTACTGATGAAGATCAAAGACTACAACCTTTAGTATGGGTTATAACTCTACATAAAGAAAACAAAAATCATAACAGCTGGAACAATAAGCAACATCATGACAAATGGAGAAAAGATTGAAGTTGTTAGGGATTTCATTTTACCTAATCCACAATGAACACCCATGGAAGCAGTAGTCAAGACATCAGATGTCATATTGCACATGTCATAGGAACAAGCATGGCATTTCTTAAGCTGAAAGAACTGAGGAAAAAAAAAAATAAGCCTGGAGTTGAAATAGTGAAAGATTCTATGGGGAAAATATTGAATGATGCAAGAAGCATCAAAAGAAGATGGAAGGAATATATAGTCATAGTACCAAAAAAAAAAAAAAAAAATTGGTTGATCTTCATCCATTTCAGGAGGTGCCATATGATCAAGAACCAATGGTATTTATGGATGAAGTCAAAGCTGCACTGAAGGAATTGGTGAAGAACAAGGCTCTGGGAATTTATGGATATCATTGAGATGTTTCAACAAATGGATGCCCACTGGAGGCACTCACTTGGCTATGCCAAGAGATTTGGAAGACAGCTACCTGGCCAAATGACTGGATGAAATCCATAATTGTATCCATTCCAAAGAAAGGTGATCCCACAGAATGTAGAATTATTGAACATATCATTAATATCTCATGCAAGTAAAATCTTCCTGAAGATAATTTAAAAATGGTTGCAGCAGTATATTGACAGAGAATTTCCAGAAACGAAAGCTGGATTCAGAAGAGGATGTGGAATGAGGGATATCATTGCTGATATCAGATGGATCTTGGCTCAAAGCAAAGAAAACCAGAAAGATGTTTACTTGTGTTTTATTGACTATGCTAAAGCATTTGATTGTGTGGATCATAACAAATTATGGGTAACATTGTGAAGAATGGGAACTCCAGACACTTAATTGTACTCATGAGGAACCTGTACATACACCAGGAGGCTGTCATTCCAACAGAACAAAGGGACACCACATGGTTTAAAATCAAGAAGGGAGTGTGTCAGGGTTGTGTCCTTTCACCATACTCATTCAATCTATATGCTGAGCAAATAATCCGAGAAGTTTGACTATATGAAGAAGAATGTGGCATCAAGATAGGAGGAAGAATCATTAACAACCTGCAATACACTGATGACACAATTTTGCTTGCTGAAAGTGAGGATGACTTGAAGCACTTACTGATGAAGATTGAAGAATACAGTCTACAGGATGGATTACATCTCAATATAAAGAAAACAAAAAATATCACAACTGGACCAATAAGCAGCATTACAATAAATGGAGAAAAGATTGAAGTTTTCAAAGACTCCACATTGCTTGGTTCTACAATTGATGCCAATGGAAGCAGCAGTCAGGACATCAGACGGACATATAGCACTGGGCAAATTGGCTACAAAAGACCTCTTTCAAGTGCTGAAGAGCAAAGATGTCTCCTTGAGGACTAAGGTACACCTGACACAAGCCATGGCATTTTCAATTGCCTCATATGCGTGTAAGAACTGGACAATGAAGAAGGGAGACCAAAGAAGAGTTGATGCTTTTGAGTTGTGGTGCTGGCGAAGAATGCTGAAAGTACCATGGACTGCTAGAAGACCTAACAAATTTGTCCTGGAGGAAGTGCAGCCAGAATGCTCCTCTGAAGCAAGAATGGCCAGACTTTGTCTCACCTACTTTGGTCATTTTGTCAGAAGGGACCATTCCCTGGAGAAAGATGTCATGCTTGGTAAGGCGGAAGGGCAATGAAAGAGGGGAAGGCCCTCAATGAGATGGGTTGACACAGTGGCTGTGGTGATGGGTTCAAATATAGTAAGGATCATGGAGCTGGCATGGGACCGGGCAGTGTTTCCTTCTGCTGTGCATAGGGTCGTTATGAGTTGGAGATGACTCGATGGCACCTAACAACAACAACAACATTGCATGGGCAAATCTGGTGCAAAAGACCTCTTTAAAGTATTAAGAAGCAAAGATGTTGCTTAGAAGATTAAGGTGTGCCTGACCCAGGCCATGGTATTTTCAATTGCCTCATGTGCATGTGAAAGCTGGACAATGAATAGAGAAAACCAAAGAAGAGTTAATGCTTTTGAATTATGGTGTTGGCAAAAAATACTGAATGTACCATGGACTGCCCGAAGAATGAAAAAATCTGTCCTGGAAGAAGTGCAGTCAGAATGATCCTTAGAAGTAAGAATGGCCAGCCTTTGCCTCACTTACTTTGGTCATATTGTCTGAATGGATTAGTTCCTGGAGAAGAATATCATGCTTGGTAAAGTGAAGGGTCAGAGAAAAAGGAGAAGACCCTCAATGAGATGGATTGAAACAGTGGCTTCAATGATTGACTCAAGCACAGCAATGATTTTCATAATGGTGCAGGACTAGGCAATATTTCATTCTGTTGTACATAGGGTCACTATGAGTTGTAGCAGACTTAACAGTACCTAACAATAACAACATGTTTATGAAAATAGTTTACCTCTGGGCCTTCTGAAAATGTCTTGAGGACCCCAATAACCCTGTGAACCATACTTTGAGAACTGCTGCTGAACAGCAATAAGAATGAATGATCTATGATTTTAAACAAAAATATGAATGAGTCTCAGAAATATTGTTGAATGAAAGAATCCAGACCTCAAATTATATATGCCCTATGCTCTTTTTTCTAGAAAATATAAAAATAGTCACAATGTGTCTAAATGTTAGAAATCAGAATAACAATAATCCTTAGGGGTATAGGTATTAATGGCAAGGAGATATGAGGTAGGCTTCTGAAATGTTGCTAAGATTTCTTAGGTGTTGAGTACATGGATGTATTCAGATTATTACAAACCATATGCTTGTAAAGGAGCTCTGGTGGTGCAGTGTTTTAAGCATTTGGTTGTTAACCAAAAGTATGGCAGTTCAAAACCACCAGTGGCTTCACAGGAGAAAGATGAAGCAATCTGTTTCTGTCAAAATTTACAGCCTTGGAAACCCTATGGGACAGTTCAACTCTGTCTTATGAGGTCAGTTATGAATTAGAACCATCACTCGTCTGTCAGTTTGTTGTACTGTGGTGGCTTGCATGTTGCTGTGAAGTTGGAGGCTATGCCACAGTATTTCAAATACCAGCAGGGTTTTCAATGGTGGACTGGTTTCAGCAGAGCTTCCAGACTAAGACAAACTTGGAAGAAGGAAGGGGCCATCCACTTCTCAAAGAACTGGCCAGTGAAAACCTTATGAATAGCAGTGAAATGCTGTCTGATATATTACTGGAAAACTTTATAAATAGCCCTGAAACATTGTCCAATATAGTGCCAGAAGAGGAGCTTTGCAGATCTGAAGGCACTGAAAATATGACTGGGAAAGAGCTGACTCCACAGAGCAGAGCCAATCTTAAGATATGGATGCAGTAAAGCTTTGGGGACCTTCATTTGCTGATGTGGCAGAGCTGCAAACATCCATTAATAATTGGAACATGGAAAGTACAAAATATGAATCTAGGATAATTGGAAGTTGTCAAAAATGAAATGGAAAGCATAACAATCGATATCCTAGGCATTAGTGAGGTGAAATGGACTGGTTTGGGCCATTTTGAATCAAACAATCACTTGATCTACTATGCTTGGAATGACAATTTGAAGAGGAATGGTGTGACATTCATCATCACAAATGATATTCAAGATCTGTCCTGAAGTACAATGCTGTCAGTGATAGGATAATATCCATACGCATCCAAGGAAGACTAGTTAACACTACTATTATTTAAATTTACATACCAACCACCAAAGCCAAGATGAGGAAATTGAAGATTTTTTATCAACTTCTGCAGTCTGAAATTGACCACACATGTGTGGATTATCACTGGTTATTGGAATTGAAAAATTGGAAACAAGAATCACCAGTAGTTGGAAAATATGGCCTTGGTGATAGAAATAATAGTGGAGATTACATGATAGAATTTTCCAAGACCAACAACGTATTCATTTTAAATACCCTTTTTCAACAACATAAGTGGTGGGTATACACATGAATGTTAGTGGATGGATTACACAGGAATCAGATCAACTGCATCAGCCAAAACAAGGCCAGGAGCTGACTGTGGAACAAACCATCAACTGATCATATGCAAGTTCAAAATGAAGCTGAAGACAATTAAAACAAGTCTATGAGAGCAAAAATATGACCTTGATCACATCCCTCCTGATTTAGAGATCATCTAAAGAATAGATTTGATGCATTAAACACAAGTGACTGAAGACCAGATGAATTGTGGGATGACATCAAGAACATCATCCATGAAGAAAGCAAAAAAAAGGTCATTAAAAAGATAGAAAAGGAAGAAAAGACCAAAATGGATGTCAGAAGAAATTTTGAAACTTGCCCTGGAACAGAGAGTAGATAAAGAAAATGAGAGAATCGACAGGATGAAAGAGCTGAACAGAGATTTCAAAGGGAGCTCAAGAAGACAAAGTCAATTATTATAATGAAATGTTCAAAAACCTGGAGTTAGAAAACCAAAAGGGAAGAACATACTTGGCATTTCTCAAGCTGAAAGAACTGAGAAAAAAACTAAAGTCTTGAGTTGCAATTTTGAAAGATTCTACGGGCAAAATATTGATACGGGAAACATCAAAAAAGATGGAAGGAATACACAGAATCACTGCAGAAAAAAGAATTGGTTGACATTCTTCCATTTCAGGAGGTGACATGTGATCAAGAACCAATTGTACTGGGGGAAGAAATTGAAGCTTCACTGAAGGAAGTGGTGAAGAACAAAGCTTCAGGAATTGACAGAATACCCATTGAGATATTTCAACCAACAGATGCTGTGCTGGAGGCATTCACTCATCTATGCCAAGAAATTTGGAGACAGCTACCTGGCCAACTGACTGGAAGAGATCCATATTTGTACCCATTCCAAAGAAAGGTAATCCCACAGAATGTGGAAATTATCAAACAATATCATTAGTATCACATGCAAGTAATATCTTGCTGAACATAACTCAAAAAATGGTTGCAGCAGTATATTGACAGAGAGCTTCCAGAAATGCAAGCTGGATTCAGAAGAGGATGTGGAAGCAGAGATATCATTGCCAATGTCAGATGGATCTTGGCTCAAAGCAAAGAGTACCAGAAAGATGTTTACTTGTGTTTTATTGACTAAACAAAAGCATTCAATTGTGTGGATCATAACAAATTATGGGTAACATTGAGAAGAATGGGAATTCCAGAATGCTTAATTGTACTCATGAGGAACCTGTACACAGACCAATTGTTCAAACAGAACAAGGGGATACTGCATGGTTTAAAATCAAGAAGGGAGTCTGTCAGAGTTGTATCCTTTCATTATACTTATTGAATCTGTATGCTGAACAAATAATCTCAGAAGCTGGACTATATGAAGAAGACAATGGCATCAGGATTAGTGGAAGACTCATTAACAACCTGTGATATGCAGATAACACAACTTTGCTTGCTGAAAGTGAAGATGACTTGAAGTACTTACTGATGAAGATTAAAGACTACAGTCTGCAGTATGGATTACATCTCAACATAAAGAAAATGAAAACCCTCACAACTGGGCCAATAACCAGCATCATGATAAATGGAGAAAAGATTGCAGTTGTTAAAGATTTCATATTACTAGTTTCCACAATCAACATCAATGGAAGCAGCAGTCAAGACATCTGATGACATATTGCATTGGGCAATTCTGCTGCAAAAGATCTCTTTAAAGTGCTAAAGAGCAAAGATGTCTCTTTGAAGACTAAAGTGTGCCTAACCCAAGCCGTGGTGTTTTCAATCACCTCCTATGCATGTAAGAGCTGGACAATGAATAAGGAAGACCGAAGAAAAATTGATGCTTTTGAGTTTTGGTGTTAGCAAAGGATACTGAAAGTACTACCAGAAGAGCTAACAAATCTGTCCTGGAAAAAGTGCAGCCTGAATGCTCCTTGGAGGTGAGAATGGCTAGATTTCATTTGACCTGCTTTGGTCATGTTGTCAGAAGGGACCATTCCCTGGAAAAGGATATCATGCTTGCTAAAGTGGCCAAAAAAACTCACTGCCATAGAGTCAGATCTGACTCATAGCAACCCCTCCTTGGGTTTCCAAGGCAGTATCACTACGGAAATAGATTGCCCAAAAGGGGAAGACCTTCAGTGAGATGGATTGACACAGTGGCTGCAAAAATGGGCTGTGGTATAACAAATATTGTAGGCTGACACAGTTCAAGGCAGTGTTTCGTTCTGTTGTACGTAGCATTGCTATGAGTCTGAGCCAACTTGATGGCACCTAACAAGAACAATAACAATAACAACATGAGCTGTAATCAACTCAATGGCAGTGGGATTTGACTTTGTATGCTTGTAAGATGTATATTTTCAGTATTATACTATATTTGAATTAAAAGGTTTTTTTTAAAAGTTATATTTCTATGATTTGCTTCTTATTCTAGTTAATTGAAGCTTCTAAGTGCTTGAGTCTGTGTAATGATAACCAACAATAAAGTGACTTTTTTAATATTATAAATTCTGTAATAGCTGTTTTTAAAAATATTTTCACTGGGTTCAAGTTTGAGTCTATCATTTTTAGGACATTATGGATACTTACAGTGACTTGTGGATATTTATTATATTGGCACTTATTTTGGAGCTCTGGTGATGTAGTGGATAAGGCATTTGACTGCTAACCAGAAGGTCAGCAATTCAAACCCACCAGCTGGGTGATCTACTTCCATAAAGATTTACAGCCTCAGACACCTAATGGGGGTCACTATGCGTTGGAAATGGCTAGATAGCAGTGAGTTTATTGGGAAATTTGGGGTACACACATATATTTGTAATTCGAGAAAATATAAGCTTTTTGCATGGTATTCTATACTTGATCAATTAGTTAACTTTGTGAATACGATAATTTTCCCAGTTGTTGTTGTTGTTATGTGCCATTAAGTTGGCTCTCACTCACAGCTACTCTATGTACAACAGGATGAAACACTGCCCAGTCCTGTACCATCCTCACAATCCTTGCTATTCTTGAGCCCATCGTTGCAGCCACTATGTCAAGCCATCATGTTTAGGGTCTTCCCCTTTCTGACTGACCCTCTAATTTACCAAGCATGATATCCTTCTCCAGGAAATAGTCCCTTCTGAAAACATGACCAAAGTAGGTGAGACAAAGTCTGACCATTTTTACTTCCAAGGAGCATTCTCGCTGAACTTCTTCCAGGACAGATCTGTTCATTCTATTGACAGTCCATAGTACTTTTAGTACTTTTTGCTGACACCATAATTCAAAAGTATCAACTCTTCTTCAGTCTTCCTTATTCATTTTCCAGCTTTCACATGCATATGAGGCAATTGAAAATACTATGCCTTGGGTTAGGCACACCTTAGTCTTCAAAGTGACATCTTTGCCCTTCAACACAAACAAGAGGTCTTTTGCAGATTTGCCTAGTGCAATTCCATGTCTGATTTCTTGACTGCTGCTTCCATGGGTGTTGACTGTGGATCCAGGTAATATGAAATATCTGACAACTTCAATCTTTTCTCCATTTAGTGTAATGCTGCTTATTGATCCAGTTGTGAGGATTTCATTTTCCTTACATTGAGGTATAATCTGCACTGCACATTCTAGTCTTTGATCTTCATCAGTAAGTGCTTCAAGTCATCCTCACTTTCAGCAAGCAAGGTTGTATCATCTGCATATCATGGGTTGTTAATGAGTCTTCCTCCTATCCTGATGCCACCTTCTTCCTTGTATAGTCCAGCTTCTCAGATTATTTGCTAAGCATACAGATTGAATAAGTATGGTGAAAGGATACAACCCTGACACACACTCTTCCTGATTTTAAACCATGCAGTATCCCTTTGTTCTGTTCAAATGACAGCTTCCTGGTCTATGTACAGGTTCCTCCTGAGCACAGTTAAGTGTTCTGGAATTCCCATTCTTCTCAGTGTTATCCATAATTTGTTATGATCCACACAGTCGAATGCATGGGTAGTAAAACACAAATAAACATTTTTGTGATAGTCTTTGCTTTCAGCCAAGATCCATCTGACATAAGCAATGATATCCTTCTTCTACATCCTCTTTTGATTCCAGCTTGCATTTCTGGAAGTTCCCTGTCAATATACTGCTGCAACCATTTTTTATTTATCTCCAGCAAGATTTTACTTCCGTGTGATATTAATGATGTTGTTAGATAATTTCCACATTCCGTTGGGTCACCTTTCTTTGGAATGGTTATAAATATGAATCTTCTAGTCAGTTAGCCAGGTAGCTGTCTTCCAAATTTACCTGGCATAGATGAGTGATTGCCTCCAGTGCAGCATCCGTTTGTTGAAACATCTCAATGGGTATTCTGTCAATTCCTGGAACTTTGTTCTTCACCAATTCCATCAGTGCAGCTTTGACTTCTTCCCTTGGTTCCATTGGTTCTTGATCATATACCACTTACTGAAATGCATGAATATCAACCAATTCTTTTTGGTACAGTGATTCTGTGTATTCCTTCCATCTTCTTTTGATGTTTCCCGCATCATTCAATATTTTTCCCATAGAATCTTTTAATATTGCAACTAGAGGCTTGAATTTTTTCTCAGTTCTTTTAGTTTGAGAAATGTTGAGCATGTTATTTCCTTTTGGTTTTCTAACTCCAAGTATTTACACATTTCATTATGATAATTGACTTTGTTTTCTATTGCTGCTCTCTGAAATCTTCTGTTCAGCTCTTTCCTCTTGACATTTCTTTCACTTGCTTTAGCTACTCTTTGTTCAAGAGTAAGTTTCAGAGTCTCTTCTGTCATCCATTTTGGTCTTTTCTTCCTTTCCTGTCTTTTTGATGACTTTTTGCATTCCTCACATGTGATGTTATTGATGTCATCCCACAATTCATCTGGCTTTTTGGTCATTGGTGTTTAATATGCCAAATCTATTCTTCAGATGGTCTCTAAATTCAGATGGGATGTAATCAAGTTCATATTTTGGCTCTCATGGACTTGTTTTAATTGTCTTCAACTTCAGCTTAAACTTGTGAATGAGCAATTGATGTTCTGTCCCTCAGTCAGCCCCTGGCCTTGTTTTGGCTGAAGATATTGAGCTTCTCCATTACCTCTTTCCACAAATATAGTTGATCTGATTCCTGTATATTCCATCTGACAAGGTCCACATGTATAGTCATTGTTTATGTTGTTGAAAAATTGTATTTGCAATGAATAATTCACTGGTCTAGCAAAATTCTATCATGAATTCTCCAGCATCATTTCTATCACCAAGGCCATATTTTCCAACCTCTGGTGATTCTTCTTTGTTTCCAACATTTGCATTCAAATCAGCAGTAATAATAAACACATCTTGATTACATGTTTGGTCAATTTCAGACTGCAGAAGCTGGTAAAAATCTTCTATTTCCTCATCTTTGATTTTAGCAGCTGTTGCTGTTGTTGTATACCATCAAGTCAGACCCGACTCATAGAGACCCCTCCTTGGGTTTCTGAGGCAGTATCACTACAGAAATAGATTGCCCCCAACCTTCCTTCCAAGGAGTGGCTGGTGGGTTTGAACCTCCAGCCTTCTGGTTAACAGTCAAATGCCTTAGGCACTAATAGTAGTATTAACCGGTATTGCCTTGTGTTTAGGATTTGAAGACAAATAGTTCCAACCAACTTGGAAGAAAGACAACTTAAAAGCTCATTTCAATATAGTCAGCTAAGTGTAAGAGCAGAAAGAAGCACAGATGGCTAGGGCAATGCACAGGTGAGGCACTGATTGGGCAACATTAGGTAGTAGCTAGACTGTACTCATATCTCAACTTGAGCCCTTTGTCTGTCACATACTTTGTGGGATGATTGGTAAGTGACTTGAATTCTCAAAATCCCAATTTCCTTAAGTGAGAACTTAAAGAAATTCCTATCTTGGGGGTATTGCAAGGGGTAAATGAAGTAATGTATGTAGAATTAGGGAGTTCTGGTGGTGTAGTGCCTAAGGTATTTGACTGCTAACCAGAAAGCTGGTGGTTCAAAGCCACCAGCCACTCTTTGGAAGGAAGGTTGGGCAATCTATTTCCGTAGCAATACTGCCTCAGAAACCCAAAGAGGGGTAGTTATGAATCGAAATAGACTTGATGGCAGATTTTGGATTTTTTTTGTTTATGTAGAATAAATAATATATGCCTAGTATATGGTAAGGAGCTCTGGTAGTGTAGTGTGCCTAAGGCATTTGACTGCTAACCAGAAGGTTAGCGGTTCAAACCCACCAGCCACTCCTCGGAAGGAAGGTTGGCCAATCTACTTCCATAGTGATACCACCTTGGAAACCCAAGGAGGGGTCACTATGAGTCAAATCTGACTCGATGGCAGTGAGTTTGGTTTTTATTTGGAGTATATGGTAAGTCCTCAGTACATATGCAATAGTATCACTATTGTTATTATTTTTAACACATGTAATGTCATGATCCATTTGATCCATTGTCTGAGCTACATAATGGCAGAAAATACGTGATTTCATTTTAACTCAAATTTTTAATTTATTGAACTCATAAAGGGATAGGCTTAGTGTACAATCACAGTCCTCAAGAAAATATTTTTTCTTTTCCCCATCTACTTCCATTATACTTAGAAACAGAATCCATTCTTCTCCTTCTATGACTGGTCATTCAAAACTATTCATTGCTTCTCTTTTATGTAGCTCCTGCCTCATTGCTAAAATGTGGTCATCAGATGGGTGGGGAATGATTTGGGATAAGCTAGGGGAAATAAGTGAGGGAAATATACAGTTGTTGTACATAGTAGGCATTCAATAAAATCTTTTTGCTTAATTGAGGTAAGTTTCTACTGGCTACTTGTGTCAACTACCTTTATCCTATTGTGATGGGAGTTGGGAGAAAAGGCTGATTTTTACAAATGATGGGTATCAGACAGGTCTCTGAACCCTCCTGTCACCTTCAATCATGCCTGATTACCAATCCACTTCTCTTGGAATGATTGTCCTGGACAATGTGGCCAGATTCTTATCTCAAGATGGCCATGTTCTACAGTTACCTTTTCCTGAGGAAGCTCACCAGTGAGATATTTGCTCAGTTTATTCCTGAGAGGATGGAGCTAGTAAACAATACATGTGATTTCAGGCCATTAATAACCATTTCTTTTTCAAAGAATGAAATTCATGTAACATAAAATTAAGCATTTTAAAGGACATAATTCAGTGTCATTTAGGACATTCACAATGTTGTGCAGCGACCACCTCTACTTCTAAAACATTTTCATTACTCCAAAATAAAACTCTGTACCCATTAAGCAGCTTTCTCTAGCCTCTAGCAACCAACAATCTGCATTCTGTCTCGATGCATTTGCCTCTTTTAGACATTTCATGTAAATGGAATCATATAATATGTGATGTTTTGTGTATGGCTTCTTTTACTTAGCATAATGTTTATGAGGTCTAGCCACTTGAATTGATCTCTTGAGAGATAGTCAATGTCCTGGGCTCATATTTTCCGTTTAATAGATTTTATGGACCAGGTAATAACTATCATGAGAATTTTTAAGAGTATTAAAACCTTTTAAGTCTGTCTATCTCCATGGACTTATTATTAGAAAACAGGTATAATCCTTTAACACAAAATGTCTATGCATTGATAAAAGGTGCTGAAAGAAACAATGAGCCAAACAGTTATTCTGAGCGGAGTGGATGCTGGACAGAACAAAAATAAATTATGACGGCAAAAAAAAAAAAAAAAAAAAAGCAGTATGAGTCTCTGTGACTGTTTTGATTACCTAATGCCACTCTGACAGGAATATACCATAAATGGGAAAATGCTTGAACCAACAGGAGTTTATTCTCTTATAGTTTTGGAGGCTGGAAGTCCGAGTTCAAAGTGCCAGGCTCTAGGGGTTGGGTGAAAAACCGTCGACCTTGGGCTTTAGCTGTGCCTCTCCGCCCTGGGCCTACTGAAGCTAGAGGCATCTCTTCCCTCGGGCAGCTGCTGGCTGCTGAGACTGACAAACCCAAGGTCAACAAGTGAAATAGCACAGTCCTGATATTACCAAACCACACAGCAGGCCATTAATTCAAGTCCATTGAAAGTCTCAAGATTGGCAGAGCATGGGAGGTTGCTGAACAATGACTTGACTACATGCAGGGTTCAAGTGTGTCATCAGCTAGAGACCTTCCTCACAGTTGCTTCTTATATACTGGAAGCAGTCCATATCCCTAAAGCAACTACTCAGCTGCTCCAATAGATTCCACCATGGAGTTAATTACCAAGCTCACCATTCAGAATAACTACATCCAGCTGCCCAGCCACTCAACCAGGTCCAGCCAAGTTGACACAAACTTAACTACCACAGTGACCCACAGAAAAAGAAAAAAAGAGTACACACAATGTTTCCCAGCAGGAAGAGGTAGATTTACAGTCTTAACTAGATTAATTAGAACTGTCTTGGTACCACGTGGCTGAAAACTCAACTCATACTGACAAATATTAGGGCTCACAACTTCAGAGGTAGTTTAGGTGGAGTGATGATTAGTTCAGGCACTCATATAATATTATCAGAACGCATTCTCTTCTTATCTCATATCTCTTCTCTTCTTTGCATTGCATTCTGTACCAAAAACCAAACCTTTGGCCACAGAGTCAGTTCTGATTCATGACGACCCCAATTGTTACAGAGTATGACTACTTCATAGGGTTTTCTTGGCTATAATCTTCATGGAGACAAATCACCAGGACTTTCTTTCATGGTACCACTGTGTGGCTTTGAACCACCACCAAATTTTAGGTTAGTAGCCAGGAGTAAACCGTTTGTACCACATGAAAAATGACCACCAAAGATATCCGGTCCTAATTTTTGGAATCTGTAAATGTTTCCTTGTAAAGAAAAACAGTCTTTGCAACCATTATTAAGCTAATGATTTTGACATGGGGACTTTATTCTGGATTATCTGTGTGGGCCTCCAATTCAATCACAGGTGCCCTTATAAGACAGCAGTAGAAGGTGATTTGACAAACACAGAAGAAAAGAAGGTAGTGTGAGACAGAGACAGATTGGAATGACATAGCCACAAATCAAGGAATGCTGGCAGCCAGCAAAAGCTAAAAGCAGCAAAGAGTGAATTCCTCTATAGAGCTCTGGAGGGATTGTAGTCCTGCTGACACCTTGATTTCAGCCTGTTGAAACTGATACTGAGCTTCTTGCATCCAGATTTTTGAAAGAATAAATTTATGTTGTTTAAAGCCATGAAGTTCGTGGAAATTTGTTATAGTAGCCATAGGAAACTAATATACTTTCCTGGAAACGTGATGGAAAGATAGCTGCAAGAAAATGTCTTCCAGCTATGTAATGATATAATTTGGCAGTTATGTTGTGATGTTTTGGCAATTATGTAATGATGTATTTTGAAATGATGTTGTCATCCTCCATTTTGTCATTTGATATGGTCATCCTCCATTTTCACATACACTAACTTTTACATAACAACTTGATCTTTGGCAATTAACCATGTCAAGAAGTGAGGAGCAGGCATAGTTTCAGAGGTTCATTTTCTGCCTATTCTATTGTATCTCATATATAAGTTGCAGGATTCACTCTGAATGGGCCAAGTAGGGTCACATACTGCTGTGGACTAAATTGTGTCCCCCCAAAATATGTCTTTGAATCCTAACTTGTATATCTGTGAATGTAATCCAATTTGCATATAGTTTTTTTGTTATGTTAATGAGACCATATCATTTTAGGGTGTACATTAGACCATATCATTTCAGAGTGATATAAGGAACAACAAGCACAAATAGAAGAAAGGTAGATGGAATGGAGAGTTCTGCATGAAACTGAGTAACGTCAGGGTTATAGAGGAGAGACAAGGATCCACCTCCCGGCCCCCAGCTGACAGAGCCTGCCCCTGGAAATAGTGCCCTGGCTTTGAACTTCTAGCCTCCTAAACTGAGAGAAAATTCATTTCTGTTCATTAAAGCCAAACATTAGTGGTATTTTTATTATAGCAGCACTAAGAAATTAAGACACATGCTTACCTCTGGATTTACTGGTGAGTGTAGGAAATAATATGTTCTAAGTGGCCAGACCTGGGTCATGTGCTCTACTCCATGTATTCAGTGATGAAGGGCCATCCATTCATGTGGCCTGAGAATTGTAGAGGGGAGCTCTGGTAGCATAGTGGCTAAGACACTTGCCTGCTAACCAGA